>NC_060283.1:46158250-46522333 GCF_021613505.1 Equus quagga | reverse complement strand
AATCTGTCCCCAGGGCCTTTATACCTTGACAACGAGGCCTATAGTGGCCATCAAAATTTGTTAAGAGGTGGGAGATGGCATATCCATCATCTCTTTCCAAGTTCAGGGTCAATCTGAAACACACAGCTGCCTTGCTATAGAGTCAAATCTCCCCTTTCCTCCTTATTTTTTGCACAGATGGCAGACTAGATTATCTGAATTCTTAAGGCATTGAAATCATGAGGCCAAAGGGACTATGAAAAACGGGACTCAAATACAATGTGCTTAGAATTGAGGACCTGACTTCTTAGTAAAGAAACTGAAGACAAGCAGTACTTGTTTAAGAATTTTTTTTTTAAAGTTCTATACATACAGTTTTGAATCACATTTGAAAAAGAAATGTGATGTTCCAATAATACTTACCTCCTCCCATCTCCCCAATATTTGCAGTCTATGATATTTTATTTCAGCTGTTCAAATAAATTTCTGAGGTTAAAAAAAAACCTTATGAACCATTTTTTTGTTTTCCATTAGCTTTTTCCTATTTCTCTTAAAAATAGCCTAACATTTAAGGAATGTGTTCTGGGTACCAGGCCCCGTGCTAAGGGCTTGAACTGGATTATCTTGTTCAATCTTCAGGTAAACATAGGAAGTGGGCCCAGTAATGAGAGGGATGAGCAATGTGTCAAGATGAGGGGGCTGACACACAGGGGCCTGGGGGTTGCCTACCTCGCCGCATTCTCTTCCCCACCACATCACACGATACCTGACACCTGCCTTCAGAAGTGAAGACCTAAAGGCTTCATGAAAAGCTGTGAAAACCCTCTGTGTGTCACTTCCATGGGGAGCGTGTAAACACTGACACAAGAGAGTTGTCTCTTCCCACAGCACATTCTGTCACCCAATGAAACTCTGACACGTCTCTTAAGGGAAATATTAATTTTTTTCAAGGCTCTTACAGCTTCACCTCCATAAAGAAAAGTTTCTGCCCGGATTGTTTTTGCAAAGAAGGTGAGCGAAACTGAGTGTGTGCAGCAGACACTGAAACTGGGGGCAGAACAAGTCAGCGACAGTCTGAATCTGATACCAGATTTGACGGGTCCTTCCTGACTTTCTCAGGAACGTGACTTCTTAATCTTGCTGGAATGTTCAACTGCTCACTGAATGCAGAGAGGTCAACCCCAGAAGATCTGACAAACACCTCCGGACTTGAACGGTTCAGTCCTAGGAGGCGACTAGAAATATTATTTTACCTCGTTACCAAAAGTTTTCAGAGTCACTGAAGTGAGAAAGATAGATCTCATTTTTTCCCCCAGGCTATTCTCCATTCTCACATGAAAGCACAGTATAAGCAGAAGTCCTGGGAGTCTGGCCAAGAGCCCAAGTTAGAGAGACAGTGTGTGTGTGTGTGTGTACATGTGCGTATTTGAAGGGAACTTCCTCTGTTTCCATCCCAATTTCAGACACACCCAAGCTTAACAAGTTACAAAACAGAGGGAAAAACAAAACAGAGTTTTGTTTTTTTATATTCAATAGATATTACCTTCAAATAGAAAAAATCGAAGTGTCTAATAGAACATACAATAAAAGGTGAATTTTTTTACCACACTCGATGCTTAGAGCCCTTCCCAGAAATAACTGTTGCCTCTTGCATATCCTTCTAGAAGTTATCAGTTTATATGTAGGCATATCTGTCTCCTTATTTTACCCCAAGGGGGAAATAAGGGACAGGATCTAAGCTGACAAATTATACCACACCTGGATGAACAGGGCAGACCTGGGAGGCGTCCTGCGCCCAGGGCTCCACGGGGACCTGGACAAAGGCAATGCCCGCAGCAAAAGCGCTAATCTGAAGCCAAAAGCTGGGAGATGGAAACGGCTCCTGAACTCTGTCCAGTCACAATTGGTTCAGGAAGTGACCAAGTGCAGGCGGAGCCAGCTGGAGGAATGGCCTCACCTCCTCAGGCCAAGAAGGGCTGGGGATGGCAGGGCCTCAAGAAGCCACCAAGGCCAGCACTGCTGCCTGCTCCACATGCTCCAGCTGGGTCCCCACACCACCGCCCACCACAGAGACGTGTGCAACTTCCCTGAAGTAAAAATGAGATGATGGCTTACCAAGGGTAATAGTATAATATTCTTCTTTGTGCTTAATAAGAAATATTTGGAAAGTTTAGAGATCTTCCCACCAGGAACATGGGTTCCAGGAGAGCAGGGAGCTCCTGGCTTGTTTGACACAATCTCTGGGGCCTAGACCCAGGGCTGGTTTCTGTGGACGCCAGAGTCCCGGGTTCAGAAGGCAACCACATCTGGTTTAATGCTCTGCTGTCATCATCTTGAAAGTCTCAACACATTCTGAACAAAGGATCCTACATTTTCATTTCGCATTGGAAGCCACAAATTATGCAGCCAGTCTTGCCTGGAACACTGCCTGTCATAGGGCAGGCGTCTGATTTATTTGTCAAAAATACATAGGAGTAAATTAATGGAAGCCACCTTAGAACATGGGTCAACAAACTACAGACTATAGGTCAGTTCCGGCCCTCCATCTGTTTTTGTAAATAAAGTTTTATTGAAACACAGCCACACCCATTTGCATCTTGTCCATGGCTGCTTTCACTCTATAACAGAATAGTAAAGTAACAGTGACAGAGACCATAGGGTCCACAAAGCCTAAAATACTTACAACCCAGCCCTTTACAGAAAAAGTTTTCTGATCCCTGCCTGAGAACACTGTCTCAAATTTTTCTACGCAAATAATGGTAAGAGCAAAAAAGGCAGATAGTCTTGTGAGACCTAGAGGGTTAGCCTTCAGCAACAAGCCATAAACAAGCTATTTGTCAGGTTTTTATCTTTAAGTCTTAAGTGAATTTTGCATCTTGGACCCAAATATATTTCATGTTTCAATGCAAAAAAAATTTAATCTAAAATTAATCTAACCACTGGCCCCATGGCCAAGTGGTTAAAGTTCTGTGCGCTCTGCTTCAGCGGCCTGAGGTTCTCAGGTTCGGATCCCGGGTGTGGACCTACTCCACTCATCAGCCATGCTGTGGAGGCATCCCACATACAGAGTAGAGGAAGATTGGCACAGATGCTAGCTCAGGGCTAGTCTTCCTCAAGCAAAAAAAAGAGGAAGATTGGCAATGGATGTTAGCTCAGGGCGAATCTTCCTCGCAAAAAAATAAATAGATAAAAAATAACATGATCTGGATGAGTGTGTTTATTCCCCTGAGGTTGCCCCTCCACAAGAGAGCCCTGTAGTATACCAAAAGCACAAGCACCCCACTTTGCAACCCCGGCCTTAGTTCCTGCCCCTCAACAGGGCCAGTGTGGAAGGAAGGCTTCAGTAGCATTTGAGTGTCCAATGAGCCTCGCCATGTACCCATCATTTCTTACCAGCCCAGAAGTCCTGCTAGAGAAGATCCAACAAGGACATCAAAACTGGAATCCCAAATGCCCTTATTCTTCACTGTACTTCAGGTCCACAGCCCATCACACCAAGAGCCTAACGAGCGATTGTATTATTTTTCCCCAGGCAATGCTCAGAAACTATTTAGAGAACCCAGCTCTGCCTATAGGGCAGTTTTCAGATGTGGGACTGTGTCGGAGATTTGTCAAAGGCCAGCTTCCTCCTGATGGTCTATTTCTAACTTAATTTACAGTACACCCTTTCCACTGTTAAAATTCTTAATTTATCCTGCTCTTAGCAGCCATGCAATAAGCACATTTTCTCTAGCTAGTCAGGGTGCTGGCAAGACAGCTGAGCACACCACTGGCAGAATTTTGGGGGCATGCGGACGCCTCTGGTTTCTGTGTACATTCTTTCCCAGCACAGGATCTGGGGGCTTCAAATGGTGGAAAGAGAGTTTCGTCTGGGTAAACAGCTAGGAGTCTTCAGAGAAAACAAAGAATTCCATCAGAGAAGAACAAATATACCAGGAAGGGAGAATTCCCAAGGGACAGAGCAACCCCAGTACGGTCTCAGAAGTGAAGGCTCTCTGGGAGAACCTCTGGCTACAAGAACAACAAAATAAAATCGAAAGAAAGATTCACGGAGATGTCAAGCAATGCTTATCTTTGGGGACTCCTAAAGGGGTTTTCTTTGTGTGTTTGGGGGGGGGGGGAACCTTTATCTATTATTTCTGTCCATAATGGAATAATTCATGGGACCCAAAAGGATAGACATTGAAAATACAGTGTGGCAAAGACACAGTCTGCTAACCATCTCCTTCCAGCTGTGGTCAGTAAAACGCCATATAAGAGTGGCAAGCTGTTGACAGCATTTGCCACAAAAACCAGAAATGGGAACTCAGAAGTTGACAATCCTGGCAAGGGGTAAATACAAGTCTCGATGGGGTTGTTGGGAAACCTGTGGGAAGGGCCTGTTGTGGGTGAAGGCTCTGGGGACAACTGAACACCACAAAGGGTCATTTTCCCCCCTCATCCCTAACCTCTCCACATCATACTAACCTGGGCCAGCAGCCCAGACCAAGCTCAGCGGAGGAAGGCGCTCATTACTATAATAGACTACTTCCCCCTCAAAGTGGAATTTAAACTGCAAAATCATCACACACTTACTACAATTCACTTATGCCTCGGCCAATAAAATTGAACTACTGGGTGGGGAGGGGGGGTCATGGCAGGATAGACAAGTTCATAGTTAGAGTTCTCCCCGGCACCTTCTGCAATGCCTATCTCTCCTATTTCTACATAATACAGTGAGATTTTGATGAACATGGGAAACTTTGAATTACGGATGTAGGAAAAGGATGCACTCATGCTGTTTCAAACTAGCAGGAATTCTGATAAAGAAATGGCTTCATAGTTCAGCTTGGGAAGGTTGTTCTCTCTCTAAAGATTTAAAATCACGCCCAAAAAAATCTCTGATTTTTTTTAGCATAAGCCTACCTATCTCACATTATGAGAATGGCATATGTGCAACACAAGAAGACGATTACTCATATTTCAAAAGGGGTCGCTATGTGAGTTTCTTTCAGCGGGTAATTCCCCTATTTTGTTCACAATGTGGTTGTAAAAGTTACCTTAACTTTTCAGAAGCATGTGGATTGCATAAAGCAAAACCCACTTGCATTTTTATTAAAGATGTCCCAAAAGCCTTCCAAACTTCACCCTGAAAGTCCTCACTGCTATCTTCTTACAGGGGGAAAAAAAAAAGGGAACAAATAAAAAACAAATCCTCCTTTTTCCATCAACATTGTCAACCATTCAATAGTAAATCCTTCCCAGTAAGATGTTTAAGTGCACTGGGCTCAGAGCCTTTGGGGATCCCTGAAACACGATAACCCTAGCATTGTTTTCCAAGGCAGAGATTTCTAAAACAAAGGCAGGGCGCAGAAGAACAAATCTGATTCAAACAGTAAGAGCCAGATACAGACACAGGCCCAAGATGCACAAGGTATGAAATCTCTGCACTAGAAACCTGGATCACTGACACAACAGGACCGAGAATGACTTCCTGAGTGTGGATACCACATGGGATGCTGTGAGCATCCCAGTTTCTTAGAGTAAAAGTTAACATGTGACAGTAACAATGGATGAGATGTCACAGCCACTGAGCAGCTACAGTGGGCAAAGCTGCTCTGACCGCCTTCAACCACATTAATTCACAGGCCCTGTCTGTGCCTCCCTTACACTCTTACAACCAGACAGCCCCAAAGACCTTTCATTTATATAGATTGTATCTATTGATACTTACTATAATACACACTTAAAGGGAGAAAAATTTTAGATATTTACCAATTCATTTTAAAAAATAAGAAAGCTATTACACATGAACAGAAATAACTTAATGAACAGTAACAATATTTCCCAAAGCAAAAAAAAAAAAAAAAATTAGTGGGAAGAGGGACATTGTATTGTATTACTTTTTTGCAAATCTCCTTAATGTATGGCTCAATGGAAGACAGCTGGACTCTCCTAGCTGCTTCTGCATCCAACTTGTTGCACTATCACAGGTCGTGTTAGCCTCAAGAAAACTTGAGCCAGCCTTGATGGCCCAGTGGCTAAAGTTTGGCACTCACGGCTTTGGCAGCCTGGGTTCATTTCTTGGTCACAAAACCACACCACCCATCCATCAGGTGCCATGCTGTGGCAGCGGCTCACAAAGAAGTAGAAGGACTTGTAACTAGGATATACAACCACACACTGGGGCTTTGGGGAGGGGAAAAAAAAAGAGAAAGACTGACAACAGATGTTAGCTCAGGGCAAATCTCTCCCTGCCAAAAAAAAAGAAAGAAAGAAAGAAAACTCCACATACAGTCATGTGGGAATGAATGTGAAAAGGGCAAATTATATGACAGTGCTACTGTGAAAACAGGCCTTGCGGACCTCTGAAGTCTTAGGGACTCCTAAGGGTACCCAGACCATACTTTGAGAACCCCTGCCTTACGAGTTTGGAACTATCATTATCTCCATTTTACAAATGAGCAAACAGGCACGGAGAGAGGTCAAGGAATTGTCCAAGGACATACTGCTAGAACAGGTCAGAGCAGGGAAAATGCAAAGAGCATACTTCTTCCCCTCATCTGGTTGTTGCCAGGATTGACTGAGATCATGAATGCAAAGGTGCCAGCATCTGCTTGGCCTACCACACATGCTCAATAACATTAATATTTCCCGTTGGGTAAAGCCTGGTGGAAAGGCTAAGGAAACTTCCCACACTCCTGATGAACTGATTATGTGACACCAGCAAGAAAAAATAAAACTTCACAGCAGGTGTTGTCTAGAGCAAGGACCCTGCCGCAGCTCTCAGGAAGGAAGCAGTCTTTCACTCCTCAGAACTCCAGGGCCTTATTCCACCCTCTGTTAGGCAAATGATGCTGGCTGGCTGCACACCATCACCTGTTCCTTGGGAAACCTGAGCAAGCCAAGAGAGCTGCTCCATTATTTACAGCCTCCTTTTTGCAGCATGCTGTATTTACAAGGAACCTTCAACAAGCAATGGCGCCTCTAGTCTATGCAGCCTAACGTCTCCTAGAACCGCCACCTGTGGTCTTCATGTCCAGGGGCTCAGCACTTCACTGCCCTCCTTGCCCATCAACTTTCTTAACTCCCACGACCCTCCTGCTCCAGCCTGCGATGGGCACTCAAACCCAGAGAGTGCGGGTCACTTCTGTTGCTCCTCGGACTTGAGAAGTGAGCTCACCTGGGGAAGGGGGACTGGTGCAGTTCAGGCCACTGCACTCTCAAAACGCTACCCCTGGACAGAAGGGAAGAGCAAGAAGCACCTAGGCTACTGCTTCCAGCCAAGTGGGTGTCCCCAGGATCTCTCACCTGGAGCACTGCAACTAGTCACCCTGTTTCCATTTTGACACCCCTCCTCATGCACACGAACCCCAGTCTGCTCTCCACCAACAGGGATCTGTTACATATATAGAAGGCATAGGGTCAATTCTCTTGCTAAAACCCTCCCAGGCGTTTCCCCACTTGGTTGCAATAAAAACCAAACTCCTTGACTCGGCTTATAAGGAACTGCCTCAACAGGCCCCTGCCTTATCTTTCCTGGAACGAGCAAGGGTCTCTTCTCTCTGGCCTTTGCGCTCTCTGTTCCCACCACCTGCAATGCTCTTCCAGGACCTCCAAGAGCTCAGATGTCCCCTCCTCAGAGGCTTTCCCTGCATGCCCGCTCTGTTGAGTTGCCTCTTCACTCCTCCATTCGAATGAATGAAGCAGCGGCGCCCGGTGGCCGCTGGAGTCCCAAGCTGGCGTCCCTGGCGCCCCGGCGCGTCCTCACCGTCCTGGCCCTGGGGCCACAGATGCGCGCAGGCCGGGGGACCCCGAGGGGCGGGGCCGCTCCCATACCCGGCGGCGCGCCCGGCCCCGGCGCCGCAGGTGCCTCCGGGGAGCTCGCAGTCCCCGGGTCAGCGCCGCCGCCCCGCGCGCCCGCACTCACCATGGTGGCCGGGCCGTCGCCGCCCCCGCCCGGCGAGTGGCGAGAGCAGTGGACACGAGGGCGAAAGCCGAGCGCAGGAGCCGGCGCGGGTGACAGGTGAGGCGCCCGCCTCAGACCATGGCTGCTTCCCACAATGCCCTCGAAGCGAAAGTTTGCAGACTCCTCCCCGCGCCCCTCCCCTCCCGCTCCTCCCATTCCTCCTCCTTCCTCCCTCCTCTTCCTCCCTCTCTTCTCTCCTCCTCTTCTTTCTCTTTCCCCCTCCCTTCTTCTTCTCTCCCCGTCCCTCACTCCTCCCCCTCGCCCCGGCACGCCCCCCGCGCCGCGCCGCTCCACGCCACGCTGGCGGCTCCAGGTGCGAATGCACCTGCTCTCCTCTGCACCTGCGCCTCGTCTGCGCGCGGCCGGTGGCCGGCATCCCTGCGCCGGGAGCGCGAGGGAGCTGCTTTCCGGCTGCCGCCGCGCGAACGTGTCATTCATTCATTCCACAAACTTTCAGCAGACCTGGCAGAGATTTCCCGAAACACTTGCGGCAAGTATCGGAGGCTGTCTTGTCCTAAACCGCATAGACAGGGAGCGTTTGGCAAAGCCGGAACTAGAAGCGATTTCTTGCCTCCGATTTCCTTTATATATAGATAGATTATATATGTAAATGCAATCCAAAGACAGATCACTTCAAGTAGGTCCGGTTTTAAGAGGTCTCTCCTAAGACTGTGGCCTCAGGTCTCCAATCTCTCTCCTCTCCTTGATTTTTGTAAGTCTATAGAGTTTTTACCTGGGGCTTTAAGGGTCACCAAACCCCCAAATGGTAAGCAGAGTTTTGAGTGCGTATTTATGTTCTTTGGGGAGAGTCGGTTGGTTTTATCAGATCCCTAAAGAGATCCGTGACCCTAAAAATATTAAGCACCTTTGTCTGGGTGGTCCCTGGAAGCCAAAATTGGTGAAATTCCTTCCAAGGATCACACTGTATACCGTGGGTGGGGCGTGGGCGGGCTCAGGTGGCCGGAAATAAGGGACGCGCTATCCACCCATGCATTGATGCCACATTTATCAGTGCTTACTCTGTGCCAAGCCCTACAGAGGGGCTTGGGGGATCCAGCTGGGAACAAACAAGCCGTCTTTCTTCTGAAGCTTGTGGTCTTTTGTGGGACCACAAATGATCAACAAGTAAATAAATCATGACAGCATAAGCTGAGTGCTAAGTAGCTGAGAAGGTTACAAAGGAGATGAGTGTAGGTTGCTGGGGTAGACACAGAGGCAGCTACGTTAATTACCTGGGGGTCCAGGGAAGGCTGCCCCCTGAGGAGCTGACAGGAGGCCTGGAGATGAGAAGCCAGTGCTCTAAAAGAAAACTAGTCCTTTTCCAACGATGGCTTCTGTGGCTGGCGTTGAGTGAGAGGAGGTGGGAGAGGTGACGGGAGCCAGAAGGCCATGGTCTTCCCTACCTTAAGGCATCATGTACACACACTAAAAACCCTCAAGACAGCAATGCCTGCTTCCTCAAAGTTCTCAAAAAGCTCAGTGCCTGGGTGGCCTACCCACCTCCTGTTGGCTTCCACTCCCAGTGTATGGCATCTGTCAGAGGGCCCTGGAGGAGGCTTTAAGAATTAAACCCCACGCTAGAGGTGACTTTGGCCCCTGACAGATGATCTACAACTTACTATGAATTGAGGAGAGCTGCTTGCTTTTTTTTTTTTTTTTGAGGAAGATTAGCCCTGAGCTAACATCTGCTGCCAATCCTCCTCTTTTTGCTGAGGAAGAATGGCCCTGAGCTCACATCCGTGCCCATCTTCCTCTACTTTATATGTGGGACGCCTACCACAGTATGGCTTGACAAGCAGGATCCAAACCGGTGGCCCGCAGAACATGTGAGCTCAATCACTTCACCCCCAGGCCGGCCCCAGGAGGGCTGCTTTCTAGACTCCCAGTTCTCTCCCCTGGGCGTATTTTCTCCCTGTCTCGGCCCTTTTGGCTTTACGTAGCTAGAGTCTAACCTTTGTGCCTCTCCTCCTCCGTTCTGACTTCAGGGCAGGGCCCAGCCCCATCCCACCCACCTTGCTGATCCTATGAAAGCCGCCAGGAGCCTTCCCCTTTAAGGGTTTTATTGCTAGTGCAAAGGGATGGGAATAGTAAAGGTGAGTTTTAAAGCTAAAGAAATCTCAGTGCTCTTGTCATGACAGCTAAGTAAGACTAAAGCAGGAAAAGTTCCCTTCCTGTGTGGCCCGTGTGAGAGGGAAAGTTTGATTAGAGCCTGAGAGAAGTTTAATTTAAAAACTCCCAGCATCCTTTGGCTTCCCTCACGACCTTGCTGAGATGGGCAGTGGACGCCTCTTGGGCTTTTGCCCCCTAATGTTCTTCCCTCCAGATTCTCACACGACACCCAAAATCACCCACAGGGCTGGCCGCTTCACAGAGGTTATCTTATCTGGCCTTCAAGACAACCTGTAAGAGAGGAGGTGCTGTGCCCATTGTACAGACAAGAGCCTGAGACTCAGAGGCAGTGAGGCCATAGCAGACACAGACAGCTAGAGAGGCAGGGCTAATCCTGGAATCAAGGCACAAGGCCCCAGCTGCTTCCCGCTGAAGCCTCAACCTGGCAGACCCATTCAGGACACAACAGCCGCTGTTAAGCAATGTTTATTCAGAACATCCACGTGTCTCAGAGGAATAACTTGCACTTTTGAGTCTTGACTTCCCTATTCCATCTTTGCTCCCTTCTGAACTCCACGTCAGGTCCACCAACAATGAGGCCAACCCCAGGGATGACCCGGAGGCCCTGGAGCTCAGGATGCTCCACTGCAAAGAGAGGTTCCCTGGGCCCATCCTGACAGGGTCTTTAAGTTCAAAATCTGCTGTCATAGGCAGAAGCCAGGGTGCAGAGGATTATGTGTTTCAAATGAGGTCATCTCTGAGCTGGGGCATGCAATCCTGTGTGTGTACATAAACTCACAACACAGTGCCCTGGTATTAGGTCAACTCAATTTGTGAGTTTCACTTCTCAGATCTCTCCTTAACTACATAGTAACAGAACATAATGGAGAATGCCATAACAGCGTCATCCAGTCTGCAGGGCGAGGGAGGGTGTGGCGGGGGGCATTGCAAATTAGGGACATGATAATTAGGTAAAATGATGATAGTCCATAAACTAAAATACTAACATTCTAGAAATTGAGAGAGATCAAGCTATGAGTTTAAAAAAATGCTTTTTTAAGCAAAGGAGAGGCCAATTTCAAAGCCAGCTTATGCAAGGCCTCCACAGCAGCACACATATTTGATCCAAACCTGGCCCTGCTGTTCCTCGGTGCCTGTTAATGTCTTAAGTAATCAACATCTCCATTAATCCCTTCTGCAGTGTTCAGGAATTCATCTCATCTTGTGGAAACTTTTGGTTTGAGGCCTTTTGTTCTTTAGAAGACCCCTTAAAACACGACATTTTAATTCCAAATGTAGGAACTTTGGTATATTTCTAAAGAATTTTTTCAGAAAATTTTCAATTAAAAAATAATGTAGGACCCGGCCCCATGGTCAGTGGTTAACTTCGCACGTTCCGCTTCTGCGGCCCAGGCTTTTGCTGGTTCGGATCCTGGGCGCAGACCTGGCACCGCTCATTAGGCCACGCTGAGGTGGCATCTCGCATGCCACAACTAGAAAGACCCACAACCAAAATATACAACTATGTGCTGGGGGGGTTGGGGAGAAAAATCAGAAGAAAAAAAAGAAGACTGGCAACAGTTGTTAGCTCAGGTGCCAATCTTTAAAAAAAATAAATAAATAAAATAATGGAGCTTCATGGTAGATCTGGAAAATACAGTGAAGTGTTGTTTTAAAACCCCACTCAATTCTACTGTCAAGAAATAACCACTTGTATTTGTTGTATTTCCTTTCAGATCTGTACTTGTAGACACAGAAGAGGAGAGAGAAAGAGATTTAGTTTTTAAAACAAAAATTGGACTCCTACCGTATGTACTGTTTCATATTCTACTGTTTTATTTTTTCATAACATGTTATTGAACAAATATTAATTGAGCATCTAGTCTGTGCCAAGAACTGTGCTGGCTACTGGGCATAGAACAGTGAAAAAGGAGACATGGTCCCTCTCAAGGTGAGTGTACAGTGTTATAGGGAAGATGAATATTAAATAAATTGTAACTTACATAATGTGTAATTATCACAAATGCTATGAAAGGGGAGGGTAAGGTGCAATACAAACATGTGGTAAAAAAATTCCTGGGGGATATTTGTTGTTTGCCTCCCCAGGTCCCATTCCCCCTGCTTCCTATAATCCCAGTTTGGCTTTAGGGACGCAACCCACACATGAACTCTTAGCCTTAGGCGTGGCACATGACTGAGTCCTGGCCAATCAGAGCATTGCTTTCCCACAGCAACAATGGTTCTAAAATAAGCATATGCTTGGAGTCAAGTGACCCACACCAACAAGACTAAATTCTGGGACATTTTTTGGAATCCTCTTGGAGAATTACACTCTTCCTACTAGGCTTGAAGGTGAAGGAGGAAGCTGAAGCCACTGCGGGCTTCTTGGCACCATGAAGGATGAGCTCCTTTTTTAAGCCAACACCAAAGAAATGGAGCCAGGAGGCAAAGAGATAATCAAGTCCTGGTGACACTTTTTGAGTCCTGGTGAAGCCCAAAACTAACCCTGGATTTTGTGGTTGCTTGAACTAGTTTGTATTGTCACAGTTTGGTTCGGGACATAAGTGAGTCAGGGAAGAGAGGTATAAGGTGAGACCTGGGGAATGAGTAGGAGTTAAGTGGGCCTGGAGCACATGGGAGATGAGGAGAGCAATTGAAGCAGAGGAAAGAGCACACACGTGTGCAAGAGGCCTGGTGCAGGGGAAGCTGCAGAATATTGGAGCAAGAAAGCTTGAGTGTGGGGAGGGGGTAGATCACACAGGACTTTGGAAGTTGCGATAAGGATTTGGAATATGAGATCAAGAAATAGGAACCCATTTAGGGGCTGGCCTGGTGGTGTAGTGGTTAAGTCTGCTCTCTCCACTTCAGCGGCCCAGGGTTTGTGGGTTTGGATCCTGGGTGCAGACCTGCACACTGCGCATCAAGCCATGCTGTGGTGGCATCCCACCTACAAAATAGAGAGGAAAATTGGCACAGATGTTAGCTCAGGGCCAATCTTCCTTACCAAGAAAAAAAAAAAAAAGGAGCCCATTTAAAGCTTACAAGCAGACAAGTATCAAAATCATGTTTTGAAGATGTTTATTAACAATCCCGTTTGCTGTGGTACGGAGAATAGAATAGGTGGCAGATAGGAGAGGAGATGGGGAGACTTGTTTAAAAGGCCTTTGCAATATTTCAAATAAGAGATGATAAGATGACTTCAACCAAGATGGTTGCAATGGATTTTTTTACTTAATTTTATTTTCTGAGAATTTCTCAGTATCAACTTCTAGTAAAAAATAAAAAACAAACACAATATTTAAAGGACATATAAATAGTCCATTCTTGGGCTATTTGTATTCTATTTCCTTATTGATACAGAATGAAATTCCTGGAATTTAAGTCCTTATGACTAAATACTGAGATTGTTTCCAGTTGTTATTTTATGAATATTACTGTGGAAAGCCTGTATACATAAAATTTTTGTCTGATCTTATTGTTACATCAAGATAAATTCATAAGATTCAATTACCGATTTAAAGAGTAAACCTTTTTAAGGCCTCCTTTCTATCTATATATCCATCAAGCAAGATTGTACCAGTTTATACTGGTACACATTCCCACCAGCAATAAACAACCCAAGTAACTCTTGAATTAAGAATAAATTTCAATATTAACAAAGTTCCAGCTGAATTTAGCTGGAGAAAACTCACCACTGTGCTAGCTGGTCTCACTTCAAATTCCTGCCCAGAGATCTAAATAGCCCTTAGGGCCAACTGGCAGCTCACCACGTTCCCCCAGTCAACTTTCCTCTCTAAAGGACTGTTTTCTGCCTTCTCTCCTCATACTTCTCTGCTTCCTCCCCTTTCCTCCCTTGCAGGTTATTATTCCTCTGAGAATATTTTTGTTGTTAGTGCGGTCCCGTTGATTCTGACTCCTAGCGCCTCTGTGCACAGCAGAGCATCTTTTTGTACTATCTTCCAGTGCCAGATCAGACAATGCTCTGCTGCTATTCATGGGGCTTTCATGGCCAATTTTTTCAGAAGTGTGTGGCCAGGTCCTTCTTCCCAGTATGTCTTAGTCTGGAAGCTCCACTGAAACCTGTCCACCATGGGTGACCTGCTGGTATTTGAAACCCCGGTGGCATAGCTTTCAGCATCACAGCAACATGCAGCTGCCACAGTGTGACAACCAACAGACGGGGGTATGGTTCCCCGACTGGGAAACGAACCCGGGTCACGGCAGTGAGAGCGCCGAATCTTAGCACTTAGACCATCAACTGAGAAAGTAGAAGTAATCAAAAGAGAACTTCCTCATCCTTAAAACACCAAATGCTCCAGCCTTCCCAACTTCTCCCACCTCTCCCACTTTCTCATCCATCCTGTTACCACCACGACGGCCTGTCTGTACCCCTCCACTTGAGCACAAGGTCCCACCCTCTCTCATGGAGGCAAGGATCTTGTTCTGCAATTGCCACACTCTCCTTCGTTATCACTTCCTTTCTACAGGACATTCCTATATAGTGTTGAAACATGCAGTAATACCCTCCATCTTTACAGAACAAGACTTCCTTTGGCCACATGTTCCCTTCTAGCTGTCACCCTATGTCTCTGCTCCCTTTTCTAGTAATGTCTCAAACAGCTCTTACTCCCTGTCTTCATATCCCTTCACCCCACATTATTTTGAACCCACTCCCATTATGATTTTGCCCCCACCAAGCTGCTTTTATGCGGATCACCAATGAGCTCATATTGCCCGACCCAGTGGGTAGCACTCAATCTTCATCTTGCTCCATCCATCAGTAGCAATTAACCAAATTGCTCACGACCTCCTCCAGGAGACACTGTTTACTTGGCCTCCAGGACACCACTCTCTCAGCCCTCCTTCTACTTCACTGGCCATGTCATTTCGCCTTTGCTAAATCCGCCTCATCTTCCAATCCTCTAAGCATTGGCACACCTAGGCTCGATGTTTGGACCTCTCTTCTCTTCACGCTCACTCCCTAGTTCAGCTGGGATGTGGTGTGAGTTGAGATAGTGGGTGTATTAAAGCTGCTGGTGTGTTTGGACCAATTTTTGAAGGGCATTAATGCCAGTCAAATAATTCATGTTTTAGTTTTGGACAATGAGGATCTATTGAAGGTTCTTTAGTCAGGGTGAGGATGTGGGGAGGTGCGGCACTGGAAAGGGTTAGTGTGTGGCTGGAACAAAGCTGTGCTCGAAGGAGATTAATTTGAGAAGGTATTTGGCTGCAGGGCATGGGGACACCATGCCAGAAGGAATTGTTCAAACGGCTCAATGCCCAGTCGGGTGGGACTATAAACGTACTTTTTGAGATTTGAGAAGAAACTAGTAATCTGGCCAAGAAATTCAGAGTGTTTGTGTGACTTAATTCACAGACATGCATGTGTGCACCTGTGCATGCATACACGCACGCACACACACACACATACACACACAGATACACATCCCCAGTGGAGGCGAAAATTCCACAAGGATTCTGTTCGTTTAGATTACAGCTTTTATTGCTAATTGAAATCAATCACCAAGGAAGTAGTACATGAACTTGCAAGTTTGCATTTCTTTTGTTTGTTTTGGTTTTTATTTTTTGAGGAAGATTAGCCCTGAGCTAACATCTGCTGCCAATCCTCCTCTTTTTGCTGAGGAAGACTGGCCCTGAGCTAACATCCGTGCCCATCTTCCTCTACTTTATATGTGGGACGCCTACCACGGCATGGCTTGCCAAGCAGTGCCATGTGTGCACCCGGGATCCGAACTGGCGAAGCAGAACGTGGGAACTTAACTGCTGTGCCACTGGGCCAGCCCCTACTGTCTCTTCTTGACTTACTAAAGGATTCGTGGAGACATGGCAGACCCTGAGAATGTGAAATTTTAAAGAATGAGACAAATCTCTCTGCAGTTACCTGCATCTCTGCCTTAGAGGTTTAATGGCATCTATCCAGATGACATATATGCTAATTACCACTATTCAAATGTTATTTGGTCACACTGCAAATACCAGACTGTCTTTAAAAAGGGAAAGGGTGCGAAGTGTACATCTGTGTGTGTGTGTGTGATTATGCAAAGTGCTTCCTGATGGCTGTTGAATTCTGAACAGTAATCTTTGAAATCTGCAAATAAACAAGACTTACTCAGGTCATCAAACAAGATTTGTCCGGAAGCGTGCAAGGTCTTTCTTTCCAATCATAATGGTAATCTGGTTAAAGGCTAACTAGAGATAAACGGAATGGGAAGGGGCCACTCCCAGGTTTCTCATTCTGTTGGTCTTGTCAAATACGAGATACTTCAACAAAGCAGGCTGATGCTTATCACTGCTACACCAAAAAGAAAAAAGAAGGCAGATCCACCTTGATATCTTGATATTGGCGGCCAGTTACGATCACCATTAAAAATGCAGAATGTGTCAGCATCGTGGGAGCCGAGTCAGGCTGAGAGCCCTCGAAGCCGTCAGAACATTTTCACATGTGAGGACCTACCTTTGATTTGTCGCAGACTTGCCTTGGCCACACTGGGTCTTGATTTAAAAGGATTGGCATCATTCCAACTGCTGCATCCGGCTTTTCTCCAACTTTGCTACTGTCTCCTCACTACTCATCTCCTCTTTGGAATTCTGAATGCTCAAACGATTGCCACACCCCAGGAAGTTCTTATGGCTGCTCCGCATCTCCAGTGGTGATGCTGATGAATCGCCCAAGATGTAGATGTCAGGTCTGGGGGCCAGATTTATAGCTGGGGAGGAGGAGACATCTGCCTACTGAGAGCCCTTCAGTTTGGTCCCAAGCTTGACAGCACGTGGGCATCATACATTGCCAGCCTCCAGTGGAATATGAACTCCTTAATTGATATTTAAATTTCAACATCAATCAGATTCATTAGCTCTGGGGCTACTGATAAGCAACAATCTTTGGTTTTGTGGCTTTGAGTTGGACTCCCCATGTAATTCTGTGTGTTTGTGCATTCTGGCCATGTGAAGGCTGAGAATGTGCAGAGTCACTAGATAAATGTATGTATCGGGCAAGGCCTGAACCTCGAGCCCAGTGACTCAAAATCCAGAGCAGGGAGTGGAGAGGACAGTCGAGAACAATCAGAATTACCTAGCCTGCAAATGAGTAGGGACAGGGAAAGGGCTGAGAGCTAACCTCTGCCCAGGGTCATGTGGCCCTGTAGACCTGTGCTGAGTGTTGGGATTGTCTTACAGGAGCAGACGAGTTTCTGCAGTGCTGGTCCGGCCTCTCCTCCCACCAGCCGTGTGACTTTGGGCAAGATGCTTAACCTCATTGTGCCTCAATGTCCTCCTCTTTAAAATGGAGATAATAATTCCTATGCCTCCTAATGATGCTGGCAGGATTAAAAAGTCAGTGCTCAATAATGATAGCTCTTATTACTACTAGTAGTAAATTTGAATTAGTATTAACTTTATAAAAAAGCTGCCTTAAAGACTCACTGACCAAAATACCTTTTCCGAAGCATGTTTAAACGTGCCTTCTTAAAAATGTGTTTCAAAGTAGTGGAGAGAACTGAGCAGGATGGCATGGTAGTTTCACGGCTCCTGCAAGCTTGTCCCCAGCAGTATAAGCCACACTCGAGTTTCACACAAAACTCAAGAAAGAAGCACATTAGTAATCTGCACACACAAGCAGCACTTGAGCGCACATGATTCAAGGTCCTTTAGGGTAATTAATGTGATTGCATGTGGCTGTTTGCTGGATCTGCAAAGGCAGAGATTGTCACATGAGAAAATGTCAGCAAGCCGTCCCCTACTTTCAGAAATTTGTGTGAAAGAATATTTTCTCCTCTTCTGTTGAAAGAGATCAGGTCCTTGCTTTCTCATTTCTGTCCTTGTAATATTATGCCATCCTAAATCTCTAGTTACATGTTGCCTTTTTTCTAGTATGGCTCTGTATTCTTAAAACGGTGTTAATAGGTAATCAATACTGGCTGTTAATCTTATCTTTAAAACAAACATTCTGCCCTTTTGATCTAGTGTTTTACGACTTGGGCGATGCAAACAACTGCCAAGAATTCCTTCACCAGGGAGGTTTTCTGGGCCGGCTCATCCCCCTCTTCATCTGTTTTCTTAAACCACATTCTTTTCCTCTCCAGTCACATGGTTTTTTCTCTGGTCACACTTGGTCCATGCTTGTTTCCTCTCTAGTTGCACATTTTAGGAAGTTCTGAAATCGCTCCAGCTGTTCTGTATAAGTTTTTTTCTCTCTTGTAGATGAGAGAAACAAAACTCAGAATGGTTAAGGAACTTGTTAAGATTGCCTCCTAGTGAAGTGCAGAGCTGGCATTCAGATGTGGGTGACCTTGGCTCCAAAGTCCATTATCTTTCCATGAGGGATACCTGTCAGCCCCCCGCACGTATTGTCCAGATGTCAAGCTTTCCTTTATTCTTGTCCTCTTCATTCCCAGCTCAGCAGCTGCATTTATTCCAGCCAAACCTTTGAGCGTTTGTAAGTTTCTGAAGCGGGTTCCCTGACCTGCATGCAGCATTCACACCTCCTCCTCCAACCTGAGGTCTGGAGTCCCCACCCTGGCCACAGGTCAGAGTCTCACTGAGGAGAAGGGCGAACCCATCACCAATGAGAAAAGTCCTGCTGAGGCCGTGGGAAGCCACGAGAACTCCGGCCCGTCTCTCTAGAGACAGTGGACCTCAAACTTTAGCTGCACGGAGGGAACATGCTGAAGGTAAGAGTGCCCAGCCCTGCCCGGGGAAACGCTGATGCAGGAGGTCTGTTCAAGGCTTATAGTGAAGTAGTTGCGAGCTCAGATTCTGCTCCAAGGCTTTGATTTTACTCCTGGCCTCACTAGTTGTTAGCTCTGCAACCTTGGACTGAATGCCTAACTTCTCTGTGCCTCAGTTTCCTCTTCTGTAAATGGAGACAACATTAGTACACAACTCATAGTTTTCTTGTGAGGATTAATGACAATAATGACACATGAGAAGCGTTTAGCATGGTACCTGGTACATAGCAAGCACTTAATAATAGTTAACTGTTCTTGTTGATACTAAAGTTTGTGAACCTCTTTCTTTGGCAAAAACAAAGATCTGGCTCAGACTACATCTCCCCCAAGATCATGAGAAGAGTGGGAATTCTGAGCTCTCCCTCTCTGCCCCTGGCACCACGCACGGGCCCCAGGCCCGGAAGTCAGTTATTTTTCCATTCAAGTTAGTCCCAAACACTCACTCATTAGAAGCTCTCTCTGAGAGCTGCCAAGTAGAGAACCCCAAAGTCAAGGCCAAGGATATCCCTCACTTTTTTTTCTTTTTGAGGAAGATTAGCCCTGAGCTAACATCTGCTGCCAATCCTCCTCTTTTTCTGAGGGAAGACTGGCCCTGAGCTAACATCCATGCCCATCTTCCACTACTTTGTATATGCGATGCCTGTCACAGCATGGCTTGCCAAGTGGTGCCATGTCCATACCCAGGATCCGAACTGGCGAACCCCGGGCCGCCAAAGCAGAACGTGTGCACTTAACCAGTGCTGGCCCCCCTCACTTTTTAAAATAAATGATTAGAGAACTCGCAGAACTCGCAGCTTGTGAAGACTCCAGACCCACTTCCCTTATTCACAGCACACATCCATTCGCCATTATTTATTTCTTTCCTAAGCCCAACGAAGCAATTCTGCATTGTCTCCTATGTACAAAGCACTGTGCTAGGTGCATATGCACTGTGAGTGAAACAGGCAGTACCCCTAGGTCAGCCTGTAATTTAGTGAGGGGCCGACAGTCAACTGGTACACCAACAAAAACAGTACAATCGGAAACTGTGATGAGTTCATGATGGATGAAATCAGGGGCCAGTGACAGAGAATAATAGGAATGTACCTAGAGGGGGAATAAAGCGAGAGACTCTCCAAGGAAGAGACATTTAATCTGAAGGCTGAAAGGGGACCGGCCAGGTGAAGGGGATGGGAGAGGACAGGTGAATGCTTGGAGGAACTGAATGAAGGCAGGTGGGGATGGAACGCAGAAGGAGCAGAGCAGTCGGAGAAGGTCGTGGTCCCAGGTGAGGCAGGCCTGTGGGCTCTGGTAAAGACCTGTGAATTTATTAGAAAGACAGGGGCTGGCCTGGTGGTGCAGTAGTTAAGTGCTCACGTTCCGCTTCTTGGCAGCCCGGGGTTTGCTAGTCCAGATCCTGGCTGCAGACATCGCACCACTTGGCAAGCTGTGCTGTGGTAGGCATCTCACATATAAAGTAGAGGAAGATGGGCACGAGGTTAGCTCAGGGCCAGTCTTCCTCAGCAAAAAGAGGAGGATTGGCAGCAGATGTTAGCTCAGGGCTAATCTCCCTAAAAAAGAAAAATAAAATTCTTTCTTTTAGCTTTCTGGGCAAAGTGGCACCCAAATCGCGTTAGTTCCCAGGATTAAAGAATTCATGGACAGAACCCCTATTCCACACTCCCCTCTCTGTGTGAATCCTTTTTTCCATGGTGTCACCAACTGACGTCTTGGGAGCAGAGCTGTTAGCTTACCCAAGGCCTCCTACAAGACAGGAAATCAGTTTTCTTGGAATGTTATTATGTTCCACATATTTTTTTTCAAGCTAACATCTGTTGGCAATCTTCTTTTTCTTCTTCTTCTTCTTCTCCCCAAAGCCCCCCAGTACATGGTTGTATATTCTAGCTGTAGGTCCTTCTGGTTGTGCTATGTGGGACGCCACCTCCGCATGGCCTGATGAGTGGTGCTGGGTCCACGCCCAGGATCTGAACCAGCGAAACCCTGGGCTGCCAAAGTGGAGCGTGTGAACTTAACCACTCAGCCACGGGGCTGGCCCAGTGTTCCACATTTTTTCATCGCTCCCATTTATTGATCGTTGAACATTTGCCTAGATAGTACCTCTCACATCAAACCTACACTTCCTGACAAAATGAGAGTGTGAATATTAGCTCAGAGTTTGATTCCTGGTGAAATGGAGCTCCCAGAACAGTAAATAACCGTTTTTTTTAATCCCTGTCATAAGACGAGACTTCCGAGAATTAGGTGTAATAAGGCTTTCAGGGAAGATTGAGCTAATGTCAGGCCAAGACATGGCAGTGGAGACCCCCTGTGTTCATCGTGAGTAATAGCTACTAGTATGAACCCTTTTTCTCTTATCTAAAGAAAATTAAGGATGAGAGTGGAAAATGTCCTTTATGCACCAGGACCATTCTTAGGAACTTTATTTATCCTATAATTGGTTACCACCTCTCCAAATACAATTTAAGAAACAAGAAAGTCAGCTGAAATTCACCGGAGCTAAGAAGTAGGGCCAGTGATGAACCATCTCTCAACCTCCCTGAGCCTGAGTGTTATCATCTGTGAAAGTAATAAGTTTGGACTGTATTCTGTCCAGGGGCCTTTTCAATTCTGAAGTCCCAGAAGCCTGTGATGAGAATTGGAGATCTGGGTTCAAGTCTTGCCTTTGCCTTGCCTTTGACATGGTGGTCAAGTTGCTAACGTCACCATGTCTCAGGTCATGGAAGCGGTGGGGGATTGGATTCAGTGCTCTCTTGGGCACTTTTCAGTGTGGGGGACCAGCATTGGCCACCCCAAGAGATGTCTCTTTGTCATGAGGATTATTTGGGGCTGGTTACTTTTAATAAACTGCAGAGGGGAAGGAGGCTCTGAGGAGTGGAACTTGCTTGCCCTTTGTTAGGAGACATTTACATTGTAAAGGAAATCTCCATCTGTAAAGTTGTCTCCCTCTCTGTACCAGGAAGAAGAGGGGATGACCTTATCTCTAGAAACTCCTATCAATACAGAATGCAAGGACTTAAATCTGCATAATAATCTTATTCCTGTTTCTGGTAACCTCCTGTAACTGACTCCTCCCACCTCCAACATCCTCCTTTGTCTTTAGCTGAATATGATATTTAAGGTGGGGCTTCAGCCATTTTGGCGAGTTGCTCAGCTTGCCTGACCTCTATAAGATGATGTATACATCTTATAAAGCTTTGTTTAATTTTCTCCTGCTATTCTGTCTCATGTGAATTTAATTCATTCTCCAGCCAGAAGGACCCAGAGCAGGTAGAAGAAATGTCTTCCTCCCCTACATAAGCTACTTTAAACTTGTAGTTCCAAGAGGATGGACTTTCCTTCCTGTTAAACCACGGATATTGCCCAAAAGACCCTGGAACTTTACTTAAGGTCCAGGCAGATTATTGATAGTTCTTGGACACCAACATTTCAGCTAACCATTCCTCTATTTCATTCCATCATCATGTAGTATAATGTCAAGGAGGACAGAGTTTCACGTGTTTATTTTGTTTATTTTTGTTTACTTTGTTTATTTCTATATTCCTAGTGTTTTGCTTAAACCAGTGCCAGAACCTAGAAATGTGAAGAGGATATTTGAATGAATAAATAAATGAACAAATGAATCAATATTTATTCTCTTTGACACTCTGGTTCTTCAAGGCTCTAATTTAATTTTAATCTAATTTAATTTAATTTGACTTTATCAAAATCACCAACTGGCTCTAAGCAATAACCCAATTTTTCTTCATTTCACCAGAAATACCTACAAGAATATATTGAGACTTTTTTTTCAATGAATTAACTCTAATAACGCCCCTGGTGCCAAAAAAAAGGAGCTAAGCTTCAAGACTTACTCAAAGTACACACACTTCTTTTACGTTCTGTTCAATATTTGACTTCTAGACACTCTGTGCAAACATGGAGATAAATTCTGTAATGGTATTTATTTTCTGAGATGTAACTGCCCCTCTGGATCCTGCTGTGACTTGGTTTCGAGACTTAGGCAATTGGTGTAAATAAATCCAGCACTATGCACTTACTTAGAAGCTTCCACTGCATTCACTGGGATGTAGATAAATAGTTTAAATAGGGAGATTAAAAAGCAATTGAAATGATTATAGGAGCTCAGAAAGCTTCGAAACTACGGCAAGTTTTCCTAAATGTGCACTTGCGTTTTCAACACAATTCGGTGCTTAATTGTGTACTATCCTTAGTTAATACATTCTAACACATAAAAGGTTAGATTTTTTTTTTTTAAACTACCTTTGTCTACCGCCTTCTGGGAATGTGAAATCTGAAAAATATATGAAGGTTTCTCCCTACCCTCTGCCCAATACATTACTAAAATTTTGAATGGTTCAAATTCACACAAATATAATCTGCTTTGTATTTGTAAACAATGGTTAAAGTTTTTCTTAAAAAATCTGTAAGGAGCCATGTGAAAGATGTATACCTCACATTTCCAGATAGCAGCCACGATTTAACATTGTTGCATAATTAGGACTTTACAATTTTTATCATAATTAAATATGAAGATTTGAGAGAATGCTATGTTAAAATGTACATTTCTTAAGTTTCATTTATCCAGTTTCACAAGTTGTGGTTGAAATGTGGCAGAAAAAGATCTTCAAATTAGTCATTACAACTATACCACTGATGTCCAGATTTTATGATGACTAACAAGTTTTGGGGGCAAAAGGGAAACACAAAATTATTTAAAAGCACTCAGAAGTCAAACAATAAACGAATTCAGTCAAGAAGGAGGATATAATTTCAAAAGACCAAAAAAACCAATAATCTTCATGTACACATTACAAGTTAGAGAATATAATAGTTGAGAAACTCCTATTTACCATATCAACAAAAGTGAAAAAAAAAACCACCACCACTTGGGAATAAATTTAACACAAAATGTGCAAAATTTAACACAAAATGACACAAAAGTAGATTTGAACAAAAGGAAACACATTCTCTGTTTTGCATAGGACTGTTCAACCTTATAAAGATATCAGTTCTAAGTTATTTCATAAATTTAATTCATAAATTAACTTATGCTAATAAAAATACCAAGTCATTGTTTATGGAGCTAGACAAATAGAAACAAAGTTCATATGAACAAATAAACATGTAAGAAGTCAGGAAACATTTAAAAAGAAGAGCTACACCATGGAACCAGCGCTACTAGACATTAACACATGTTATAAAGCCTTTATAACTAAAGCAGGTGGCACTGTTGTAAGAGTCAACAGACCAGTGGAATGGCTTATAACATCTATAAATAGACCCAAGGTCATTTGGAACTTTGTGACAAAGCTGATATCTCAAATCGCTGAGGCAAAGAAGAATTTTTTTTTTTTTAGGAAGATTAGCCCTGAGCTAACATTGCTGCCAATCCTTCTCTTTTTGCTGAGGAAGACTGGCCTTGAGCTAACATCCATGCCCATCTTTTTCTACTTTGTGTGTGAGACCCCTCCACAGCATGGCTTGATAAGCAGTGTGTAGGTCCACACCTGGGATCCCAACTGGCAAACCCTGGGCCACCAAAGCAGAGCGTGTGAACTTAACCGATACACCACTGGGCTGGCCCCGAAATGAACTGTTTAATAAATGGTGCTGGGGTGACACATTTACCATCTGGAAAAAGATAAAATTAGTCCATACCTCACACCACATATAAGAATAAACTTCACATGAATCAATGCAAATGTAAACAATAGAAAGAAAGGAAAGAAGGGAGGGCGGGAGGAAGGAAGAAAAGAAAGAAGAAAGAAATCATACAAGTACTAGAAGAAAACATACGTAAACTCCTCTTTAACCTGTGTATAGAAAGAGGCTTTCTAACAATAGCCAGAATCAATAAAAGAAAAGACTGATAAATTTGACTACGCAGAAATTCTTTTTTAATTTCATGGGAGGAAAAAAACACTGTAAATCGAAAGACAAATGAAAAACTGGAGGAAAAAATATTTGCTACCTATGCCATATGTAAAGCGCAATTTCCCTAACTTATAAAGAACTCTGAACCAAAGACAAAAGGATCAAAACACCTGATAGAAAAATGAACAAAAGACATAAATAATCAAATTCTTACACACGCACACACACACACAATGGTTTTTTTGTTTGGCTTTTATTGAGGTATAATTGACATCATACAATGTTTTATTTTTTTATTTTATTTTTTTATTGCAGTAACACTGGTTTATAGCATTACATAAATTTCAGGTGTACATCGTAATATATTTCGAATTCTGCGTAGATTACATCATGTTCGCCACCCACAGGCTAATTACAATCCATCAGCACACACGTGAGCCTAATCACCCTTTCGCCCTCCTCCCTTCCCCCCTGGTAACCACCAATCCAATCTCTGTTGCTATGTCACACAATGTTTTAAATTGACCTTAAACATATGAAAAGATGTTCAACCTGAGAAATGCAAGTTAAAACTAGAGATTGCTTACCTTTGGGCCAAGAAAAATTAAACAGTGTGACAACATCCCCTGTTGGCAGGCTGTGGGGAACAGATTTTTCCATACATCGCTGTGGGAAAGCAAACTGGTTCCAGCCTTAGGCAGGGTAATTTGACAACATCTAGCAAAACTATATATGTGCTTCAATTCCACAGCTAAGAACTCACATGAAGATACACCTCCAGTGATCCAAAAATATACATAAACAAAGCTAATCACAGCAGCATTGTTGGTAATTGCAAAATATTGGAAACCACTCGTAGGCCACGCATAGGAGGTAGTTAAATAAGCCTCGGGGCAACCACACTATGCAGCGCTTTGAATGAATGAGACGGATCTCTGTGACGGATGTGGTGGTTCCCAGAATGTCTATACTGTTAAATGAAGAAAACAAAGTGCAAAAGGGTATCTACAGGACGCTACCTTTGTGTAAGAAAAAAGGAACAAGAAAATACACATGCATCTACTAATTGAGCCAAAGGAACATAAGCCAGGCATTATCAGATTTTGTACCTATGGAGGGTGGGTGGACAGAACAGAAGGAGTGGAGCTGAGGGAGTATAAGTATAGCTTTGGGTCCCGTTCCAACATTTGGCTCCAGGTTAATGTTTCACAACTGTATTAGCCAAGGTTCTCCAGAGAAACAGAACCAGCAGGGTGTGTGTATAGAGAGAGAGGAATGTTTATTTGAAGGACTTGGTGCATGCAATTATGCTGACAAATCCAAAATCTGCAGGGTATAGTTTTTGGACTATATTCCCTCAGGTTAAAGATAAATAACTCTTAAATAATGCACCCTAATTAGGAAACAACTTCTTCCTCTGCCCTTTCTCCTCGCCTTCCTTCTTCTTATCCTTCTCTTCCTCCTCCTCCTCCTTCTGCTTCAGAGGCATGGATTAGGAATTCTAAACTATTCCTGTATATTCTAGGATTCAACAAATAAGTAAATGTATTATGGGTAATGGGAGACAGGGCTCTCACTGTCACAGAAGGGAGTTATAAAGGTGGAAAGAGTGGATGAACCATGTGGAATCAGATTGGAACTGGAGTTATTAAGAATGCATGATAGAGGTAGAGAAATAGATAAAGGTGTGTGTAGGTGTGTAGGTATACATAGGTGTGAATGTATCTACATGTGTGTTGGACATAACATCTATTTCCTATGTCCTCTCTAGTGAGAAGTCCTAAAAGCTGTGATGCCCCAGAAGCAATGAGTGCACCTAAAACTCCGATCTTGTTTCTACTTACCACGAAAAGAACCAAAGCCTTTTGAAGAAATGGCAGATACCAGGGCTGACATGGGGAAAGTGCCAGAAAAGCCCAGAAAGTCTTGTGCCAGAAAGTAAGGAAGTGTTCAAAGAATGATAGCAACATGTCAAGAGGACACAAGAGCCTGCTTGCAGGGGCTCCCGCTGGAAAAATCTGAAATAATTTGAACAAAAAAATAAATATTGATGGTAAAGGAGTATAACCTATTGATTAAAGTAAGAGTTCATGAGTCTACATGGATTGATTTGTAAATAAAGAAACAAGCAAACGGATGAGGGAACGGAAAAGCTCTCCTTACAGTAGAAAGCAGTAAACAATGTAGAAGGAATGCTGGAATCAGAAAATAATGAAGTGATCCTGGTGAATACCAAGAAAATCATTAAGCAAGAATCACCAATGGATGCTAAAACTAGTGGGTGAAAATCTGAAGAGTAATAGAGTATTTATAGGGTATTCATGACAGTTGGTAAAATATTAACAGCTGGAGAATTGGGGAGGGTACATAGGAATTTTGTACTATCCTTGCGACTTTTTCTAAGTCTGTGTCAAAATAAAAAGTTAAGAAAAAAGCAGTTGGCAGCATTCTCAATTGCTGATAATTGAGGACCAGGACAAATTCAACAGTCTTATTCATGTCCCAGATGATTGTAGTTTTTTAAAATGATGCTAGAATGTTGACAAATACACCGAAACCATTTGTCTTGAAAAACTTACTTCCATAATAGATTTTCTATTTTCTAAAAAGATAATTATTCTAAAGACAAAGGGCCACTGAAGTAGTTTTTACTTGGGGTGAAAGTCACTGGAAAATCATTGAAAACTGGACTATTCCTTGTTCTTTTCTCTAATAACCAATTAGCAATACTATGCCAGACTAAAGAAGGTTGGTTTGGCGGGGAGCGAGGGGGAAGGAAAGAATGAAGGAAGCTTTCATATCTTGGGAGAGGAGGTGGTTATGTTTTCGTTTTTAATTCATCTGAAATAAAAATGGAAACGAAATATTTTAGTTTAAAATTACATTTATGAGTAAAATGATGTCATAATAGTTTTAAGCCATGGTGTTAAATTATAAACCTAATTAAAATCAATATCTATCACTCATATTTACGAGTATTGAGCCATGTGAATGTATTACAAAACCAAAATATAAATTAAAAATGGAAAAAATGCATCAAAACATACTCTGTGGAAATAATAACTCAAAATCTTCTTTTTAAATTTTAATTCTAATGAAAATAGATCCTGTTTTAACGGCGTCTCTTACATAATCTGATAGAAACCTTGACTGCGGCTAATCTTTGGGAATATAAGAAATAGATAGAAGGAATTTAAGAATGACAATGTTTATATTTTATGAGAACTTGCAAATAATGTTGGTATTAATCTAAATTTTGCTTCCCTGAGTAGTATAAAGCCTTTCCATTTCTAGATAGGAGTGGTATTTATTTTAATTTACTAAGGCTTAACAAGCTGAATTTTGAATCTGTACCATTCTAAACAGTTTTCTTTTTAAAGATTGGCACCTGAGCTAACAACTGTTGCCAATCTTCCTTTTTTCTCCCCCTGCTTTTTCTCCCCCAAATCCCCCCAGTAAATAGTTGTATATTTTCAGTTGTGGGTCCTTCTAGTTGTGGCATGTAGGACGCCGCTTCAGCGTGGCCTGACGAGTGGTGCCATGTCCACACCCAGGATCTGAACCAGCGAAACCCTGGGCCACTGAAGCAGAGCATGCGAACTTAACCACTCAGCCACAGGGCCGGCTCCCTACCACTTTTACATGGATTAATTGATTTGGCCGGAACAACCTCTCAATGATGTAGGTACCACCATAACCTTCTCTTTAAAGATAAGGAAACTAAGGCTCAGGGAGGTTAAGTAACTTGTCCAAGATCACACAGTCAGTAAGTGACACGGCTGGGATTCAAGCCCAGGCATGGAGTCATCAGTCTGCACTCCTAACCACTACACCACCCTGCCTCCTCTTCCCAAAACAAAGTTAGATGCCTATAAAAGGACTGTCACCTGTAACAACAGAAACAAAATTTTGTGAATTTACCCACTGTATTTATCATCAGTCCCAAGAGGTGATTCTGTCCATTCTTTGAAATAAACTATGTGAATTTCCTACTACTGGGACTTGAGATGTGAAACCCTGTGATCCATTTAACACTTCAGCATGGTGTTCTAAATTCCCTGAGATTCACCTACGGTGTTTCCTGACGAGTATAAATAAAGGATTTAAATTAAAACTTGGGCAACTTGAATTAATGAAGAGAAGACAGTAGGCAACTTTTTAGATAAATGAAAGGCCACTGAAGGCAGAACAATAACCACTTATTTTCTTCAAAGGCAGAAAAAAAATGGGCTTCCATTTCAGCAAGAACGCTGGCTGGTCTATGCAGAGTGTCCTTGCGGTGTTTGTCAATCACATAGAGAGCGGGTTGTACAGCCCATCCAGGAACGTGGAACGGATTAGAGTCTTTGGCATTTCTTTCAATCTAGATTAAAACTTAAAATTAGAAGTAATAATCCTTAGACATGGGAGACCTTCAGGGGTAAAACTCTGTGTCCAACTTCTCCTGACTCAACTCCCAATCTCTATCCTGCTTGAACGTTCCTTTCACAGGCTCATTTGTGTGACAGCGATTTCCCCAGCACCTGCCATGTGCCAGGCACAGTCCCAGCTGGGCTGCATTGTGACTTCTGTGGGCTCCAGGCCACTTTGCCATCGTGGTTCCCTTTCCCCCCAAAAATACTTTAAATATTATATTTTATGGCTACATTGGTATAAAGACAAATATAATCCAGGCTAGATCCATGATTATTTATTCATTTTTATTATATTCACTTTTTTCTTCTGATTTTAGAAGTTGCGATGAAAACGTTTTTGCGGGCCTCTAAAAGTAAGCTGGACCTTAGGTGCTCTGCCTCCTAATCCTGCTGGATAAGCAGTCCCTGCCTTTGACAAAGAGTTTATATTTTCAATGAGCTTCTAGTCCAATGGGAAAGGTAAATAATAATACCTTAGTAAATAAACGTAGAGGATAGTTTCAGATGATGGTAAATACTAAGAGGATTAGGTTAATGTGACTCAGCATTGGGATTAGTGAGGCTCTGAGGGCAGAAAATTTAAGGACTCAAGCTCATGCTAAGTATCCATCCTGCACGTGCAGGACCCTGAGAGTGTGTGCCTCCATAAGTTCTGCACCATTTAAGGAAACCAGAAAGTGACTGAAGGTGAACAAGCTTCCATTTAATTTAAATTGTAATTGGAAATGGAAAACCAAGATTAAAAAACCCTGAGGCAGCCTGGAGCAGTTGGAGTCTTGCACGCCCCCTACAGGCCAAATAGTGTGCTACCACTTAGTCATGATGTCATCCGTGGACCCTTCGTTCATCTAAAATGGGATATTTGGAAGGGGGATTCCACACTGGGGTTGTAAAATGTCTGCAGTCCCCTCTTCTCGGTTGATAACTATTCCTGAATAGTTCCCCACCCCCACACCTTCCCTAGGCCTGAACATTCCAGCAGGCAGAGCCATTTATGCAGCACTAACTACGCTGCTAACATTTCCACATTTCACCAATTTCCTCCTTCCAATGAATATCTCCATATAATAGAATTCTAGCAGGATGTAAAAATGTATCAGGCATTCCTAATTAACACCTCATCTGGCACCCTCATGAATCCAGATGTCAAAAATAAAATGGTTCCAAAGTCGGCGCAGCAAAGATACAGAGGAATTCTAGTTAACTCACACACCTAGGTTGGGAAACTGACAACCTGCTCTTTTTCTTTTCTCCATAGCATCTGTTACCTTCTAACATACTGTATAATTGACCTATTTATTAGGTGTATCATTTATTGTCTGTCTCCCTCTGCAAGACTATGAACTCCATGAAAGCCGTGATCTTCGTTTCGTTCACTGCTGTTTTTTCAAGAACCTAGAATAGTACCTATACATGATAGACGCTCAATATTTTTTCAATGAATGGTGTTAAGTCAATAAAAGCACAATGTATATGGTACCATATACATCATATACAGTATAGTTACGTTTCAGTGCTTGGAAAACTGAAAATTCCACAGTTCAGAACCCTCCAGCCTTAACTATAGTGCATAACTTGCACTTACCTAATGGGCAAAAACACTGAAAAAATTGAGCACTCTTGGGAGGGAGGGCAAAATAAGGGGTACATGTGTGTGGTGACAGATGGCAACTAGACTTGGTGGTGAACACAGTAGACTCTCTATACAGAAGTTGAAATATAATGACGTACATCTGAAATCTATATAATGTTATATAAAACCAGGCTGAGCAATGTGATCTCAACAAAAAAAGAAACCTAAAAATTTTTTTAAAAGTAAAAAATTGATGGGGCCAGGCCGGTGGCGTAGTGGTTAAGTTAGCGTGCTCCACTTTGGCAGCCCCAGGTTTGCAGGTTCGGATCCTGGGTATGGATCTACACACTATTCATCAAGCCATGCTGTGGCAGTGTCCCATGTACAAGATAGAGGGACAATCTTCCTCACCAAAAACAACTAAATTCTAAAAATTGAGCACCATTAAATATGGCCAATAAAAAAATGAGAATTGGGTTAGTCTAAAACCAAATACAATGTGGCCAAAAGGAAAATCTCAAAGAAAAATTTGATGGAGGTAGGGGGCTGGGCTTGGAGGGTAGGAATGTGAAGTCTGAAGAAAAATAATGAAGACCATAACCAATTAGCTATAGGCTCCTAGAGTGCCCTTATGGAAAAAAACTCAACTTATTTCTGAAGAAGCTCCTCATCTGGACTATGTTGCTTTGTGTCCACAGCACTCCTCTTGCTTGGGGTGGGGGTGGGGGTGCTCTGCCCTGTGACACCCAGATGAAGAATTAAGAGTCCAGCGGCCCATTGTTCACGTTACTATTGCTGTGTAACAAATCACTCCACAACTTAGCAGCTTAAAACAACGTTTTATTTTGTTCACAGTTTTGTGGGTCAGCCCTCAGTTGGGGCCTCTCATGCTGCTGCAGTCAGTTGTCAGCTGGATCTGCAGCCATCTGAAAGCTCAACTGGGCTGGACATCCAAGATGGCGTACTCACAAGGCTGGCAGTTAATGCTGGATGTCAGCTGGTGGCTCAGCTCAGCTGCCTACCAGAACACCTGGTGGTCTCAGGTGGCTGGTTTCCCTGCAGAGAACCCCGTGGGAGCTGCATGGCATTTTCCGATGGAGGCTCAGACAGTGCCACTTCTGCCACATTCTATTAGTGAGTCACTAAGGTTGGACATAAATTCCACCACTCCATAAGAGGGTCTAAGAATTTGCAGAAATATTTTAACATCACCACACCCATCAAACACGAAGCTGCAAAGTGGGGTTGATTTAAAGTAAGTCGTATGACAATCAGACACTCAGAACCAGCGTTTGACGTTTATAAAAAGAAGAAATACTTCAGTATATCCCCCATCTTATCCTCTATAGCCGCTGGACACTTTCCTCCAACTGCTCCTTTCAGCCTCTGGAAATTCTAATGGTAGCTTGGCAGGTGGGAGGGATGGTAGGACTGATGGCAGGGGAACAGTCTCTCCAAACTGCTTCACTACAGACTCACTCCCTAAGAAAACTCACATAATTTCCTTTTCGTTTGCGCACACAGCACCCAAGTTATACACATACAAGCATCATTATTTATTAAGTGCTTACTATGTGCCTGGCACTGAGCTCAATGCTGTTGTGAACAGACTCCCTGTTCCCACTGAAGTCAGAGGGAAGAAAACAAGGACTGTGGCTAGACAGGAGGAAGCAAGGAGAGCACAGGAGATGTCAGAGAGATTATGCGAGACTGTTTCAGAACCTAGGCTTTCTACTGGGAATGGGATGGGAGCTGGGAGGGTTTGGAGTGCAGGAGTGGCATGATCTGAGTCACATTTCAACAGGTGTGTTGAGAACAGGCTGACAGGGCAGGGGCACGATCAGGGAGACCGGTTAGGAGGCTGCTGGAATAATCCAGAAGACAGTGGACTGGACCGTGGTTAAGAGCAGCTGAATGGTGAAAAGGGACCATATAAGAAAGCACGTTAACTTTGAAATAAAGTGCCCCCCAAATCACTTGACTAAGTTGTTTTTACACTAGTAAACCCAGAAACGAACAAATTTCTGTTTGACCATATGCTTTTTCCTCTCCGTTTCTTCCTCTTTTTAATACCACACTGGGTTAATTCAACCAGATGTTCCTACGTATTGACAGAAGTGGCTCTCCAATGAGTTCCTCTAACTCCAGGTAACAGCTCCAGGAAGTGCACGTAACACAACTTTTTTTTTTACATCTTTAGCCTGATGTGGCATTTTCAAAGGATGGGAAGAAACGTGCCTAAGTTTGCTCTCCAATCTGTTGAATAAATGAATGAAACACAGAAAAGCTTTCGAGAAGCAAAGGGTTCATAAAGCCTTCAAGAGGAACCCTGGTGAGAACAGAGCATGTTAGCGGGCCATTACCACACATGACTCAGCCTCGCGATGTGACTTAATTTAAAGTGGGTTAACGCATGCGGTGGGTCCAGAAGAGTCGTTTAAATAAACTTGCAGCTGTTCAAAAATAATTTTCCTTTCTGTGACTTCAGGTATCTTGAATTCAACAAGTTGTGCAATCAAGCAAATTTTGATATCACAAAGTGAACTGAAACAATCTACAGCTATTGAAATATCTGATGTTTGCCATTATCTTGTCAAAAGAATATGACATTTAATAAGTGAATGATACCTGGAATTCTGAAATATTAAAATCATGTGGTGCTTTTGTGACTTTATTAGTTGGGTTTGATTTTCATGATAGAGCCTACAGGCTATTGGCTATTTTTTTTTTATTGAGTTAATGATAGGTTACAATCTTGTGAAATTTCAGTTGTACATTAATGTTTGTCATTCATATTGTAGGTGCACCACTTCACCCTTTGTGCCCACCCCCCACCCTACCTTTCCCCTGGTGGCTATTGGCTATTCTTAAAACTTATAGGAAAAAATGAGAATCCCCGTTAGGGAGGCAGCTTTAAATGAAAGTCCCTTAAGAATTTCACAAATTTAACAGCCTTACTTTAGAAGGGTGATTCCTATGTTCTTTCAAATTCATTGGCTTGATTTGGGGGCACCTCTACATTCTTTGCTTGCATTAATGTTTATTTCAGACAAAAATAAAATGTACTTTTTAGAAGGAATTTTGTAAGTTTCAAAATGACTTAGAGGAACATCATAAAACACAGGTTAAAGATCATCGCTCTTTAGAGTGTATGGGAAATGAACGATCGGTTTGCAATAAATTTGACATTATAACGTCATCACAGAAGCTACCTCTCAGTGCCACCATTGATTCACGATTCCAGGAACAAAGAATGGCGAATAAAGTTCTAATGCCCTCTTGATCTTAACACTAGGGTGTGGGAAAATATGCCATACTGCCCTTGCTAATGGAGTAAAAAAATGTCTATTACATTATCTTTATCCAGAATGTCAAATTCAGCATCTAAAATTTCTTCAAATACGAAAGAGCCAGATGGGGTACAAGAGAAAGGAGCACGGGCTTTGAGATGTCAGAAGGATCAGAGCGTCAATCTTCCGTTTTCCACTTGGGTTTGACAGGGAAGTTCTCTCTCAGGCTCTATTTCTATAATACAAATCACGAGACTCAAGTCAAGAATGTGTTACTCAACTTTCATGAGCCCCTCTACACGTCACTATGAATAAGCTTCCTAAAGGATGGTTTGTCCATGTAGCGAAAAGATTTAGAGAGAGAGCTAAGTATAGTCAAGGAGCCTCAGGGACTGAAGAGTGATGGATGGGAAAGGAAATTGTAACTCAAGTATAGTCATGTGCTGCTTTACAACGGGACGTGTTCTGAGAAATGCTTCACTAGCTGATTTCGTTGTTGTGTGAACATCATAGAGTCCACTTATACACAAATCTAGATGGTATAGCCTACTACACACCTAGGCTACATGGTACTAATCTTATGGGACCACTGTCATATATGCGATCTGTAGTTGACCAAAATGTCATTATGCGGCGCATGGCTGCACTTCATCACCCACCTGAGAGTGTTTTCACAAATGGATAGTAAGCTAGGTGAAATCTAGAACTTGCTGGTGTGTTTTCACTTTCCAAGTGAGAAGAAACCAGCCCACTCACCAGCACCCTTGGTGATGAGCACATCAGGTCGTCGTGACGGCATCAAGGTCATCCCAGCCAACCTCTCTTCCTCTGCATCTTGTCTGCTAAGCAGCCTTCCAGTGACAACTTGGGTTCTATCTAGACCGTCCTACAGAAACCCAGATCTGCATGGCAGACAGAATTCTCAGTGTAAATTGATCAAGTGGAGCTTCATAAATTAAGACACTGACATAGGCCTTTTTATTGCCTATTCAAAGGAATAAATTCAAGCATTGGCAATAGTGTGAGGATATTAGCAGTAAGAATAAAAAACTGACACTGTGCCCTATTCTTTGACCTAGCAATCCCCACTTCTAAGAATTTATCCTAAGAAAATAACTGGAAAAGTGGGCAAAGATGAACATGTGAGCATGCTGAATTTAGTATTTTTAAATATTTAGTGTTTCAATTAAAATTGTAAATATTCTAAAAATGTATAATCTAACTTCAACATGGGTTTGGTGAAAGAAATGAAGGCTTAGCCACATAATGGAACAATGGAACACTGCTGTCCAGGCTAGGTTATGCTGCAGTTAAAATACACACACACACACACACACACACACACACACACACTCACACACAACCTCAGTGGACTGAAACAACAAAGATTTACTTTTCCCTCATTCAAGTCCACTGCAGGTCCAGGGCAGTTGGCTGGACCAGCACCATCAGCTGGCTCAGCACCATACTTCTCTATCAACTGTATTTCCACGACCACTGTGGAAGAAACTGTCATGGTTGGGCCTCTTACCTGCAATTAGATGCTTCTGTGCACACTTCACTGGCTAAAGCGAGTTATGCAGCCTCACCTAACCGCAAAGTGTTGGATCCTGGCAAGCCCAGCGCACGCTCCGACAGCACCAAGCTAGTGTCTCCTGCAACTATGCCGCAACTAAAAACGCTGATATGAAGCTCTACTTTTAGACATGGGCCAGCCATTCATAACGTATCAAGTGGGAATAAAAGTATGGCCCCATGAAAAACATATTTGTAAGTGTGCGTTATATATGTATATGTGCATTTATAAACATACTGGAGAGATATACAGCAAAGGGTGAACAGTGTTTTCTTCTGGGTGATAGGACTAGAGGGTTTTTACGAAAAAATCTTCTTAATACTTTTTGGTATTATCTATTCTCCTTTTTATTATAATGAACACTATTTTGATGATGAGAGGAAATAAAGCTAGATCTCTTTTAAAAGACACACTAAACGGCCATCCTGGTTTCTAAATCAACCTCTTATCGGTTAAGCCGAGGAATCGGTTCTCCTGGGTCTGAACCACTCTGTGTGTACTCACAAGGCTGAGCTGCTGAGGTGGAGAACCAGGGAGAGAGTCACGGTGTCTCCACGTAGCTCGGTGCACTCTGAGAGCTGGTTATCCTGAGCAATCTGACTTCAGGGTTTCACAAACTTTTCAAGAGAGATAATACCTACTTTCTGTACATAAAACGCTCATTATGCACTAGCGCCTTAAGGCAAGTGGTATGGAGAAGGTATGTGCTTTCAAGCCAGACAGACAGGATCTTCTTGGTTTTCTCATCTGTGAAATGGGAAAAATAATGCCTCGCAGAGGTTTTACCAGGACTGAATAAATAGAATGTAGGTAGAGCACGTGGTACAGAGAGGATGCTAAACACATAGGCGCTACTGTTATGCCCTATGTCTAGATCAAACAACAAAATCTAAATTAAGGTGCTGGCCCGGTGGTGCAGCAGTTAAGTTCGCACGTTCCGTTTCGGCGGCCCGGGGTTCGCTGGTTCGGATCCCGGGTGCAGACAGGCACCACTTGGCACGCCATGCTGCGGTAGGCGTCCCACATATAAAGTAGAGGAAGATGGGCACGGATGTTAGCTCAGGGTCAGTCTTCCTCAGCGAAAAGAGGAGGACTGGCAGCAGTTAGTTTAGGGCTAATCTTCCTCAAAAAAAAACCCTAAATTAAGCAACACAGTAACAAGCAAGGAACATTTTATTGTATGCATATTCTCAAAAAAAACACAAAAACAGAACCCACAAATAAGAGCAAAGAACAAAGTTTTCCAATTCAGGGTATCATATCTTATAGAAACATAGCTAGTACAAGACAAAATGTACTAATCAACATTGCCCTTTGCTTCCCCAGTCAAAAAAGGTTATAGAGAAAAACACTTTACATTGTATTCTAATATAAATTTGTTGCACAATTAAACTTCAACTTACTCAAAGGAGTTACTGTACAGTAAACTGCCAAAAATAGAGTAGGCATTCAATAATCTGCTCACAATTAACAATTAAGCAATAGATACTTTAATTAATATAGCATGTATTACTTATTTGTTAAACATCACATTTATAATGAGCAGATGGTTTGTCACTAACAGTAACTGGTTTCTTACATTTTAGGAGACACCAGATCCAGTAACGAAAGTAGAAAGTAATTTAATGAAAACTGATTTTAGAAAATATCTCCTTGGGTCTGAGCCACCACAGGATTTATAACATACTTAGGTCAGTTTCAACAGTTTAAAAATATAGGTGCTAACAAACTGAATTCTTTAGGGGGAGAACAAAGTGATACATTCAGAAGCAACATTTTGTTTATATCCTCTAGGCAGCAGGACAGAACTAGGACATAGTAGCAGAGAGTTACAATGTAATGTATAATGTTTCCACCTAATGCTATAGGGGTGCTTCTACCACTTGCACTAATAAAGGCCCATTTTAAAACATGTTTACAATGAAGAATTGGCATTTCCTTATCACAGACATCCTAGATATAAACATCAGGATCTTCTCTAACATCCTGTACTTCCTAATCCCCATTTGTACAAATTAGCGTGAGTACTTAGGAATGGAAAAACCAGTAAACCATTACTTGAAGAAGGATTTTAAATGACCCGTTTAAGAGTAACACGGTCAAAATAAGGCAATAACTAGAAGTCTAGCTGTACTTTCCTTATGTGCCCAGTCAGTAAAATTGAGAAAATAATTTTTGCCCACCTCTATAAAAAATATTACCCCATTTGCTACCTAGCGTTTGCTAGAGACAAGACTGTCATGTGTTTTAAAAAATAAAAATGAAAATAGGCTCTGGAGGACAGAAAACGATATTGAAACATTCTCCTGTCCTTTTCTGGATACCCCACTCTAATTCTTCTTTATATATTCCTTTCTTCCTTGATTTATGTTAGTTTCATCCCTTAGGTGGCGCTAAAACCACCTTATATTCTCTATGGAACACTGAGTTTTTCACTAAGAATTTTTTAAAACAAAACAAGCTTGAAAGCTACGGCTATTCTTGGCAGCTGTGATTTCTGCTCAGTCTACCACAGACATTATAAAATCACATTTTACAGAAGTTAAAGGAAAACAAAACCACGGTTCAGCACTCTTCGACACAGCAAGGACTAGATTATATTCTGTTTTCCCTTCAGGACTTCAGAAAATCCCCAGGATAGCACCTTTGTACAAGCTGAACCATGAACTGAACTAAAGCTAACATTCAACATTGCCATTTAAAAGTTACCATCACTCGATTTTTCTTCCAGACTGTGTTAGTGACACACATTTTGCAAAGAGCCTAGGAAAAGTTTTTATGGGAAACATCTTTTTCAGATGATATAACACAAAAATTATAAGAGCAACAAAACCCTCAGTCTTATTTCTGAAGGCAAGTCCACTTTTAATGCAGATCATTCCAGAACATGATGTGCCTGACCTCCTCCTCCTTCCTTATTATTTGTGTCTCTTGGCCATTAACACATCTTAGTTTAGTTGCCCGTCCTGAACATTATAGTCCTTCTGACCTGCTGTTAAAAAACAGATTTAGTCCCTTAGCTGAATCATACAGAATGACCACGTTGTCTCGATATGATCCCAGCACAGTGACAAGCTGTGAGCTTTTATCAAAATCCACTAGTAAGACTAACAAAAATACTGTTGCTATCTATTTATAAATTTATCCTTAAAAAAAGTAGGCCTCTCTCCACTCACTTCGATAGCCCTGAAGTAACAGATACACTTACTATTGGTAAAAACAATCAAATAAATATTTGAACATTAATAGACAGGCTGCCCATCCCCCACCTCTTCTCTATCCTGCCACTAAGCGGCCAAAAGCTTTTCAAACGCCATTTGATACAACAGATTTTGCTAGTTGTTAGGAAAGCAATTTACAAGTTAGAATTACTGTGCAGGACCTGGGTGACAATTACTGCTCTGGGTTACCAATTCCCTTCTATGAAATATTAATGATATTAGTTATGACTAAAAGTCAATGTGGTTTAAGAAGCTTTGGAGTTCTTTTCTGAGGTGTATACTAAATTGCCACACTATCACAGGGGCTCATCTTGGAGCTACAAAACGACAAATAGCATATGTCTTTTAGGAGGACGGGGCTGTTCCATGGAACAGACTGATCATTTCCCATCACGATCATGCTGGTAGCTGGGTTTTCCATTCGTCGTTACTAATCGCGATGAGAAAAAGTCAGCTGGCTTGTGTGGCTCCCATGTTAACAGCACCATAAAAATGCTTTGTCCTCAGAAGCACATGTCGGGGAAAGGGAAGAATGTGGACAGCCTTGGTTAATGTAGAAATTCTACCACTCACTTAATAACAGTCCGCCCATGGCATTTTGGCTGGAAGGGAAACAACTGAAGCAGGCCAAACACTACGGGCACCACCTGAAGAGAACAGGTATCTTTAAGAAGTCTGTCAATAATAAGTGTAGAGACTATTCACACACGGCCAGGAAAGAAGGAGAGATCTCTGGGTTCTCAAGTTCCTACTGTGCCCCTCAACAAAGAGAGAACGAGTCCTCCTTCCCCCTAATTCCTGCTCCAACACCAGAGCCACAGGAGCCCTCGGAGGGCCAGCCAGTCTGAGAGGAAGTGTGCGTGTACTGGGAACTGCTTCGAGAAAGTTCTAAGCATTAACTTTTTTGTTCGGTATTTTTCCTCTAAGACTCTCATTTGCTAAATTGTTCTTTCAGCACACATCAGCTCTTTGTTCACGAGGAAGCCTCGCTGAAGTAATTCCAGTCCTCAGGGAACCACTACAGATGAACCTTGTCCATCTCGTCCCCAGAGGTAGTTCCACAAATGCCCAAAAACACACCTTTACATGTTTTTTTTTTAAAAAATGTTGATTTGTTTTTTAGTGGCTACTGTCCATCACGTGACAGGGACCGTGGCGCTACAGGAAAGGACTGCATTTGGTGAAGGTCGCGTTGGGAGGGTGCAGACCTCGCCCAGCTCCTGGATCAGTGTGGAGAAAAGCCAGTTGCCAGACTGCAGCCCACGACAGGCGTCATGTCCCATATCTGCAAGAGAAACAAGGCAGCGGGAGAAGGCAGGCCTCACCACGTGGTCTAAAAGCAAGCATGGACCCTGAAAACAAACAGCTGTGACACTTGAAGAGGGGTCAAAATCACGCATTCTCTCATCCCCTTCTTTCACGACAAAATATCGTAGTTATAAAATAACATAGTTCACTAACACGTGAAAAACATATCTCGACACCTGAAAATTACATCATCATAATATTTTGGTACAAATTTAATTTTATTTTTAATAAAAAGCCCACTGGGAAAAAGCCCATATTTAAATTATGCAATAAAATATGTCATAGTTTCACAACTCAAAAGTGGTACTAAGTATGAAACACTGACTTTCAGTTGCTGTCTTAGTGACCCAGGGATTTAATGGAAACGTGGTTACTTCTTACAACTAAGAAGCCTTCTGCCCAGGATGAAAGGAACATTACCAAGGGAAGGAATGACCAGAGAAAGGGGGCAGCTAAGGGCCAGGCCGGCTGGGGGGAGAGAAACTCTGGACACTAGCTGAGCACAGACAGCGACAGAGGGTGTCCGGCCCTCCCCAGCTCACTCTGAAGACTGAGGCAGCAAAGGGCAACACCACCAGAAAGAGCTGCCACCAAGGGTGTGGAAACTCACAATCACGGACTATGTTCCTCAGGGTTTTCAACTGACTGCAGGTTGCTTGTAAAAAGGGAAGGCAAGCTTGCCAGTCAGAAACGAGACTGGACTGGAAATGTCTTACGCCCATTCACAGCAAGACGATGGAGCAATCTACACTGAGATGCTCATCGGGACAATGAAGCAGGTTACCTTTACAACGCGATCGGTCCCACAGGTCACCATCAGTCCCCTGGCCACGTCCATGGACATGTGGGAAATGTTATGTTTTCCTTCATGAAAGGTTGCTAGAGAAGTCCGACTGACAAAGAGAAAAGAGACCATTTAAAACCCACCTGTTCCTAGGGCTAAGGGGTAAGTGCTCTTAGCAACATAAAGGAAATGCATAAAATACTAGTGTTAAAATTTGCTCCTAAAATGTGGCTACAGTTTGGAAAACAAACTTTACAATTAACGGATGACAGAAAGCACGATAAGTTGCTAGACTGTTTTATAAAACGTTATATCAAACTCTCAAAATAATTGATTTTTACTTTTTCAGTGGAAAGGCTGACATATTCCTAGACATAAAAACAAAAGCCTTTAATACAGAAGAGGAACTATGGTGCATGAGACCACAGAGCGTGAGCAAAACGCTCACCGGGAGGCGGCAGGCCCCGCAGCCTCTGCCGTCCACGGAGCGGCACTCTCCCACAGCTGGCTCTCACTCCGCCCCAGCCTCCACCACGAGCTCTTTGGCCAATACCGATGGTGCCTCATGAGCTTTCCAACTCGGGGCTCTGCCAAGGTTTGCCCATCTACTACTTTCAAAGCTGACTCAAAGGGAAGGGGAAAGAATGGTGGTTCTGCCCTAATGGATCCGCTTGAGTCAGGACAGAATGGGGAACAGACAGATTTGTCTCACACAGAAATAGTTATTTAGGAACAGATTGCTAGGTCAAATTTGTGAGGAAGAAAGAACACTGGTCTCTAGATTTTTCCTACTAATTAAATTTCTGTGCACTGTGGGCACTGGATGCTTCCGTGGAGAGCCAGCTCAGCCACTGCATCAGTGTGCATGTGGCCTTGACCCCGCACAGCCCCCTGAGTGGTGTGGGGGCTCAGGAAGGTCCCTTCGACGGCCGGACTGGTCTTAGCAACGTCATTCCTCTCAGTGTTGGGGAGAAATTTGTCTTAAGTCATAAAGTCAGGACAGAATCCTTTCTTTAGAAATTGTTTATGAAATCGGGAAGAGACCAACGAGTGGGTGGAAATACATCTGCGTCACTTCTTAGGCCTTTCCCATTGCAGACGCGCCCAAAGACAAAGAGATGCAACACTCACTCCTCGTCTTTGATGGAGTCGTAACAGGAATCACACACCCGGACCTGGAACTCGAATCCCATGACGGGGTAGCTTGAGCGTTTGCTGCTGCACTTGCCGCAGACGGCCTGCCCGCACTTCCTGCAGTGATGCTTCGGGATGACGGGGAGGAGGGGGGGGGGGAAACTGCGTTAATGCACGTGGATTCCCTTCAGAGGACGGGGAGGGGTGGGGAAGATTCGCCTTCAACTGTAATCACCCCAATTCAACAGATCAACGAACACGCAAAAGGCAGACAATTTCAACACCTGTGAAGGATTTCCAATTATCCTTGCTTTTGGGTCAAATACTGCCTTTCACTCACTCATGTTATCTGTCTAGAGGTCAACAACCAAGATTATTAAAACCAAGTTCAAGTTCATTGAGGAGCCCAAAAGACTAGAGATTTCAGGAAGGAAAAATCTATTTTTATGTCAGAGAAAAGTCTGGAAATGAAGTTTTAAATGTAATATGCCCTCAATAACAAATATTCATAATCATATGTTTTACTATTTCTTTTAATCCTGCAAATTGTGATTCTGGAAATAAGTTTCAAGAACATTCCAAAATAGTCCAATTATTATTACTACTTTTGACATATAGTCGTTCCGCCTTATCTGTGAGGGATACATTCTAAGACCCCCAGGGGATGCCTGAAAGCCCAGATAGTAACAAATCTTATATATACTGTGTTTTTTCCTATACAACATACCTATGATAAAGTTTAATTTACAAATTAGGAACAGTAAGAGATTAACAACAGTAACTTTTCTGTGGCATATCTGAATTGCCAGCATCACTATTCTCATGCTTTGGGGCTGTTATTAGGTAAATAAGGGTGACTTGAACACAAGCACTTTGGTACCAATATCGCGACAGCGGATGTGATAACCCACAGCTACTAAGTGACTAGCGGGAGGGTAGCAGATGCAGTGTGGATCCACTGGACAAAGGGGTGACTCAGGTCCCAGGTGTAGGAGGGCACAAGATTTCATCACGCGACTCAGAACAGCACTCAATTTCAAACTTATGAATGGTTTATTTCTGGAATTTTCCATTTAATATTTTCGGACCAAGGTTAACCAAGTGTAATTGACACTGCAGAAAATGAAACCGCAGATAAGGGGGGGACCTACTGTATTCTTTGACCACTAAAAGTTTCGTGACCTGCACCTTTCCTCTCTCTGCTATAAGTTGTTAACTCATAAGATTAACTTCTTCACGTTTCCTTTAGAAGTAGGGCTGACTTCACCCATCAATGACAACGCACAAGTTACCACCAGGTATGCATTGCGATGACTAGGCTAATGATAGAATTCAGGTGCTATTTCAGAGCGTTAGAACGTTGTGAGGGCTAAACTAATTCCTGCACTGCCTGCCAGCTCACATGAGACCTTGCTGGAGAGCAGCTGGGAGCAAATAAAATCAAAGAAAGTTTAACACACACAAACTTTAGGCCAATCCTTCACAGAGGTGCAACCACTTATAAAACAAATAAAATCGGCATTGTTTTTTACTTACCTGCACAAATTGATATTCAACCTGAGTGAGTGGCTACCTTCAAGGCTGCTGTAGAAATACGTTTTTTTGTAGAACTTTAGTATTGCACCAATACCTTGTTATAAGAGTCTCTTTGAAATCTACAGGTTATTTGGGGCATGTTTCTTTAATGAAAAAAAGTAAAAAACAGAACTTGAAACATGCTTCATAAAAACGCTCCAGGTACACTTACGTGGAACAATTTATGAAGAATCTAAAATTCTTAGTGCCAGAGTCTTCCAGTGAGGGCTAAATTGTGACTATTTATCTGCCTGTGAAAGCATAAGGCCTATAATCTTATGCCTTAATTCATTCTATAATTTTGTGCTTGGCTGGTTAGAAAAACTGACTTTAACAAGTAACAGTCCTAAACTGAAAGATCTTCTTATCTATTTACAAATAGGCTTTCAGGGTTTTCTGTGCATCCTGGCTTTCCCAAGACAGAGCAAGTAATGGACTAACTAGGTAACAGTCTCGCTGGCCCCAGGAAAGGTCCTACTCACTGATAGTCACACAATGATAGTGATAGCAAAAATGTAGGAATTCACAGTATTTACAAGGAAAAGGGTGATTCCACACAAAATGACAGACTAATTACACAAACGTCAAAATACATGATGAACCCAGCGATGATTCAGCGCTGGCCACTCACCTGTCTCAAGCCCAGCGTCTTTGTGTCCCACATCTGCTTTATATTCCAGAAAAAGGGCTGCTCGCATTTCTGACAAGAATCACTTTCTAACCACTGAGGAGCCTGGCAGAGAAGTCAAAGCAACATGAGTGAATCTGCATGTTTGCAATGATTTTTTTTTAGAAATTAACACAACAGTTCCAGACATTGTTGGGGTTAGCGTTTTTAAAAATTCCTCAATAAATCATAGCTGTTTCCATACGCAATATTATGTTTGTGTTGTGGGTAATCTTTATAATTTCAGCAATGCTTAAAGGATTGTTCTATTTTTAATCTATAGATAGGAGGGAGGAATTCAATTTTCACTGTGAATTCTTTAAGGGTTGTCTTTATATGTTTCTTTTTTATGCCAAAGTTGTTTGACTTCTACATCCATTTGAGTAAAAACCCATTTCCTGGAGAGTCTGGTGAACGACCACTTGGGCAGGCTTATGGGGTCACAGGGGACTGACGGGAGAGTTCCTCTAGGGGGGCATCATGGCAAACAGATCTGCCCCCTCTCCTTTCCCAGCTCTCACGAGGGGTCCCTCTCTCCTGGGCGTCCTCACAGCTGGCCCGCAGACTCCATTCCAGGAGTGAGCTCTCTGAACTGCAATTCTTTCCATACAGTTCTGCCCTCCCCCTAACCTAAGAGTTATTCATGGGTCTCATCCATCTCTATATACGGACAGCCTGTCACAGAGTAGACTCTCAATGAATTTCTGTTGAAACAGACTACTGAAAGTCTCCAAAGTACTTTCTTGAGAACTTGGAAACTATTTCTCTAAATAAAACATTATACATTGTACTCAGTTACAGGATGAACCTGTTAAAAGCCTATTTAATCTCAGTCATTTATGATCATATACGTGCAATAGAAAATACTAACTTCTATAAAGTAAACCAAAGATTATGAAGTAAAAAATAATCTTTCCTTGATCTTGAAAGTTTACATTCAAGAAAAATATATAAGAGGAACCAATGATGGGAGAATCACAGAAACCGAATTACACTGATCCTTATAAAATAGGCAGTGAAGATGGAGACGTTTATAGAGATTCAAAAGGGGACTTCTGGCGGCTTAAAAAGGATTGCCCCTGGCTCTTTATTTTGTTTCCCATTGCATCAAAACTTCCGGCCTCCCTATTTCTTATTTTAGATCTGTCACAGGAAGGTTTCTACATGCACAGCCATTAGAAAGGTCTTTCTTTCGGCGTGGGAGGGAAGGCGCTCAGAAACAGAATGAAGTGGGCTGACATGGAAGGGAGGTTCCTTTAAATAACTGGGGAAATGTTGGCAATGAGAAGGGAGGACGGAAAGAGTGGTGAAGAGACGCATATCTAGGTGAGGAAGATTACCGTCTTGATGTAGAATTATTTCTTTGTTTCTGTGATCACTGGAAGAGAGAAGGTGGTTTGGGAATGCAGCCAGAGAACAATGTCCCTGAGGGAGGAAGATGGTAATATGGATGACATGGCAAATTGTGCTATCAACATCATGGGGACGTCTAATTGCAGGGGGAAGGAAAGCCTCCAAGGCTTACGTTTGCGACACACGCCCGTGTAACTCCTGCAATACCATACATATGTGGAACAGTCACGTGGAACAAAGTGCAAAACTGTATTCATGACAGCAATGTTCAAGTACGAGTATACACCTCATGAGGCTGGGAGGACGAAATGAGTTAACATTTGTGAAGTGTTTTGCATAGTGCCTGGCTCACAGCAAGTGGCACGTAAGTCCAGGCAGTAGGCCAAGTGTTTCATATGCCTTGATTTCACTTGATTTTCAACACAACCCTAGGAGATACACAGCTCCACTATCCCCATTTTATAGGCAAAGGACTGTGGCTCAGAGATTGAAGCAACTGTCCACTGTCAGTTAGTGGGTGGAGACGCTGGGGGATCCAGGAGTCCAGCCAAATCCCCACACTTGTCCCCTGTGCTCAATACTGAAAGGAGTCCTATTCATTTCAACAGGTGAGGGTCTCCCAACACAGTCCTGGGGCATGAAAACCAACAGAACTTGCCCTCAGGAAGCATAATTCTGTCTAGGGTTTAGGAAACAATATTACTTTGCTGCGCCGGAAGGTGGAGGGACACAAAGGTAGAAAAATATGCTTAAATAGTTTTCGTGACATAACTAAAAAACAAAATCAGAAATAACTAGGCTTTTTGGAACATATTTTGATATAAGAAATACCATAATTTGTTTCTTTTAATAGCATGAAGTGTTACACTGGAAGCCATCATGAACCATCCTGTTAGATGCTTATTCTCTAAGCAGAAGGAGTTTTGTTTTGTGCTGACAAGGGCAAAAGAGAACATTAATCAGTATCCTGACTGTTTCACTCTTTTCTACATCTTGCTCCATCTGCCTCATTTGAACCATCCCACCGTACTGTTTCTAACCAATTACCGCACTAATCTACTTTGCGCTAATGGATAAAGTATTTTACATTCTGTGACCTACTCATTTAAAATCAAGTTCTCTTTTCAAGAGGATTCATTCTAATTATTGTTATTTGCTCATTTAGATCTGATGCTACTTCCCCAAACGAGTCCCTCTAATTATGATCTGGCAGGGAGGCCGGTTTGTCTCTCCCCTGCTGGGGTGGCGGCTGACAGCCACGGGGGGCTGCAAAAGCTCCAATCAGTATTTCCAGGTGACTCAGAAAGAAATTCCAGGCGAGAACTGCGGGCCTGGAGAATGTGAGATTAATCCTGTGTGCCCTTGCCTAAGGAAGTCCTACAAACTACACAAAACTCAGGGTCAGAATCTTATAGATGATAGGCTGCTTACTTCTGCACTAATATTTACTCAGCTCGTTAAAAAAAAAAAAAAAACCTACTAAAAATGATGCATCTTTTTGACACAATTTGCTTTTCCACCAACACTGTCAACCACCGAGACAGATAAGCTAGTAAAGCAAAATACGTTGCCAGCCAGTATGCACTTGATTTGGGGTAATCTTGCATAAACGACTAAAAGGAAGAGAACTGCCCACAAAGGAAGCACCTTGAATGATGGGACTGTCCTCTTTGCCTAGATGTACAAATAAACTCCACAATTGTGTAACCTTGAAGGTAAGAACCCTACTTCTACTTCCTAACTATTGTCCCTAAAATAACTTACTCAGGGTAAGAATAGTGGATTGAAATCAGAGTTGTTGAACCCTTAGAAGACCCACTGGTAGCACTGAGCCCCAGTGGTCTCCTTCATGATCCAGGGAACATGCCCTCTGAGTTTTCTGCTTTCTCAGGATAAGACTGAAAAATAGGCTAAGACTCCAGGAAACAGAACAGTAAACCAGCTGTTTTTGATGTGCACGACCAGCAGTTGATACATATAAAACAGTTCAAATAACTCTTTGCAAAGAAACTACTACACATTCTATAATATTAAGCCAATGTCATATATGTTTAATAACAAGTTACTCTAAGCTTTACCAAAAGATTTGTAGAAAATTCAGAAAGAGAAATTAGCCAGTAACCATGTAATCAAGATTTCCTCTATTTGACTTGTCTTACAAGGTCACTAAAAAAACTAGCAATCAGTACTTCTCCATATTGTGGACTGCATTTCATTATTTATAGGGTAGTCTATTTCCTTCACTAGATTACGAGCTTCCTACAGGCAAGAATCTTTGTATGTAGAACATGGTAGCCAAAGTCTGGAAATAAGTAATGTCACTATTTTTTTTAAGACACTAAACCCCCCTTGATTACATCTGCTATGATATGCTGAAGATGCAGACTCAGACACAAATAATCAGAGGCCACACAAAGCAGACATGCAGGATTGGTGCAGATGCTGCATTCACACCTGGCATCCACTGCAGTGGTGCACCACACACTGGCCTATACACTGTACAAAGGACAGCACCCTGAACAAATCGTGTGATGTCACACAACACGTATGTCTGCAATGGACTATCAATGAGCCATTTATGACACATATTCATCTAAGTTTCCAGACTTTATGGTCACCATGTAGGTACTCAATAAATGTTTCTGAAGTTAAACGCTAAGTCCCTAACATCCCCCATATTCTAAAAATCTTCTCGGGCATCAACTCTTTCGCTATCTCCATCACAGGCTGCAGATGCCATTTGGAAAAGACAGATTGTACCCATGCTGGCAGAGGTGAAAATGGAGATCCTGCCTGGAAAACATCTGACAACATCTATAAAAAGCCTTAAGAATGTATATATCCTTGGCCCAGAAGGTCTGTCTTCAGAACTTTGTCTGAAATAAACAATTGAGCAATCACACAACAAGGTCAAGAATGTTCATTGCAGCATTACTTAAAATGGAAAAAAAAGACAGAGGTTGCTCATAGATACAGAGAACAGGTTGGTGGTTGCCAGAGGCTGGGGGTGGGTGTGGGCAAAATGGGTGAAGAGAGTCAAAAGGTACAAATTTCCAGTTATAAAATAAGGAAGTCGTGGGGGTGTAACTTACAGCATGGTGACTATAGTTAATAATAGTATATTGTATATTCGTAAGTTGCTAAGAGAGAAGATCTTAAAAGCTTTCATCACAAGAAAAAAATCTTGTAACTATGTATGATGATGGGTATTAACTAGAGTTATTGTGGTGATTATTTCACAACATATGCAAATACTGAATCATTATGTTGTACACCTGAAACTAATATAATGTTATATATCAATTATATCTCAAGTTTTAAAAAAAGAGATTGTTTAGACAATTAGAGTGTCTGTCTAAAGACCTGGAAGAGACCTCAGAAGTCATCTCATTCAACTATTGCACTTTATGGAAGAGGGAACGGACACTCAGGGAAATTAAGACACTTATCTAAAAAGGTTTCACAGCTAGTTAGTGGCCCAAATAAGTTAGAATTCAGGTCCCCTGAAAAGGACACTACCTCAACATGGACTCAGTGGAGAGAACTCAGTGGAAAATAAAAGAAGAGAACAGAGATGGACTTTCCCAGAAACCTGTCAGGCTCCTAGCTGTGTCCCCAGTACTCATCCTTGGTGCGCCCCTTGGGGTTTCCATAACAGAAGTGCTGGGGGCCCAAAGTGCTGCAGAGGGACTCCATGCACTCCAGTCTCTGCATCTGTTGGAGACTGTCTCCAGTGTCCTCCCAGCGTACTTCTTAAGGCTGAAAATCAGCCTAAATGTTCAGTCTGTGTGCACTGCTTGCCACTGCAGAGACTCTCAAATGAGTAGAGGATGCAGTGAAAACTGACACGTGGGACTTGTCAGATCACAACCAAAAAGCACAAGAGTATGGAGCTCGGTGGGCACTGAGAACCGGCAGGGTGGCCAACCGCAAGGCCAGGTTCTCGGGGCTGTCTGCTGATCAGGCTTGCCTGGCTCTTCCCTCACCTCCTCTCTGCTCACGTCCATGTTCCACACTGCAATGCCACCATCCGAGGAACAGGAGACGAGCTGCCTGGTGAGCTGAAGGTAACACAGCGACTGCACTCTGTCACTGCAAACAACACACACGACAGTCACTTGTCACTTGTGGGAAAACACAGAAATTGTCTTTATTGAGGCTCAAGTCTCTCCCTTAGTCGGAATCAGCAACGGGCATTTTATCACTGTTTGATATGGTAATATGGATTTCTGTATAAACTTTACTCTGCATTCTATAATATATAGGATAACAGTTTCAATGAAATAAACACTACTTTCAAATCACTCATTAAGACTGCGGATCAGAGATGAGAGGATGACTATGGTTTTCTGGACCAATTACCATGATTTCCTTTTCAGGCACACAAGATTTACCTACCTGTTCAGAAACAAAGAACAAAAAGGGGTAACCCCCTTACTGGAACACAAACCATAAGAACAAGTAACGCAACACTATGGAGATTACTGTACACAGGCAGACACGTACACCCGCGCACACACTGATGGGGTGAAGGAATCTGCACGCTTGTCACACTCCTCCCCTGGAGGCCCTGGGAAACCGTCTCCTGACCTGTAGACTTGGGTGGGGAATCTTTCCATGGCTACTTTTCAACCTGATTCTGCTTAGAGTAAACAGCGACAGCCCAACCAACAGCAAGGAGGAAAGGAAGAGCCAGTGTTCCTTTCCCTTTCAAGACCAGACGGCAAGAGCATGATAGTACAGCATCACAGCATAGGTGAATATGACTGCGTCAAACCATCCCTCTTAACGAAATACATTCAAGAATTTTAAAAAACAAGTTAGGCATCCAGTTCGAGAATGGCTTAGCATCACATTACACGCAGTCTTCCATGGTCAAAGTCCTCACCTACAGTCCCTAACCCGCAGGTGCCTTATTAAGAAGATATTTCGACTGTCAACGAGGGGACTCCTTGGGGGAGAAAAGTGGAACAGCTCTTTGGATCATGAAGGAAGGGAACGCTGTGCTTTTTTTTTTGCGACAGAACACCAGACACTAGGACTAACAGAAAAGTAGTTAAAAGTGGATTGAACGAGCCCTATCAAATGGCCATCTTAAAAGATGGGGTTTGGAGAAAGCAGCATCAGAACACCAATGCTTCCCCTGCCTCCCCCAAACTCAGCTTCTTTCCCCGCCCCCACAGTCACGCACTGATGGCCCTGGAGCAAGAGCGTGCGGCCCTTCCTTCCTCCGATGTCCCACATGATGATGCTGTTGTCGGAGGCTCCCGAGAAGAGTAACCGCTGAATAGGGTCCCACCAGAGGCAGGCGATGCTACCTGGGGGTGAGAGAGAAGGGGGGGGGGCGTTAGACGTAACTCCACACTAGGACATACACATTTGACAGCTGAAGACTGAACTACGATCAGTTGAATCTTTAAGTAAAAATGTATCTTTGTTGTACAAAGGGCCATTCAATACTTTATCATGAGTCATAGAGAACACACAGTACATCCATCATTCAGAGTTGTAAGATAAGGATTTTCGGTTGTGCATCAAACTACTTTGACCACAAAGATGTTTAAAGAAATTTTTCCTTGTTCTGTACCAAAAAATTATAAAATAGTTGCATACAAAATATTAGTTCAGAAAAAGCTTTTGAAGAAAAAAACAATAGCTGCTAATATTTAATGAGAAAAGGCAGTGAAGTTTACTGTGGTTATCGTAGGCAAGATAAAAATCTAGATTGATTCCAGGTCTCTAGGACCTTGCAGGCATTTTACCCCAAGACGCCTATGTTTAAGAAAATTAAATTAAGTGTCTCAGAAAAAAAAGCTCTGTAGGGATACCACAAAACTATACCAGAGAATTTAAGTAAGAAATCCAAACCTCACATTTCATACTCTCTATTGGCTAAACTTAACAAATTTGATACCCTTACAGAAATCTTTCTTTCTACAAATTTCTCTTTCAACAGATATCTTCATTCTCCCATTGAATGTTGCTTGACTAGAAAAATATTATTAATAATCCTAATAAAATTGAACCAGTCACACAAGCTAAATAATATTTTTGGTGGGTATATAGAAAACTGATGAAGCCATATGCAAAAGCAACAACAGAAACTAGTTTCTCACAGAAACTTAACAAAAGTAAAAAAAGCAGCATTCTGCTAAACTGGCTTTGGGGTTCAATTTTGCATAAATCCTGACCCTGTTTGATCCTATGCCCCGTACACTTCAGCTAGAGGCCTAACAGCAGATAAATATGGTCTTTCTACATGAACACTAAGTGGTTACCAGAACCCATTCCATCCTTAGCAACCCAGAGAACACATAAGAGCCTGAGGGTCATGAATTAGTCACAAAGGGAAAGCGGTTTCTTCACGGGCTGTGCTTTCCTGCCCAAATCTATCCTAAATTACTGTTCTTTGCCCTCCCTCTTGCTCTACAAAGTCCCTGATCTGAGACTCGATTTTGCCTAAAGAGATTAGCTAAAAAGCAGAGAGTATGTTTAACTCGTTATACTTAAAAACTCTATTTTCATAAATAAGTCCATCATTTATTCTTTCAACAAATCCCTCATTCTTCAATCTAAACCAAATGGCCTCAAAACTTCTAATTTGTTACCCAATGTAGCCAACTGAGTTTCAAAAACCCCTCCACAGACCCTCGCCAACCCACGGCATTGCAGAAATAACGAAATTCCACCCAGCAATTCTAGTCCCTCAGGCCCTGCACAACGGATGTTTCCCAAGTTGAGGGAACCAGCCCATACGTTTCTTCTCATTCCATTGGTCTACCAGGTCTTGTTCAGTGTCCCAGAAACTGACAAATTAAAAATATTAATAATAACAGTCTTCCAAAGGTCTTACCATTTACAAGATATTTTAAATGGTCTTCTGATAATAATTTAATTTAAAAAGGGAATGAAATAGAAAGTATAATCCACACAAGCAAGCCAGAAGGGATTCTGACCATATGAAATTCAACCCAAGACCCTACCTTCACTTGGTTTTCACTCTTTGAGACCTCCTGAGATCTAAATCCCACATTTGGCCAATCAAATTGAAATCTGACAAAGCCTAAGAAGTTGATCGTTCATGAAACCACAAAACTGAGAACTAAATTTGGATGCCCAAATGAGGTGAAGAACCCACGGGTGATGACACAGCCTACCTTCATGTCCTTTGAGGGTTGTAATAACTGAACAAGTGTTCTGTTCAAGCTTCAGCAGGGTGATCTGTCCAGAATAATCACCAACAAAAGCATACTGAGTATCAAAATCATATCTGTGGAGAAGTGGTCAAGGATATATAACATAATCCATATCAAAATCCTCCTGTAAAAGAGATACCAGCATTGGTCAAAGTTATATGACAGGAAACATGCATGTTAAAGAGAATAAGCACAAAGTTAAAACCATAACAAAAAAGGAAATGCCCAACTGAAAATCACGCAATATGCAAATATTAAAGGAAAAAGTTAAAACTGCTAGAATTGAGAAAATTAATAACCATTTACTCAACAAGACTTCACTGAGTACCTGGTACTATACCAAACAATATCCTAGGCACTGGCAATAAAAAAGACAAGAGCCGATAGAGAAGACAGACATGAAAACAAGTAGTTATCATGAATCAGAATAAAGTGAGAAAAAGTAAAATACTCAATGATGAAAACTGCCAGAAAGAACTAGAACAAAATGGCTATTTATGAAATATCTCTGGAAATAATGTAAAACTGACAGCACACACAGGACGGGAAGCCATCTTTCTTTTGGCTGAGATGATTCACCCTTAAGTGAAGAGGATGGTTTACTTTAAATTGCTGTGGAGAGTTTAATCATCTGGAAGGCAGTTATTTGGGGTAGCAGTAAATCTAAATTTTAAAAATATATTAACTATTGGTAACAACTCATGACCTCCTCAGTACTTTTTGTTTTTCTCAGGAAGAGTGGCCCTGAGCTAACATCTGTGCCCATCTTCCTCTAGTTTGTATGTGGGTCGCCACCATAGCATGCCTTGACGAGTGGTGCAGGTCCACACCTGGGATCGCAACTGGCAAACCCTGGGCCGCGGAAGTGGAGCACATGGAACTTAACCACTACACCACCCGGCTGGGCCCCTTCCTCAGTCACTTTTTAGCCACAGAAATTTTTGGCAAGTCAGTAGTTTATACTCAATAGGATAACTATTATTTTAACTCGAAAACAGGTCCACAGGAGTACAGTAGGCTGGGCCAGGACCACGTGACTGTGTCATTTTCCATCGATCCATAAGAAAAGCCTAACCCCTAACAGAAACACTTATTTAGCATGTGATATATCTGAGTATTTTTCCCATGTTTGATTCTAACGTGTGGTACTATTTCACATGCATATTTTAAATTTCACATGCTGTGCATTCATTTGTAGCAAACATTTTTTACAAAGGCTTTCGATGGAAAAAAAAAGAATTTTACTACACTAGATGTCCAACTCTGAAAGAGAAACTACCGCAGGGTATTTGCCTGTTGTTGCTAGCCTTGATCTTGCCGTCACTGAGATCCATGGCTATCAGAGGCAGCCTGAAGCAGGGGCGAGCTCTATGTGAAACAAATTCCATACTGTAGTAGGAAATTCTTAAAGCAGCAACTTCTTAACATTTTGGGGATCCTAGGGAACCTCTGAGAGTATCATAAGGATTATGAACCTTCTCCACACACACACAAAAACTATGAAACTCCTTGTAGCCCGTTTATGAACTCCAGGGTCACAAATCCTTATTATAGTCTCTGAGGGGCTGCAAATAATCAATTAGTAAAAGATCAATTCCCTTTTTCCTTTCTTTATACAACAAAACACCTTTTCTTTCACTTTGAAATGCAAAGGAGTGAGGGGAGGGGTTTGTATTAATGAGGTTTATGTTTTCCAAGATTTTGTATTAAAAATGTATAACAATTTCCAGCAGACAACAGCCATTCATTTACTTATTTTTAACAAACCAATTTTATGCCAAACAAAAGTAGAATCAGAAATTCTTGGATTCTACGTGAAATATGAGGAATCATTCAGTCTTTGGATTTCAACGAACAATTTATGATCAGACTCAAAACTAAGTGTGGGGACAAGGAGGCTGGGGCGGGAGGGCGCGGTCCCAGGAAGGATACTGCAAACATGAAGCCCAGGACGTGAAGAAGTGCCGGCCAAGCATGTTCCCGCTCCGCGTGCACATCCAGCTGACACACTTGTCGTGGCCGGTGCTGATCACCCACTCTGCCGTCAAGCTGAAGATAATCGCGGACACCCGGTTCTGATGAGCTGCGGGAACAGAAAGGGAGAGTCTGCACTTTTCAGGAAGAAAGTGACCTTCAGAATCAAGTCTCAGGGGGGTGAGAAGTGGGGCTCACCTCCTCAGCCTGGCGGCCCTGCAGACTCACGGCCCTAAACAGCCCTGGCATGAAAGTGCCTGCGCTCTGTGAACAGGTTTCTGGTAATCTGCCCCTTCCCACTCACTACCACAGGCTTTCCACGGCCCCCTCCACCTCCATACATGGAAGACACTTAGAAGCTACAAATCACTAAAGAGTAATGCTCCAGAGGGATTCGAATAATAGATTAGAGAACAGATTTTTCTGGTTTTTTTTTTTTGCTGTACTCAACAGAATATTTTCACTCTGCTCTAAAAAAATCTTAACTATCAGTGAGTTCCATATGGAAAGCAGTAGTCTTTTCTCAAAAGAGCAAAGTCTTGGGGCCAGCCCTGTGGCCAAGTGGTTAAGTTTGCATGCTCCGCTTCAGCAGCCCAGGGTGTTGCTGGTTCGGATCCTGGGTGCAGACATGGTACCTCTCATCAGGCCACGTTGAGGTGGCGTCCCACCTACCACAACTAGAAGGACCCGCAAGTAAAATATACAACTATATACTGGGGGGATTTGGGGAGAAAAAAGCAGAAAAAAAAAAAAAAGATGGGCAATGGTTGTTAGCTCAGGTGCCAATCTTTAAAAAAAAAAAAGCAAAGTTTTTTTAATTGTCTATAATTTTACTGTTTTGACCCTTTAGAAAGTATTGGCTTCATAAACAAGAGCACCTGCAGTTTTCTGAAATTAAAAAATTGTGTAAGCATTTTGCTTCTGGAATAATTTCTGTTGGTGTGTAACTTTTTATTATTTATGAAGACAAACAATCTGTAAAGTTCTGTCTTGCAAAATAATAGCCGGGAATGAGAAAGGTGTTCTATGACCTAACTTCTAGAATATACGTATTTCCAGGCCGATAGGAGCCATCCTAGGGTAGTGACCTGTCTACTTCATCTGGCACAGGTGCATGCAGCAGGTATTCAATAAACGTCCAGTCTGACAAACGAAGTCAGGTAGACAGAGAAACCTCTGATCTCAGCTGTACAGGTTGCTTCAGAAGAACTAAGGGACTCTTTCTTATAAATTGATTAGAAAACACTAAAACTCACTACTATGTGCTCACAGATGCATATATACACACATACCTATGTATCATATATGTGAGTGTGTGTTATCAAAAAATGGAAGCAGTACACCTGTTCAAAAATAGAAGGATGGTTAAATTAAATCTGATATATGCAGCCAATTTTAAATGTTATGAACAGGAAAAGGACGGTAAATAACCCTGAAGAGCTAATTTGATTAGGGTAACAAAACTAAAAAGTTAATGCGAAAGCCTGACTTTGATCCTAAGAGACAGTCTTATGGTTGTGTGTGTGTATCTACACGTATATTTGTGTAAGTACGTGTGTGTATTATAATTACCTGGGTAGGTCTTGATAAAGTTCATTTTATTAAAATCTTCAGACACATGAAATTCCTAAAAGTAAACACATGGAATAAGAAAACAGTTATGGTTTTAAAAACATCATGAACTTAACTTTCAAAATGAAGAAAAATCCAAAAGTAGCTATCACCAGACTTGGGACTCAAGATCAGCCATATAAGAATAATATGGAATTGCTTCTTTCATCAGACCCGTCCTCAGGCCACTATTTCTTTCGGGGACCAGACCAAAAGACGAAAGTGCCACTGACCAGCACAGCATTTTTGTCCAGTTCTTCCTCCACAAACGAGAGCATTGCGTTCCCTCTCCGTCTAACTGCAAAGGAGGCATCCTGTTAATTCTGCTCTCTCAGCTACACTGGAAATCCCTCCAGATGACATAGAGACAGCAGAACTGCAAAGACCCATTACTAACAGAGCTCTCAGCTACAGCGAAAATAAGGCAGAGGGTATCTCAGCATGGAAGGGCGAAATTATACATACTTAATATGAAAAAAAGGAAATTCAGAGATTGTGGGTGGTTCTCTTCTTTTTTTCATGCTTCTGTATTTTCCAAATTTTTTATAGACTATGTAATACTTTATAAGTAGGAAAAAAATTGAAAGAATATACTTATTTAACAACATGTTACTGAACAACTAATGGATCATTAAGAAATTAAAGGAGAAATCAAAAATATCTGGATAAAAAGGAAAATCAAAATACACCATACCAACTCATATGGGATGCAGCAAAAGTGGTCCAAAGAGGGAAATTCATAACAATACAGGCCCACCTTAACAAACAAGAAAAATCTCAAATAAGCAATCTTAAACTACACCTAACAGAACTAGAAAAAGAAGAACAAACAAAGCCCAAAGTCAGCAGAAGGAGGGAAATAATAAAAATTAGAGCAGAAGTAAACGAAACTGAAACCAAAAAAAACAGTAGAAAGGATCAATGAAACTGACAGCTGGTTCTTTGAGAGGATAAACAAAACTGACAAACCTTAGCCAGACTCACTAAGAAAAAAAGAAAGAAAAAAAAGAGAGAAGGCTCAAATAAATAAAATTAGAAATGAAAGAGGAGAAATTACAACAGATGTCAGAGAAATACAAAGTATTATGAAAGAATACTACGAAAAACTGTATGCCAACAAATTGGACAATTGAGAAGAAATGGACAAATTCTTAGACTCATACAACCTCCCAAAAGTGAGTCAAAAAGAAATAGAGAATCTGAATAGACCAATCACAAGTAAAGAGATTAAAACAGTAATCAAAAAATTCCCAAAAAATAAAAGTCTAGGACCAGATGGCTTCTCTGGAGAATTCTACCAAACATTCAAAGATTTAATACCCATCCTTCTCAAACTATTCCAAAAATTGAAGAAGATGGAACACTTCCTAACTCATTCCATGACGCCAACATTACCCTGATACCAAAACCAGACAAGGACTAGACAAAGAAGGAAAATCACAGGCTAGTATCACTGATGAACATAGATGCAAAAATCCTCAACAAGTGGCCAGCCTGGTTGCATAGTGGTTAAGCTCATGTGCTCTGCTTCAGTGGCCCAGGTTTCAGAGGTTTGATCTCAGGTCTGGACCTATACACCACTCATCAAGCCATGCTGTGGTAGCATCCCACATACAAAACAGAGGAACACTGGCACAGATTTTAGCTCAGTGAAAATCTTCCTCAAGCAAAAAGAGGAAGATTGGCAACAGATGTTAGCTCAGGGCCAATCTTCCTCACCAAAAAAAGAAGAAAAAATCCTCAACAAAATATTGTCAAATCAAATACAGCAATATATAAAAGGATTATACACCATGATCAAGTGGGATTTATACCAGGGACGCAGGGATGGTTCAACATCCACAAATCAATCAATGTGAAACACCACATCAACAAAATGAGGAAAACCACATGATCATCTCAACAGACACAGAGAAAGCATTTGACAAGATCCAGCATCCATTTATGACAAAAACTCCCAGTAAAATGGGTATACAAGGAAAGTACCTCAACATAATAAAGGCCACATATGACAAAACCACAGCCAACATCATACTCAACAGGGAAAAACTGAAAGCCATCCCTCTGAGAACAGTAACAAGACAAGGGTGCCCACTCTCACCATTCTTACTCAACATAGTACTGGAGATTTTGGCCAGAGCAATTAAGCAAGAAAAAGAAATGAAAGGTATCCAAATTGGCAAGGAAGAAGTGAAACTTGCTGTTTGCAGATGACATGATTTTACATACAGAAAATCCTATTATGTTAAGCGAAATAAGCCAGACAGAGAAAGACAAACACCGTATGATTTCACTCATATGTGGACGATAAACAGACACATGGACAAAGAAAACAGATTAGTGGTTACCAGAGGGGGAGGAGAGTGGGGGGGGGGGCATAAGGGGTAAAAGGGCACATTTATACGGTGACTGATAAATAATAATGTACAACTGAAATTTCAGTTATAAACTATTATGACAATAAAATTAAAATAAAATATTTTATGTTTATAAAAGTATATACTTCTTAATGAAAAAAATGAGCCCCAGCATAAAACTGAGAAGATAAAACTCTCAAGAAAAAGCACTAATTAAGAATTCTATGGATCAATGCTAACTGATAATTTCTTAAGGCTCTAAGTAACACGGACATTATGAATTGTTAACTGATCGGACTTAAAAAAAAAAAAGGAACACTGACTCCTTTTTCTCCATCTTGGTTTCGCAGAATACAAAAATTGTATCAGCATTGTATATACACTAATCTGTATTGGGTGGAAGATCAATCGATCAATTACTAACTAGTGATAAACTGGATTTACACTGCCCCTTCCCACTCAAGAGTGATGAGAGCTTTTATATGCTGTCCTATAACCGCAGAGTCGACCCTTGAACCAGGAGCCACAAGAAGGGTCCCTAGAGAAATACACACAACCACCACCACCAGTGGAGAAACCATGTGAGGCCAGCACTTCCCAGCTTCTTGTTATACACGTGTACTCCCCTCACCGTGATACGCCTACAGTGTTTTCAGAAGGAGAAAACCGAGGACGCTGGCATTACTACTAGATAACGCACTTACAGCTCATCCCCCCCCAACCCCGCAGCCCCGGCCACCTGCCTACTGCTGGGTGGACTCCTTGGGCAGAGGGCCTGAACCTTCTGCACGCTCTTCCTTCTTGGTGCTGAAACACACTCAAGGCTTCTTCTCCTTTAATTTAAAAAACAAAACAAACAAAACCCAATGAAACTCTTTTAACAATACTAAAACTTTCTTCATCTTCTTCTCAGCCAAAAACTTCTCTGAAGATCAGCCTACACCCGCCACTTCTGGCTCTCTGATTCCTCACCCCGGTCACTCTCTGATCCACTGCACTCCACCGCACCACCGCCACGGCACGGAAAGGGCGCTCCCTGCCGCCACTTGCTGCCACCTGGCTGCCACCCCCAAGGTCACTTTCCAGTCCTGATCTCATCCTCTCTCTGCTGCACCTGACACCATGACTCAGGCCCACCTGAAACCCACTGACCCTCTGGCTTCCATGACCAGACTGTCCTGGCTGCTCCTCCTCCCACTTTGACCCTCCTGCCTCTGTCTTCCTTGTGGGTCCCCAGTCCTCTGACTTTCTCTTAAATATTGAGATTTCCCAGGGAATGTGACCTTGGCCCTCTGCTCTTCTCAACCTACCTGCTACCCCTAGTTGAAGACAGGCCCAGGCCTGAGTCCTGAGTAACTTCAAGATTTAGGAGTGGGGTGATGGGGAAGCCAGCAAGGGGAAGAAGGGGAAATGATGATCCCCGAGTGTGTGTTAGGAGCTCAGACTACATCCTATGAGCCGAGTTTCCCAAACTTGCGTAGCCATACAAATCATTTAGGGAACTTATTGAAGACAAGTTCCCTGGCTGCAGGCCAGACCCACAGCTTCAGCATCACTACGGAGAGGCCTGGGAACCAGCATTTCAGCACGTCCTCCAGGTGAACCTCAGGATCAAGTGCATGAGGGAATCACTGCACAACGGGGAGCCAGTGAAGAGCAGTAAGTGGGAGGATGGAGCAGTCAGCTTTCTCTGTTGGCTGGCTTAGTGTCCAGTAAGTGGAAGATGCGTTTGGGGAGGCAAGGCTGAAAGTGGCAACGCCAGTTAGGAGGCTGTTCAGGATCCCAAAATGAGACTGTGGAACACAGGTAGTGATGGAGAAGAGGTGACGGCTTCAGAACTGTCTGCACTGTGGGGTTCGATGTTAGATTAGATGTGGGCATTTAACGGACAACAGTGTTAAGATAGCGTCCAGATTTCTAGCCAGGATGGTGGCGCATGGTTAGCTGCCCTCTAAGACAGAAACAATGCTGACATAGAGGGGAAAGGTGACGAGTTCAGTTTTGACAGTTGGGTACGTGGGCCTGAACCTCAAGGGTTTGGTCTGAGCTGGGGGGTTGGGAGTCCTCTGAATTTAGGTCTCAGTGGACACTACAACACTGGCTCAAATAGTGGTCTGCAGACCTGGTGCTGATGAGAGAAGGAGAGAAATAGGGAGTGAGTGTTCAGAAACCCTGACAGCAAATATTTTTATGGCATCCAAGTATGAAATTAGTGGATTATCACATTCAACAATGTAATTATCAAAAACATCAATCTAGCAAACTAAACCCAAGGCAAACAGAACAAGGAAAATAATAAAGATTAGAGTTGAAATAAATAAGCAGAGAATAGGAAAAACAAGATAGAAAATTAATGAAACCAAAACTAGTTCTTTGAAAAGATCAACAAAATGGACAAACATTTAGCTAGAGCGATGAAGGAAAAAAGGGAGAAAACACAAACTACTAAATTCAGGAATGAAGGGGGATGGGACATTACCATCAACCTTACAGAAGGAAAAAGGATTATAAAGGGCTACTGTGAACATCTGTGTGCCAACAAATTAGATAAGCTAGACGAAATGGATAAATTCCCAGAAAGACACAAACAACAAACACTGAAGAAGAAACAGAAAATCTCTAACAAGTAAAGAGATTAAATTAGTACTCAAAAAACTTTCTGCAATGAAAAACCCAGGACCAGATGGTTTCCCTGGTGAATTCTTCCAGGCTGCAAGTACTAGTCTCTTACAACTCAACAATTTAAAAAAGATAATTAAAAATGGGCAAAGGACTTGAATAAATATTTCTTCAAAGAAGAAATACAAATGACCAACAAGCACATGAGAAGATGCTTCAATGTTATCAAAACCATAAAAAGATACACTTCACACCCACCAGGATGGCCATAATAAAAACAAAATAATAAAACAGAAAATAACAGGTGTTGGCAATAATGTAGAGAAACTGGAATCCTCATACATTGCTGGTGGGAATGTCAAATGGTACAGCCCCTTTGGAAAACAGTTTGGCAGTTCCTCACTAAGTTAAATAGAGTTACCATATGACCCAGCAATTCCATTCCTGGGTAGATACCCGAGAGAGCTGGAAAGGTAGCTCCACACACAAGCTTGTATACAAATGTTCATAGCAGCATTATTCATAACAGCCAGAAAGCGGAAACAACCCAAATGTCTATGACTAATGAATGGATAAACAAAGTGTGGTATATCTATATAACGGAATATTACCTACCACAAAAAGGAATGAAGTATTAATTCAAGCTACAACATAGATGAACCTTGAAAACATTATGCTAAGTGAAAGAAGCCAGACATAAAAGGCCACACATATCATATGATTTTTCTAAATAAAATGTTTAGAACAGACAAATCTCTGGACTCAGATAGTAGAGTAGTGATTGCCAGGAGCTGAGGGGAGGGGGAATGAGGATGACTACGGATGGGTATGGGGTTTCCCTGGGGAGGCAGGGTGATGAAAATGTTCTGGAACTAGAGAGTGTTGATGGGTGCACAACCTTGTGAATATAGTACAAAACCACTGAAGTGCACACTTCAAAATGGTGAATTTTATGGTGTATGATTTATATCTCAATTAAAATACATATATATACACACACACAGGCACACAATTAGACCCACAAAAATAGCAATCTATAATAAATCGAAATTTTAAATATCTAGTTTTTCATGATAGTTTGAGAAGCACTTCCTTAAAGAGTTATACAAGTTGTTGGCTGACTGAGTAATCCCTAACCTGCTTCTCCTTGCGCCTCCAGTTACACACACATGTGCGTGCACACACACAGGCTCTCCACCACGCTCTCCTGCCCCGGCCCCCTTCATGGTTCAGGGATGGCAGCTGCTACAGGTCTCACATTCACTGTATGGAGGCTGTACCCTGTGGGCTAGCCTGAGCACCGAACCATCAATCGTGACAGCTCTGTGACACCCGTTTAAAATTAAGCACCAATTAACAGATTAAAATTAATCCATTTTTAGGCCTAATATCTATCCTGAAATAAACATTTTTTATGTGAAACCATCAGGCATCCATTGTTAACTTCGTATAAACTGCTCAACAGAAGTGAACACGGGGAGGTCAGTATAATGAAGACATCCTGGAAGCTACCTACCATTACGGCTCCGTTATCCTGGCCCACAAATATCCGTCTGCTATCGTGATGGTACGCCATAGCAGAGCAGGGAGCTGCCAGAAAGACAAAGAGCACATTACGAGCAAAGCCAAGCACTTTAAGTCATTGTTGAAAGCAATTGTTAAAAAGAGCTATACGATTTAGGTTAAAAAAGGAAGGCAAAGACGTTTTGTAAAAATTAATGATGTAAATTGAAAATGTTACTAAAGTTCTGTCATTTTAGTTTAAAATTCTTATTTTAAAAGTTTTCTATGTTATTTTTATAACTCTGGGTAGAGCGAGCCAGCATAAAGTTTCATCTGATTGAAACTTCTACCAGTTTCTGGAAAGATCTGGGGACTGGTGCTACAGGGTATGATCTGCTACCCAAACTCAGCCGGTCATCCTGCCCCCCAGCCCCATTTCCCCATCACAGGTGAGAGAGCAGCTGGGATCTGTAGAAAGAGGGGTTCCCAGGACCAGAATTCCCATTCCATGGCATATGTGAGCAAGTTGGGAAAGCCACTTTGGAATTACATTTTTTTTTTCCAATGGTCAAAAAATGTTCCCTTTTTTTTTTGTAGTAACTGGAGATGTGAGGTGTAGACATGTTTCTTTGTCCACAGCAGTGTTATGTGACTGGGAGAGCTCCTGCTTCTTCTCAGGTACATACCCCCTTCCAGGTTCTACCTATCCTTCCAGAAAGCGTGGGCCAGAGAATGAGTTTTAGGAAGGAAAAACTCTAAATCGTCTCCTTCTGCTAAAAATCAGAACTAAAGTGATTTAGAAAATGGAAATTTGGAAAAAGGACTACTTCGGTTCATTTTAGCCTAAAGAATTTTAATTGACCATGCAAGAACCACAACGAGGAAACGCATGCCAGAAAAAACAAACACACAAACTTGAGTTTACTTTGAAGTAAAACTTCTCATAAAAAAGCAAAAGAAAAGAATCTTATACATGAAGTCACCATTTGAAAATAACTTAAAGTTATCTCTTTACAGTGGGCTGACATTCTCCACCAAGGAAGAAAGCAAGCTATAATACTGGATTGTAACCAACAGGAAAAATGTAGCTAGCTGCATGATCAGACTATAGAAACTGTTTCAGTTGCATTCAAAGAACTATGTAATTGAAAGGTAGGTACTGCAACTGTCTGTATACAGAACAACCACAACTGACTACAAGCCTGTCCACCCTTATCCACCATACTGATGTTTCAGACTACAGTCATGCCCCACATAACAATGTTTTGGTCAACGATGGACCACATACATGATGGTGGTCCCATAAGATTAGTAGCATACAGCCAAGGTGTGCAGGAGGCTATCCCATCTAGGTTTGTGTAAATACACTCCACGCTGTTCGCACAATGACAAAATTGCCCAGCGACGCATTTCTCAGAAAGTATCCCCATCATCAAGCAACGCATGACTCTATAAAGAACAATCATGTTTAAGAACTATGACCACAAAGATATACGTATCTTCATAAAAAGTGCTCTATAATAACCACACATAAAATTATCTTTGAGAAATCAAATCATGCTTTGATGATTTCAAAGATACACTGTCACCATTTTTGCTTGCTTTTCACATGGTACTAAATCTTAAAGGCTTAGTTTTAAGCTTCTTTTCAATTCTTTTATGCTCAATCCTAAAACAAACTATACATAAACACATAAAATCTCTCTTTGTGTAAAAATTATAAAGCGTTGAGTAATTTTATGAGGTTAGAGAATTCCTACATTTAAAAAAAACAGAGGGGGCCGGCCTGGTGGTGTAGTGGTTAAGTTTGCGAGCTCTGCTTTGGCAGCCTGGGGTTGCGGGTTTGGATCCCGGGCACGTACCTACACACCATTCAACAAGCCATGCTGTGGCAGCATCCCACATGCAAGTGGAGGAAGACTGGCACAGATGTTAGCTCGGTGACAATCTTCCTTAAGCAAAAATAGGAAGATTGGCAACAGTTGTTAGCTCAGGGTCAATTTTTCTCACCAAAAAGAAAAAGGCTTCCCTAGTTTATTTGTTTTGTATATAAAGATGTCCTGGCTTTTTTCCTAGAAGAGAAGCTTCTAGTGAGATGAGCAATATAATTTAAAAAAATAAAAAAAGGTTTGGACATTCACATAGTTTTATAAACTAGCAAAGCACAAATCACTTTTCAAAAAGGTAGCCTTTTTAAAAGGCATCAGTGCAGTGCAAAATCCTATGCTTACCTCTATGCCAACTCTAGTTTTGTAAATAAAGGGTTTTTTTTTTTGTTTTTTTGGAACACGGCCAGGCTCTCTCATTTATACATTGTTATGTTGCTTTCAGGCAACAAGGGCAGAGGTGAATTGTTGCCACGGAGATTGTTTGGTCCACAAAGTTTAAAAATATTTACTGTCCAGCTCTTTGCAGAACAAGCTTGTGGACTGGGGTGGGCAGCACAGTTTAGGAGTCAGACAGGCAAGGACTGTTACTCCATCCACAAGCAATCGACCCCACCCCTCAGGCCTGTTTCCTCGTCTACTAAACGGTGAAAATATCATCTTCCTTGCAGAGCTGTTGTGATGATTTCATAAAATGATATTTCAAAAAAAAGGACATGAGGCACATGGTTGATACAGAAACTAAGAGTTATCACTTTCCTTCAGCTAAAGCAGAGTCTGAAAGTTACTTTTGTTACGTGACGTAATGTTATGAAACATATCGGGCCACCTAGAACAACATACTAAGGTTTGGCTTATTGAGCACTCTGTTAGATGACAGGAAAAAGTTAAATTCATGGATGACCACGAAAATGTCCTAAATTGGGATAGTTTTTCTTTTTTTTTCTTTTAATTTTTATGAGGAAGATTGGTCCTGAACTAACATCTGTTGGCAATCTTCCTCCTTTTCGTTTGAGGAAGACTGTCACCTAGCTAACATCTGTGCCAACCTTCCTCTATTTTATGTGGGATGCCACCACAGCAGGGCTTGACGGGCAGTGCTAGGTCCACACCCAGGATCCGAATCTGTGAACCCCAGGCTGCCAAAGCAGAGCGTGTGAACTTAACCATTATGCCACTGGGCCAGCCCCTCTGGGACAGTTTTTAGATAGTTTGTTTTTAGATACCAACATGGCACTTGTTTTTCAGACAGTTTTTAGAACCAACATGGCACTTTTCCTATCATATTTTAAATTTAATTTTAAAATAAAAGTCATCCTAACACAGACAAGCATTTACTTCTCATAATTCATTCATTCCATTTTCTTCTGGCAGTGTTCTTGCAGTCTTATCAGTAGAGACAATAAAGAAGTATCTGGAAGCAACAAGCTGAATATGTGTAGGTGCAGACACGCAGATGTCACCCCACAGCGGGCGCTGTGCTGGTTCTTTCCAGTTTCCACTGGCTTTTCCAGCCACAGCCCTCTGGGAGCCTCTTCCGGAGGGTACAGTTAAGCCAAATTAGCAAGGGATGGCGACAGAGAGCACCAAGCCACGTGCCCAAGACCTAAAAGCTAAGGAAGAGTGAGCATATCTACTGCCAGTTTCTGGTGCCCTGGGAGAGAAATTAACTACAAAGCTGTACTAAACACGTGGAAGAAACACAAGCCGAGGAGAAACTGAACTAAACACAGGATGAAATCCATCTCAGTCTCTATTCTATTGAGCATGAACTCCAAGGCCGAGGACTCAAGGAGATTAAGCTCCGGTCAGAATATGAGGTGTGGGGGAGGGGAGGGGGTGACGATTCATGGCAACAGCATTAATGAGACTGTCCACAAAGATGACACACGTTCCCCAGCACTGGCAGGAGTTCCTCAGGCTCTTGCTGTTTCCAGCTATCAGATCCATCACAGGGCCGCTGGAAGGGAGGAATCATCAGTGTAAGAGAAGCCCTTTTTTGGGGTTGGGTAAAAGGCGGACTCAGAGGCCCAGGGTGTCCCACCCTCCTCTGCCCCGACTCTAAAAAATCCCAAAGTCAACTTTTCAAACGGGCTCTCTGAGCACATTTACTAAGATGTCGGTCACTTCATATTTCAGACTGAGTAACGACAATACAAGTAGACATGGGTACCAGGAGATTCTACGGCTTGGCACAATAAATTCTGATTAGGTTTTCTGGTTGTCTTCTAACGTGCTACATGTCGTTACGTTTTATGGTTCCGTTTATAATAGTTATCTTTATACCAGTATTCCAAAAAGTCTACTGCATTGTCATCAAATGATTATCAAGACAGAGAAGCTGACCAGCCTGCCCAAGCTGTCAGTGGAGGCTAGAACGCATGAAAACCGTGACAAACTACTAGTTTTCTGTGGAAGTGATTACAGGATCCGAATATTGCACGTATGCTGGAATACATGTGCAAATGAGAAAGTGAGAGCCGAGAAAAGAGGCGCTCGGAAGGATGGCTTAAACTCATTATACGGAATTTGCTGACTAATTGGCTGCTCTGTATTTCTAACAAAGCCCACAGCCTCCGGAATAACTCTTAAGAAAGCTGTGAGCAGTGTCAACAGTGTCTGGAACCACTGGCAAGAGCTCTTCTTTAGAGAACTTTATAAGGGCTTCAGAAGTAACACACCTTTAAGCATGCCCAAAAGCCTTGTTTCTTTTCCTAGGGGGTCCTCTGAGTACTGAAACCCTGACCTGAGGAAAGTCCCTCACTGAGGACCAAAACCACTAGGAAATGAGCAGCCACGGATGCCTTCCGTGTGGCCATTTGGAACAGCAGGATTCAGTCCTTGTCTGGACCTGGATGACATCCAAGCTTTCTTTCCAAGAAAGGATGAAGAAAAGTGGTGGGAGAGAAGGATGGCAAAGCTGCTTAGATTTGCATGAAGGGCTAGAATTTAAATGTAATTTTATGTCACTACATCTCAGGGCTGTTTTAAAATCTCAATGCAAAAGCTTTATCTTCTGGATTTATTTTCAGAATGTACTTGACTACTGAGAAAATCGTCTATTTAAAATGTGTTGAACCTTGGGCAAATCTCTCATAGCACCCAGAGTTTGTGACGAGGGTGGCCAAAAGAATGGCCCTGAAGGCATGGGAGGGACAGAGCCCTGTTTGAGTGTCAATATCAGCTACTACTAAGTACAAAGGTACCACTAATATAAATTGGCAAAATAAAAACAAAGGAAAACGGAGGCGGGGGGCCGCGGGCTTTTCCTCTTTTTTTCCTTCTTCTTCCAGCTTTGCTCAAGTCTGCTTCAGTTAAACCAGTAGACCCAACTTCCTGTGCAAAAAAAGAAGTTTTCCTGCTGTTTAGCACAGCCTGTCGAGGTATTAGGCAACTAAGAAATTTATTTTGAAATCGAGTAGTGCTTTTTAATCAGTCATTTTGAAATTTAAACCATCAAAGACACTACAGACATTTTCCTCCAGTAGAATAGTTCAGCTACTTACAGGCCATCGTGTGGTAGATGCTGGGCCAGTACTGACCGCTGTCTCTTTTCAGCCATACTCGGATGGTTCTGCAAAGAGAAGAAAAAAGAGTAGTCTTTAGTTATTTTATCTTCTTTAGTCATTTTATCTTCTTTTGTGCTCCAGGAAAACTTAACTGTTCATTTTATTTTCAAAACTATTTCCCAACTGATCTTAGGAACTTAATCAATTGGGCAAATAAGTATACACACACAGAATACATAGTATGTTATATATAGTATATATACACATATGATATACAGTTACATATAGTATGACCATATATGGTAAGTTATGTAGTAGCTAGGAGACAGGATTTCAATAATTTTAAAAATATGGAAAATGCTCATTATATAATGATATAGAAAGGAAAATGACAACTATTAACTTCATTTATCGGTAAAAAAAAAAAAACCCCTGCAAACTTGTTCACTTGACTGTCTGAGCCAAATGAGAAGAGTAGTAGATACAAACAGAAAGAAAATGCTTCTGGAGAACTCAGACAGTGGTGCCTACAAAGCAGGGCCACCCCACTGCTCATTCGCCAATAATTCCCAGTCTTCATACCCTGGGAGGAAATCATTCCACACGAGGCCTCTGGGCTCTCTTTCATCAGAACACACACAGGGAGATGAGGAAATCCTGTACACTGGCAGGAAAATGACAAATGGCCAAAATAGCCAAAGTCTAATATTCTGGCTTATTGCCTCAGAAGAACAATAAGGAAGGCTGTGACCGTCGCGCCTGCAATCACAGAACCTCCTGGAAGCTTTGGGCCTCTTGCTCTTCAGAATCCCTAGGACACTCGCCTCTTCCTGTGAAGCCGTACTCTGCCTCTGCAACAACTCCTAACTGTCTTATTGTCAGCTCTATCACAGTCATTCTTATATTTCTAACAGCAGCACAGATTCCGGCACACAGCACAGAATAAATGTCTATTCACCTTAAGCTAAAATACATTAAGACTAAATATTGACACTAAATGTTTCCATTTCACTTGAAGTTCAAGACAAGACTGCTCTATGAGGATAAAAATCAGACTAGTGGTTGCTTCTCGGGGAGGAGAGCAGAATCCAAAAGAATGAGGGAACCTTCTAGGGTAACGGCAAGGCTGTGGGGAGCTGTTCCTTGGGTATACGCACTCATCAGAACTTGTCCAACTAGACTTAAGATCTCCACAGATTACTGTATGTGATTAGACCTCAAGAAAAGAAAATAAAAACTAGATGTTGCCCTTCATTGATCCAAACAGATAAATAAGATGACTTGGCAGCCCAGATGGCATAATGCTACGGTGCATGTGAACTGGACACAGGGCTGAGGGTAGGAGCAGTCATGTGTACAACATGCCCCGTCTGCTGGACACTGCTGAGTGGGCACAATGGAACCTGTGCCACGCTGAATCTCTCACATCTTTCTCTGCATCCCACCCCTGATCACAACTGGCTAGACCAGAAATGGGCATCTGACCCTAGCCGGGTCAATCGGTTCCTTCCCCGGGGAATTGGAAACCAGGAGAGAGAGAAACAGATCAGTATGTCTCCAGTAGTTGAAATGGCTGCTTCTGATCTTATGTTTTGTAATTTGGACTCTTATCTGTCAAAAAAAATGAAAAGACTGAAGACAATCCATGGAGAGAAGCACAAATGAGCTGAAGAAAGTCAGGGGAAGTACCTGCTGGCAGCTGCTCTTGAGGCCGACCGACTGCCCTGGACTTCAGCTCTGGGAGGCAGACACTCCAGCATCCTGACCATAAATGCCCTTAGAGGCTCACGCCAGCCTGAGTTATCTGTCTTGTCTACAGTCAAGCAGGTACTAACATACTACATCCGCGTGAGATGAAAGAAGAATCCCGAACAAACACGGTCTCCTCATTCAAGCATCATTAAACAAGCTCCTACGAGACAAGGCTTACAAGACAAGATAATCAAGCAGACTTTCAGGAGGCACCCATATCGTGACAGTAAGTTCTAGAAAGTCCAAGTTCACATCCAAAATTAAAAGAGAGAGGGAGATCAGACTACAGCATGTACAAACAGACCTATTAACTTTACACTTTGTAATTCAACATCTTAAATCAAAATTTAACACTCTGTGAGGTAATGTTTAAACCACTCTGTTATTATTTGTGGGTTCTTGGTTACTGTTCATGATTACTTAACAAACCTCAGAGATTAAAACTTTTTCACGATATGGATCTTTCTAGTTTGTAAACCTTTAAATCAAGTTATGAAAAATATTTAACTGCATGGGAAGATGTTCATGATATCATGTTAAGTGAAAGCCCTATAGAAAACTGATAAACACAGCATGATACCAATTTTAATTTAAAATACAATCTGATCAAACCTCTAGATCCAACTACCAACTTATAAGAAACGCAGAGGACAGAGGAAGGTAAGAAACACCACCACAGGGGTGCATTCAGCAAAATCAAGATCGCGGGGAAGTCTACAGGCGAATGACCCAGTTTCTTCTACAAATAATTTGCCAGAGGAAAAAAAGAGATGGAGCACCAGCTTGTGATTGAAGAGGAGTAAGTGACATATCAAGCAACCACAACGTGTAGGCTTATCTGGATCCTGATTCAAACAAATTGCAAAATATACGTACATCATTATGAAACAACGAGAAATAGGAATACTGACTAGATATTTAATGATATTAAACAATATTGTTCATTTCTTTAGGTGTGATCATGGTGTTGCAGGTTTTCGCTTGTTTGCTTTTTAAGAAGTAAGTGGTAATTCCTAAACAAGATGCTGGCCCTTGTCTCTGTTCCCAGCATGCCCGCCATGTCCGGCCCTCCTCACTCACACAGACGTGCAGCCTCCTCTCAGGTTTTGGTGGGTTCTTCCCTCTGGTCTACCTTGGGCATGAGACCACCAGTTACATCTCCCAGGAGCCACGCATCCCACTGCACCTGTGCTCAGAGCACAGCAGTGGTTGTCTGAAATCAGGGGTTCAACTGACACAATTAGTGCCTATGGCCCCCTGACCCAGACCCTACACCCCAGTGAACTGTCATCCTCAAGTCTCCAAATACACTGAGCTCAGTCACGCCCTAAGCCCTCCTCTGTCATCACCCTCCCAAGGACTCCTCTCCAGGCGGTCGTTTATCTGGGCGCACCGCAGGGTGGGTACCATTGCAGCATAACTCCCTCATCTAAAATAATCCAGAGAAGCTTATAATGATGATCCTTGGGCCTGAACTACTAACACAATGTTGACTATATTCTATGTTACTTAATACGCAATGCTTATGGATACACTGCATTACTTACATTCAACACAGGGGATGAAGCCAAAGGAACTGTAACTAGTCAAAGGCAATAAAGTGAAGTCACGCAGGGCCGTGTCAAGCTCACTGGCCTCCGTTCACACAGGCATCACAAAGGTGCTGAACCTGCCAGCTATCTGTCAGGCTTTTTTTTAAGGGTCTAAAGAAGAACAGAATGCTGACATATTCTAAAACATTTCAAATCAACCCCAAGCATTGTGGGTCATGAATGCACAGGTAGCTCAATAGAGGACCCTGTGTCCTCCTGAAAGAAGAGAAATACAGTCAGGTGTCACTTAACGACAGGGATCTGTTCCGAGAAATGCATCGTTCGGCAACTCTGCAGTCATGCGAATGCCACAGAGTGCACTTACACAAACTAGATGGTACAGCCTATACACACCCAGGCTCTGTGGTACTGCTCTTACGGGACCACCGTCGTATATGCGGTCTGTCCCTGACTGAAACGTATTATGCGGTGCATGACTGTACTCAGAGAGCAGGGAAGTCCATTGAGTGGAAACCTTAAAGCTCACCTCTTCCAACCAAGCACCTAAAAAGTCAAATTTTAGTTTCACGTAGTTTCAGAATGGTATTTCAAGTAGCCCAAGGTCAAAGCGGAACCTACCCAGCCTCCAGCATTTTTGAAACACAGCATTATCTCCTTTGGAGGACGGACATCAGCACTACGACGTGGTCTGGACCCCGCTGACACACTGGAAAACTGGCAGGACTTAAATGATCTCTTGGGGTGTTTCATCTGAAAATTGTTTATCACATCCAGGCTAAGAGAAGACCATCCTTGATTGGAAGCCGGCTTGCAAATTAGGCTCTTGACCTTGATAGTCATCTCTACCTCAGTATTCACGCCTTCTCTCTGCAATTTCCTTCCTTCTCTTTTTCACAGGAAGAACTCTTTCCCTTCCTGGCATTAAAACCTCCCACTTTCAAGATTAAATCAAAGCCATGTTAAGTTTAACCTCTAACACTCCAGCACTCCCAAGAACCTATGTGCTAAAGAAAGTTGCGTCATTTCTACTAAGTAACATAGGAATTCGTTTTGTATAGTGTTCAGAATATGTCTCATTGGTTTAACAGCTTAATGGTTGTGAAAACAGGCTTAAGTTGGGCTGCTTATTAAAAAATCAACAAATTCCACAGACTAAAAAAATTTTCTGTTTAGTAAATTGGAAATAAAATCTACTATTCAATAAGTTGAAAGCAACACAATATATTTTAGTAACATTTTACAGAAGCAAACTATTAAAAACATCTAGGATGATATTAATAAACCATATAAGCACTAAAGTGTTAAGATCAGATGGTTTTATTTTTATGAAAAGCACAATATTTTCTGCCTAGATGAATATCAGAGCTGTTCTCTTCACTAAGATAAAACAGCTTAACTTTTCCTTTCATATTTTGACAACTTGCCACCCACACACCTAAACTCTTTTTCTTGCCGCTTACTCTAAGCGTTTTTCTAGTGGATGGATTATCTCTGATATTCTAAGACCATGTCAATCCGAAGAAAAAGTCTTCCCTTAAAACCAAAACCTTAGAAACAGGTTCATTCCTTGCCAAGCTCTGTTTTTAAGTTATTTTAAAACAATAGTCTGATATTTTTCCAAAAGGTGCTTAGAAAGGAAATGTGTCATTTCTTTTAGAGCTTACAGAAATGTTGTTCAAACTTCCCCAAGCTACCACGATTCCTGTGGAGGGCTGTGCCATCAATTCCCCTGGCCTCCTGGTTAGAGACACACAGACTCACATACGGCTGCAGTATTTCCAAGGACAGACGGGGAAAGGTGTCTGCGGAAGACTGCAGTGTTATATACACACAGAGACGCTGTACACACAACGCCACCGCCACTTTACTCTCCACGGTCGTTCAGCATAGTGGGTGATCCGCGTGGCTTCTAGATAAATGCAATGTCAGAGTTGGCTTGTATTTATTGTAAATATTCCAGACTGAAATGTTTTTAAGATGTATCACTGTGCAGGGACAAGCAAAGGAACAGCTGAAAATAATAAGAAAGTGCCATTTCTAGGGCTCTCATAATTTTTGTCAGCACCGTAAATTAGAACTCAGTCTTCGGCAAGAATTTTGCTCCATATAGTGAGAAACACATTTCCTGCCTAATAAGAATAATGATAATAGTAATAGAAATAACAAGGATAAATTGACTTAGGAATTCCAGGTTTGCCAATTGATTCTGAGGAAAGTATTTAAAAGGAAAAAAAAAAAGGAACTACACATAAAAAAAAATTCTTAACACCATCATTCAAAGGAGTGAAAACTGGGGGAAAAATGTTAAATAATGAAATGGGTTAATGACATGTTAATTCAATAGCTTATACAGTCATTAAAAATAGTTATGAAGATGATGGAGCTGTGAGAAAATGTTTATGAAATGTTATTTTTTTTAAAAAAAGCCTAATATAAAGTGATAGAGCTAAATTCTATAAGTACTCTAAGTCAGGCCAGGCAGGGCAGTGAGGAGGCTGCTTAGGGAGAAGGAGGGATGGGGACACCCCTGAGAGGCTCTGACTCTGGGTCCTCATGAGGGGTCCCTGGAGGAAGGACATGGAATGGCTGAGAAGCAGGAACACAGGGTCGCACCTCCGCTCAGTAAGCACTAAGAACAAGCCAGCCATGAAATACCTCCTCGTGAGCACTTGAGGACTTACCGTCTGATTTTCAAGCGCATCTATCTAAAATTCTAAATACAAAAACTGGCCACGGTCTAAGAGTGTGTCTGCTAAATCGTCACCACTGAGGGCAACGAGGCTGAGGATTAACAGCAGTCAGCTGTAGGCAGGGTGCAGCCACTTTTCCTTCCTCAGTTTGGCAGATCCTAAGAGGCTCTGGGGACCCTCCCTGAGGATTCCCCCTTTGAGATCTGTGCTGCCCTCCACATGAACTCACGCCATGGGGCAGGCCTGCAAGTCTGGAGACCGTCCTGCCTCCAGGGGTCTATAGGGGCTTCAGTGCCTCCCTGGGGCAGTGCAGAGAGTGAGGAAGCCCAGCGCCATCAGGAGACACGGACCTGGACACACATCACTCCCGAGGAGCAGTATGCAGGGGCAGAGCGAGCAGAGCCAGGCAAAGAAATCAGATGGAGAAAGGCAGGCAGCCACCAGAGACACCCAAAGGCACAGGGCTCAGGGGCCTCAACGATGCAAGCAGGCAGCAAACCGTGCCTCTTCATAAACGTGTCCCTGCTCCTCTTCTTACAAGTTCACAGCGGAGAACCGTCGTGGCACAGACAATGCTGCTTCCTGCCTTCCACACGCAATCAAGAGTGAAGAAAGAGTTGTGATCCTCTGAGAACGTGAGGCCACATCCTTGCGGGAAAGACGACAGCCAAGACCTCCGTTTTAGTACTCAGAGAGGCAGAAGCAAGGAGGGAGAAAGTCGCAAAATCAAACCAACCAACGCCAGCGCTGGATTAATTTTATGACTCCACCTACTGGTTCCGTCCAATTTTATTGCTCTCTTCTCAGAAGACAATGACAATTCACATCTCAAAACATTACAAAGGTAATTCATTCAAAGCAAAGCGGCATTATATGGTAAATAATAAGTAAAACCATTTTTTTTTTAAAAAAGGCTATTCAGAAAATTCCACATTTTATCCTTCAAAGCACTAATTCCTAAACAATAAGAAAACATGAAGCATTAAATTACTTTTTTCTCCAAATAAATCCAGAGTGTAGAAAAGCATAGATCTAACTTCAAAGCTCTCATTTAGTTCAAAGAAATCCTGAGTTTTATGCTAAATAGGAACAGTGAGTCTAAGAAAATCTCTCCCAACCTCAAGGTCTAGATGTGGCTGAGCCCAACTAGAGTATGCAAGATAATACATAAGTGCTTGCAGGAGATAGCTGCAAAATTGTGCCCAATCCTCTACCCCTCCCTGGACACACGCCTCTGCAATGTGACTCTGCAGCTCTTCCCATCAAGAGGTGAGATCTCTTTCTCTGACCCTTGAATATGGGCTGGCTTGTGACTTGCTTCGGCCAACAGAATGTGGCTACAGAGATGGAGGGCCAGGGCTGGGTAAAGAGGCACTTTCTTGGAAGCCTGCCACAGTTACATGAACAAGAGGGGCCAGCCCGCTGGAGGATGAGAGATCGTACGGAAGGGAGCCCAGCCGTCCGAGCTGAAGCCATCCTCCACCAGCCTGCAGCCAGCTAAACCCAGACATGTGACAGAGATCAGCTAAGTTCAGAGGAGCTGATCCACACCCAGAGCTGACCACAGATGTGGGAGTGAGCCTGGCTGTGACCAGAAGGCCTGTCCAGGTGACCCACAAGTTCATGAGCAATGATAATGCTTGCTGTCTTAAGCCACTGAATTTTAAGGTGGTTTGTTACATAGCAATAGCTAACTGCTATGATGCTATCTGTTCCAAAAATAGTATACCTTTAAGAATACTTAGGAATCTGACCTTAAAAGTAAAAATTAAAAATAGGGGCCGGCCCAGCAGCATAGCATAGCAGTTAAGTTCACGTGCTCCGCTTTGGTGGCCTGGGGTTTGCCAGTTCAGATCCCAGCTGTGGACCTACACACCGCTTATCAAGCCATGCTGTGGCAGGCATCCCGCATATAAAGTAGAGGAAGATGGGCATGAACATTAGCTCAGGGCCAGTCTTCCTCAGCAAAAAGAGGAGGATTGGTGGCAGATGTTAGCTCAGAGCTAATCTTTCTCAAAAGAATAAACAAATAAATAAATAAATAAATAAAAATAGCATGTGGCATCTACTGAGTGCCAAGGATTTCAAATGACTTAGCAAACAAATCACTCTGCTGTAACCTTTTTTTTTTTTTTGGCAGGGAAGGATTTGCCCTGAGCTAATATGTTGCCAATCTTCCCTTTTTTTTTTTCTTCTCTCCAAAGCCCCCCAGTGCATGGTTCTATATCTTAGTTGTAAGTTGTTCTAGTTCTTCTATGTGAGCCACCGCCACAGCATGGCTACTGACAGATGAGGGGTGTGGGTCCATTTGGACTTGGAAATGAACCTGGGCCACCGAGGCAGAGAGCACTGAACTGTACCCACCAGACCATCAGGGCCGGCTCTGTAACTTTTCACTGAAATACACAATCCTCACTTTGCACAAGATGCTACTGTGAATCCCAAGAAACTGAAGAAGTTACCGTAAAAGCACAAATGGAGTTATTACTCTTAAATATTGTTCCACATTTTTCAGCCTGTCTACAAAGAATAATAATTCTGTATATTCTTTTATCCTATTACAGTAGATACATGAAAAGCAGACTAAAAACCACAGTTCTGCTCGAGAATAAAGTCTTTATTCCCGGGAGATTAATCTTTGATCTGCTCAAAGATCTGCCTGGTGAGCAGGGTAGGTAGAGAGGCTCCTTTTTATTTCTTCCAGTCCCTTTAACTCTCTCAAAGAGCTGATTAAAAGGAAGTTAAAAATACATTTTAGGGAATTGCCAAGTCCATAAAGTCGCATCTACTTAAGCCACCACACAACAGGAGCAAAGACAGATTCAAAGCATGATTTTTCTTCTGAAAGACAAAGGCTCTTGAACCAGGGGGCTCCTTGAGGGGTCGTGGGTTGTATCATTTTTAAACCTGTAACTCCATGAGAACATACATTTGGGTTCAGCACATAGTATTTTCCAGTCTGACTGCCTTGAAAATCAAGCCCACACTCGGATAAATAGATTCAAATGGCACAAAAGTGCTTATGTAAAATCACAAGGTCAAGTTCTACCTCACCTGCCACATCAGCGCTTTTAAAATGAGGTCTTCTCTAAGATTGCTCAAAAAACACCCTAATCATCCCCAAACAGCTAAATTAAAGCAATTTAACCATCTTTAAGTTGTCAAATGATATACAGGGAGTCTTCAATTAATCAATTAAGCAAACACAGAGTACAGCATATGTTACAAATTAAGCCCAAGGCCTGATTTCTTTTAAACTCTGAACAAATAATAAGTTTGAGGAAATGTGATTTTCTAGTCACTCCTTGGGCTGCTCATACGATTTCATATTTGGTAAATCTCCAAACATTTCTGTTACCTACAGCAAGGAATACTTTTTCCTAGTCTGACAGTACCTCCAGGGGCTACAGACAAAAAGGTGTAATTCTGGAAGCCTGAGTGGCTTCCATAACATTAAGATGTTAGTCCGAAAGGGCGAGGAAAGGATTGGTTGTCAGGGCCATGTCCTGTTATCACATAAAGAGCTTCCTTGCAGCCCAGGCTCCTGAACTCCGCCCCCTTCGCTCCTGCTGCAGAAAGAAGGCTTTCTCCTTTGGTAAGTAACAAAGAGGGAGCACAGGAGATTTTTACTGAACTGATTATCTAAACTGAAAGGCAGAGAAACCAGCTTCTTTTTACAGAGAATTAGATGGGCTAACAAATAATTAGATGGAAAAATAAAAATTTCCATCCTCTTCTACCATCGAGGGAAGGAATCTTGGACAGTTTCAAGGGTCCGTGACAAGGATGACTTTCAGACTGCTGATTTCGTCACAGGCAGATTTTTATCCCGGGAGGAAGGCCACTGCATGGCCTCTGCACCAGCCCCTAAATGAGCAATGTCTCTCCAGAAGCCAGATGGCTGGTTTCTACTTGCAGATGTTTTCTGTTTTACTCAAGGCACCACTAGTGCTGTTATCTTTTCACTGTGAGCATCAAAATTATTTTTGTGACCTCTGTGCCACCAAGAAGGCTAAAACCTATCAACCTCTGAAGAGCAGGAGTAATCGAGACTGGATGGAGTCAATGTGGGGTCTGTGGAACACTATTTCTTAACTTAGCAAAAAAAACGAAAAACACTCAAACGTTACGCATAGCCTAGAAGTCCTGAAACACAAGGTTAACTAACCCCAAAGAAGCACATTTCGGGGCAGAAAGGAAGAGTAGCCTATTTTTAATTCTGTTCCATGCTTCTTCATTCCTAACAGGTTTGTTTATCGATTCACTCAAACTAACATTTGGGAGACCCCTGAACACCTGCGTTCTTTCTGGGAGTCTGGAATTTTGGCACATGCTAGGCAGAGGGTGCCGACGTGACCAGCCCCTAATAAAACCCTGGGTACTGGGTCTCTCATCAGCTTCTTGGGAGACACTATTTCACACACGTGGTCATAACTCAGTGCTGGAGGAACGACACTCCCGCGTGACTCCACGGGGCGAGGACTCTGGGAAGCTTCTGCCTGCTTCCCTCTGGACTTCACTCCATACCTTTCCTTTTGCCAATTTTGTTTCGTGTCTTTTCTCTGTAATAAATCATGGTCATGAGGACAAACATGGTGGCAGTCCTCCTGGGGAATCAACAAACCTGGGTTTGGTCTTGTGGACCCCTAACACAGCAGGGCAAAGATTTTATAAGGGAAAACTAACGACTGACAAGACTTGTAAGTAATCAAAGAGGAAAATGAAGAAGAGGCCACTCTCAAAGACAGATCTGTCAGTGACCCACAAACGGTACTGTCCTATTCAGACAGGAAAGTTTTTATTTTATTTACACACACACACTAAGTAGGGACACCTTTAGGTTTTGATGAGATTAAAGTAATCAAATGGAAAATAAACAGGAATGACAATAACAGCCAACACCTATATATTGCCTTCTCTACGCCGGGTGCTGTTCAGTGTGCCTTGTGTATATCGAGTCATCTAATTCTCACAAAGACCTGTGAGGTAGGTACTATTATATCTCCATTTCGAAGATGAGAAAACTATGATGTTGAGATAAGAAGTCACTTGGCCCAAGGTCACGTGGCTGGGATTCTAACTCAGGCATTCTGAATCCCGAATCTGTTCTCAACCATGCTGTAAAAAGAAAATGATCATAACAAGGAAGGGCCACCCTAACAACCAAGGAATAAACGCATTCCCACGGGAGGCGGCCTGCCTCCTCACTTCTTCACTTCATTGTGTAACACAAAATAAAGAGTCTACTGTTAGGCACTGCATGACAACACGAATACAACACTTAACACCCTGGTTTTCTGTGTAAACTCCCAACTTGCAGCTACGCCAGGTTAAAAAACAAGCTATTTAAGATTGTTTCCACACACAGTACAGTTAGTAAATATACAACTTATCCTTCAAACCATCTTGATATGCTTAGAAATGTCTAAGAGGAAACGAATGTACTCAAGTAAACAGCTGGTATCACAACGAAAAGAGGGAAGATGCCATCAAACATTTTTTAAAGTTGGTTTTCTGTAATTTTTATCATTTACCAGCCTCAGTGCAACCTCCTAAAATATTTTAAAACACAGGAGATCTGTCTTTTTTGACTTAGGCCAGACAAAACTGAGTTTCTTGCAGAAACCAGTGTTGGCCTTCAGGCTCCTGAAGCCCTAGCATGCAAGCACGCTCCACTCCAAACTCAAAAATGAAGACAGCAGGCCCACAGCCTTATTGACAAGGCTTTATAATAATGTTTTTACCTTTTAAAAATTCTATCCTTCAACCGATGGTCTAAATTTTGGACGCCGTCCACAGCAAAGAAGTTCAAAAAGCTAAAGTGTCTAGGGAATTAGTTCCTGCTGCCTCACCTCACCACGTTTCAGTTCTATTTTGAAAGCCACATCTCGCTTCTGTTTCCCCCGTTAGAAAAACGACTGCTGTCGTTCAAATTCTTAAACTTACTACCAAGGTTATTTTGTTTTTACAGCTTCCTCACTAGAGACACAGTCACGCTTCATTGATTCGAGAATATTTTTTTTAAGGTTTACAAATTTATCACTCGCCTACTTTGCAGGCTCAAATACTCTAGTTACAGAGTGCAGGCAACTTAAAGCTAAGGTTAAAAACACTAATTTAGGTTTAGCGGATGAAGGAAGTTTAAACAAAAGAGCTTAGGGTATTTATTACTCCAACAAAATATGAATGAATGCATCAAAAGAGTAACACCATTCTTGGTTAAGCCCTCACAGCACAGTCATTGCCGAAGGTTTCTGACCAGACCCCTAAGTTCACTGCCCCAATCACCACCAATGACTCCAGGTGTGATGGAATTAAGCCTTGCTATTCCACATTGGTTAAATACTCTTTGGAGGGATAATTTCTACTTAGCTCTGTCATATACAGTTTGGTTTTATTGGGAAATAGGTGAGTACATGTGAATGACTCCAAGCAAATATATCCCAGAAACTGACAAAAAAGGAGGACAAAGCGTAAACAGTATTCTCTCCCAGTAGGTCTACACACGCAAGCACAGCGACGAGGGTCTCCTTTCTTGTCTAGCAGTGGTTCTCAAAGCATGGTTCCTGGACCAGTGGCATCAGCACCAACATTACTGGGAACTCGGCAGAAACGTCAACTCTCAGACCCCACCCTAGACTGACTGAAACAGAATCTCTGGGTGGGACCCGCCCAACTGGGTTTTAACAAGGCCTGCATGCGATTGCGATGCCTGCTCAAGTTGGAGAACCACTGTCTAGAGAGACCAGGTAAACAAGTACATTAAGCCTACCAGGGTTTCTCAACCTTGACACTATCGACATTTGGGGCCAGATAATCCTTTATGTGAGGGACTGTCCTGTGCGTTATAGGAGGTTAAGCAGCATCCATGGCCTCTACCCGCTAGGTACCAATAGCACCCTCCTCCAGTCGTGACAAGCAAAATGTCTCCAGATCCTGCCAAATGTCCCTTGGGAGGGGCAAAATCACTCCTGGCTGAGAACCACTGCTCTAGAGTTTAGAAAAACGGACACTAAACTCAGGACAACCCTCACATCTTCCATTTTTCCTCTCAAAATGCTCTCAGCTTTTTCTCACTGCTTTTGGCTTTTATAAATGAATTAACTTCAGCTGGACCCTACTTTGTTAAAAGTTACTTTTCTGAGCGTTAGAGCAGAAGTTGTACAGAAAAGGTGCAAGCCGATTTTTTTTAAACCCTGAAAACTAGCAGAAAGGAAGGAAAGATGATTGAATCACAGCAAAAGGAAGAATCCTAGCCTTTTACACTTGCTGCCGGAGTAGTCAATCATTAACTCGTATGGTGTGGACTCCATTTCTCCAAAGGTGTAGAAAAACTGGGTGCACGGCAGAAAGAATTAAAGCCTCAGTGTCAGACCTGGGTTCAAATCTCAGTCCTATCATCTACTGCAGCGTCTTCTGAGCCTCAGTCTTCTAAGCTGTCAATGGCCATTGCAATAGGATGTTCCCTAACACTCCCAGCGGGGCTGGGGACAGCACCGCCAATTCAATGCATTGCTAATTCTGCAGTAAATAAACGAATATTCACACCACATGGGAGAAATAAAGATCACAGCCTCATCTGTTCAGTTTTAACACCAAATGAGTTTTCAGGCCCAACTTACATAAAAAAACCACTTTTTACTTTTAGAATGCATTGAATTTTGGAAATGTTGATAAGGGAAGGTGAAAGCGTGCACCCGGTGGGGAGGTGTGAGGACTGGATGTGGCAGCATACATACGGTCCAATTCTGTACCGACACAGAGAAGGGACTTTTAAAAGGTTAGCTCCTGTCATTTCTAAAGTACAAATTCTGTCATCTGCTTGCTCTGAACTCTCCAATGGTTCCTTGGCACCTGCAAAATGAAACCCAAATTCCTAAGAGTGGTACACAAGGAAGGTCCCTCCAAAACCGGACACCGGGCTTCCCAGCTCTCAGTAGTCTCTCCTGCCACGGCCACCTACACCCCTTTTGCTCCTGTCACCTAGAAGTAACTGTGGTTCTTTACCCTTCGCTATTCCCTCCTGTCCTTTCCTCTGCCTGGAACAGGGATGTGTACCCCTCCTTCCCTCACACGGACCACTCCTTTATCCAGTGACATCTTCCCTCAGAGGTTTTCCTGGAATGCTGGCTCTCGCCCAAGGACACTCGTTCCTCTGTGTCTCCCCAGCACCCTGGAGGTTGAGAGCACAAGGCCATCTCTTCACCACACCATCTCAGCCTTTTGGAAATAGGGATTTTGGTGTCAGCTGTCTTTCTATTCTGCAGGTCTAGCACAGGCCGGGCACACAGTAAGCATCCAATAAATGCTTATTTGATGAGTAAGGGTGGTCAGTGTTCTGTTTCTTCAACATGCTGGTTCCATCAGGTCCGGCGCCATAAAAATCAATGAATCAGAAGTTACATGAGGCCAGGTATTGTGGCTGTGGGTCCCTGTTGTAACCCGAAGGCCTGGCGCTCCATAAGTACAGTATTTCTAAATACATGAATGAATGAATGATTGATTGATTGAAGAGTATGACACCCACTTCTGACAATATTAAAACAAACCACCACGACCAATAACCCAAAAAACCCCACAGCTATGTACTTTCATCAAATCTCATCAAGTGTGGAATCTGCTAAAAAGATTGTCCTGCCTTCAAGGAAGTCCCATGGGCCTGAAACACAAACTAGAAACCCAAGGTGCCAACTCCCACCTGGTCCAGCCACTTGCCAGGGCCCTGCTGTGCCCAAGTGAAAATATGAGCTGATTGCAGGTGCCCCCACAACACTGCAGACCCAGAGCAGCTAAGTAATCACTTTCCATAAAACATTTATCAGCACTGCTCTCAGCCAGTAATCTCAAATATTCAGCAATTTACCCAATACGCATGAGTCATAAATAAAATATTTTACAAAATAAAGACAGCGAACTTTCATAAAGTGTCTGCATCTATGTTGATATCATGCAAATATCGTTATTCTGCCCTTTGCCTTTTCTTCACACTCCCATCTTCTCCCATGGCTCATGCCCCCCTCGCTCTCCCACTCCCTTCCTGCTTACACACACCCACACCCAGCTACTACCAACCACTCCTCACCTTGTTTAAGGTCAGCTACATGTAAACTGGCAGGGAGAGGCCACTGCCTGCCCACAATAAACTCACTCCATAGCAAAATACAAAGGTCAAGTAGGCACCGGGGGCTTCAGGTTTTCTCTTCCCATTCAGGACAGGCCCCCAATGTTCCTTACTTCAAAAGATATGATTACAAAAAGCTGGAGTGTGCCTTCAGCTTTAAGAGAACAGCAGTCCCTCCCATGTTCCAGAAAGCCTTTTGACTTCTGGAATATCCCCATTCAAGACCACTCATTGTATCACGGAAACAAAGTTTCACTCAATAAACATCAGTCATTTCCTCCAAATTCCCACAGGAAAGCTACTAACCTTTTAAACTTTTAGGGTTTTGAAAACGCTGAAGTTTTAAAACAAATAATCTCTCTGCAATGCAATCATACAGCCCTGGGAAGACCAGAGAGCTGGAGTGGCCAGGGGAGGAGTAGGGGGCAGCCCGCAGGGGCCTCTCCAACTTCACCCATATCTCTGTGACTGTGACTCTCCATGGGCCTCAGTTTCCCCTTGGGTAAAACAAAAAATCCGATCAGACCAGTGTCTCCCAAAGTGTAGTGGGTATTTAATGCAAGACCTTAGTACAAGAAAAAGGCGACTTTCGGCGCAGACTTTCGGCTAAACATAGCTTAACATGTTTAGCTATGACTTAAATTTTTTATGGCAAGCAATATTGATTTTTCATTAATGGTAGAAATATAAAATTTTCCTTAAAGTAAAATCATCTAAGTCTCTGTAAAAATAAGTCTCTTTTAGAAAACAAACTATTTAGTAATTAAGAGTTGAGGTGGTCCTAGCAGCTGTGGAAAAATAACTGTTCTAGGAACCTGGGGATGTGTGAAACAGAGCTGTAAACCCAAAGTAAGGCAGAAGGAAGAGCGGAAGCCCCGGAGATTCGTTCCAAGAAGGGAATCCCGGGCACCTGGACCGGTAACCGGCCGCCAGTCCTCCTGGCTCCCAGAAAGGGCGGCGTGGAAGTGACCGCGGAGGGCCAAGAAACCCCCCCGAGGTCGGGAAGCCTCCGAGAGCCGGGCACAACCCCACAAAGGAGAAGCCAAGGCGGGGGGTCCCCAGCAGAAGACGGGCGGTGGGACGGAGGCTGGAAAAAGCGAGGGTCCCAGACTAGAGGGGCACGTGGGGATCCCTGGTTGGAGGGGCGCGGAGGGGACGGGAGTCTCGGGTTGGAGGGGCGCAGTGGCACGGGGATCCCTGGTTGGAGGGGCGCGCAGGAGACGGAAGTCTCGGGTTGGAGGGGCGCAGTGGGACGCGGATCCCTGGCTGGAGTGGCGCGGTGGGAAGGGGATCCCTGGCTGGAGGGGTGAGGTGGGACGGGGGTCCCTGGCTGGAGGGGCGCGGTGGGACGGGGGTCCCTGGCTGGAGGGGCGCGGTGGGAAGGGGTTCCTTGGCTGGAGAGGCACGCTGGAACGGAGGTAACAGGCTAGAGGATTACAGTGGGGGTCTCGGACTGGAGAAGCGAGGCAGGGGCGGGGTCCTGAACGGAGAAGCCCAACAGGGGTCGAGACTGGAGGACCCGCGGGTGGGAACCGGGGGTCCCAGCGGACAGAGGGGCGCGGCGGGGGCGTCGGGCTGCGCGTCCCGGGGCCCGAGGACGCCCCCACGCGGAGAGGGACCGGGCCGCGGACCCCACGCCCCTCCATCCCGTAGCTGGCCGGCGTACGGGCCGCCCGCGCCGCGCCTCGGCCCCGCGCGCGACCGCCCGCCCTACCGGTCCTCGCTGGCCGTGATCACGCCGTCCTCCTTGGGGATGAGCAGCGCGGCCGTGACGGCGTCCTGGTGGCCCTCGATCTTGCTCAGCAGCACCGGGCGGCTGCTCTGCGGCCTGGAGTGGATCTCGGCCGCCATGATCGCGCGGCGGCGGCGGCGGCGGCCTCCCCGGCGGGCGGCCCATCAGCTGACGGCCGGGCGGGCGGGGACGCGCCGGTTTCGCTTCGGCTCCCGGGCCTTGGGCGCCGCGCCGCCGTAAGCTCCCGAGCGCTGCCGCCGCGGGCCGTATTGCCTGGCGAAGCCGCGCGAGTAAAATTACGTGGCCGGAAGAGGGCCACAGGGGGCGCCTGCCGAGAAGGGAGGAAAGTTACAAAGATTGAAAAGTAAAGTCAGTCACCCAGGAATGACTGGGCAGTTGGCGGGGAAGAGAGTAGTCCCCCCAAACCAGAGCCGCCGCAAAATAATAATACTACATTGTATCCATTTTAAGAAGCCATTGTTTGGAAGACATGCCCATTGCAGAGATGTTGAAGTGTGAAAAAGTAGGGTGCAATTTAGAATCTTTGAAAGACAGTGACACTCATTGATGGTGACTATGTACCAGGCACTATTCTAATTTCTTTACATGGATTATCTCCTTTAATAGTGATAACCTTAAGAGATGGAGAGAGAAGTGCTCTTGTATTATTCTCATTTTAGAGATGAGAAAATTAAACTATGAAGAAGTTAAATTACTTGCTTAAGGTCACATAGATATGAAAAAGAGAAAAGCAGCCCTTGACCCCCAGAAGCTGGCCTGGTCCTGTCAGCCAGGCTTCATTGTTGCCAGGAGCTGGCTGGGTGCTCAGAGCTCCTTCCTGTGGAACACAAATAGCAGACGAGGCTGCTCCATAATCATATCTAAACACAGCCAAACATGAACGCTGTCTGAACCACGAAAATGACTAAGCATCCCCCATTCTGACTAACAGGAGGGACTCCTGTTTCTTTACCAGTTACAGCTTTAGCCCCTAGTCTTCCACCCTCTAGGCAAGATTTATTAAGATGTCCAGTCGTAGAATTACACCCACTTCCTGACAGTATCCAGTCCAGAGGGAAGCCCGTCTTCCTTAAACCTTCTTTAAAATCACCTAATACAAATCTAAATCCTATAATAAGTCCTATCACCAGTGCCCCATAGTTCCCAAGATATGTCTTCTCCTTCCAACAAGCAATCAACCCAACTTGTTCGACTGCAGGTGTGTTCCTGGTGGCTTTTGGCTGGAGGACATCAGCAGCTAGTAAGTTAAAGAGTCATGATGGGGACCCAGGAAGCCGTTGACTCCAGAGACCTCCCCTGTCCAACCCACCCTTTCTCACCGCTATATTATTCTGACTCTTGAACGGCAGAATTGCACTAGAACTGTAGTGTCCACATGGCTATCCAGCACCTGAAATGTAGCTAGTCCAAACTGAGTTGTGGTATGAGTGCAAAATACACACCAGATTTTAAAGACTTTGTACAAAACAAAAAGAATGTAAGATATTTCGTTAATAATTTTTATATTGATTACACGTTGAGATGATAAAAATTAGATATATTGAGTTAAATAAGATATTATTAAAATTCATCTTACCTGTTTCTTCTTATTTTTTAATATGGGCTAATAAATTTTAAACTACATATGTGGCTCACATAGTATTTCTTTTCTTTTTTTTTTTGAGGAAGATTAGCCCTGAGATAACTACTGCCAGTCCTCCTGTTTTTTGCTGAGGAAGCCTGGCCCTGAGCTAACATCTGTGCCAATCTTCCTCTACTTTATATGCGGGACACCTACCACAGCATGGCGTGCCAACCGGTGCCATGTCCGCACCCAGGATCCAAACCGGTGAACCCCGGGCCCCCGAGAAGCAGAATGTGCGAATTTAACCGCTGCGCCACCGGGCCAGCCCCACACATAGTATTTGTATTGGACAGTGCTGCACTAGTACTTTCTTATGATGAAGTTAATAACATCCATTCATGGAGGCATTTATTCATCTATTCAACAAACATATATTCTACACCTACTATGTGCCATATGCTGACAAGATGCATAAGACATGTTCTTGCAAGGCTGGGACAGTACAATGACTAGACAGGCTACTGAACAACTTTTTTCAAACAACAAATACTTATTGTGAGCCAGGGACCATAAATGCAGCCATGTTCCAGAGAGACAAAAATCGCTCTACCATTAGAACTCACATTCCAGTGAAGGAACCAGATAATCAACAAAATAAGTCACTAAATTACATCGTATATTAGAAGATGTTAAGGGTTGTGAAAAAAATAAAGCGAAGAAGGGTGGTAGAGACTCTAGGGGGTGTGCCAATTTTAAATAGGCTGGTGTGGTAGATCCGGAGATACACTACACAGATCCGCCATCTCAGAAGGAAGGAACTCAGCAGACAGTCTCCAGCTTTCAGCTACCTCAGGGTCTGTCTCAGCTGCAAAAAGGCACCGTGGGTTGGCCATGCCCTTTACGGGGCAGCCCATAAAGCTCTAAACGAGACAATAATATAAAGGCCTGGCCATTTCAACCTGATACAGGACACACTGATAGGAGATACTTGCTCGGGCACTCTCTTCTGGCTTGGATGAGGCTTTGTCAGGCCCGTGTTGCTGTTATCTTCTGCCCAATCCTGTTACATCTCCCTCCCTTCACAGCTATTGATCCCTGATAAGTACCCCGTGCATCAAACTTTGTTTCAGCATCTTCCTCCAGAGAATGCAGCCTGAGGAAAGGCCTCATGGGAAAGGTGACATTGAGCCAAGAAGGAGAGGAGGGAGTAAGCCATGTAGAAATATGGGAGAAGTGCTGTCCAGAAAAAGGGAACAGCAAGTGCTAAGGGCCTGAGGTGACAGCATGCCTGGGGTTTTCTAGGAATGGCAAGGCAGCTAGTGTGGCTGGAGCAGAGTGAGTGAGGGATGAAGACAGAGGCATCACCAGAACATGTCGAGCCCTGAGGCCATGGTAAGGACTTTGATTTTTACTTTAAGTGAGATAAGAAGCCATTGGAGGGTTTTGAGCAGAAGACTGGCTTCATCTGCCTTCGGTTTTAAAAGGCAAGGGTGAAAGCAAGGTGTCAGTCAGGAGGCTAATGAAATACGGCAGTTGAGAAATGATGGTGGCTTAGAACAGAGTGCCGGTGGGAGAAGACGTCAGATTCCAGATATTTCTGGAAGGTGGAGCCAATGAGATTTGTTGAATATGGAATATGAAAGAAAGAGAAGGGTCAAAAATGACACCAGGATTTGTGGGCTGAGCAACTGGAAGAATGGAGCAGCCCTTTACCCATCTGGGGAAGACGTGGGAGGAGCAAGTTTGGAAGAGAAGACGGAGAGTTCACTTTTGGACATATGAAGCTTGAGACGCCATTAGATGTCCAAGTGCAGGTGTTAGAAGACAATTAGGTACAGGAGTTTTGTATACACGACTGAATAGTGAAGAGGTCTGGACAAAGACAACTTTGGGATTTGAAGGCATGTACATGGAGTACACCGCAGCCCTTGGCGGGGTCAGCACATGCTCACTGGTTGGCAGCAGAGGAAAGGGACCGCGTTATCCTTGACCTTAAAGCAGTAGAATGATCGGAGTTAAGTGAGAGGCTGTTTACAAGGGTTAGCATTCACAAATTTTAATCAGGCTTTTGACCTTATGTCCCAAGTTGCCCCACAGGCAGAGAAAATGAATCATCACCCAGAATGGCTCAATGTGTACAACAAGGTGTAGATAACTCTCACCTCACGTGACTGTGGTGGACTCACCAAAAGAGAGTGTAAGTGGCCCAGTTTACTGAAAAAGCAGCTACTCCTGTGTGATTTCTTCCAAAATGCGTGTAAAATCATACACACATCCTAGCTGCAACATATCTTGATGGCAATTTATGTGAACAAATTAAGTTATAAATTTAGTTCACCTTTATGCCACATTTGTAAAATCAATGCTTAAATATAAAATGATTTTTTTAAGCATATAGATGGTACTTACAGCCACATGAGAGTACATGATGTCCGGCGGGGGCTGGGGGAAGAGTGTAAATAAAGAAGAGACACAAGGAAACACGAACATGTAGACGTCTACAAGAGGAGGAGGAATCAGAAGGGACACTGAGAAGGAGCCACTATAAGGCAGGAAGAAATGGATACAGTATGTGTTGTCCTGAAGTCAAGAAAGCAGATATCGTTCTGAGAAGAAGGGAGTGGTTAACTGTGTCAAATGCTGCAGATTAGCCAAATGAGATGACTGGAAGTTTCCATGGAATGGCGGGGCAAAAGCGGTAATAGTAGAAGGTCATTAATAGAGTTTCTCGGAACTGATGGACCATAGGTACACAGACAGAATTGATTTCTGAGCTGCCCTGTTGAGTTGGAAGGTGGACTCTATTAATAAAGTTCTACTATTGACTGCCAGCTCTGTGAGCTTGGGCAAGCCACTTAACCCTACCCGTGGAAAGAAAGTGACCTTTAGAGTCAGAAAGCTTTGCCCTTTACCAGCAGACAAATCTTTGGCAAGCCCATTAGTGTCTTTATCTGTTTGCATCTCTAAGGTGAGAATCATAGTATTACCTTTGATTGGTGGTATAGGAAGCAGAGATTATGCATGGTAGCTGTTATTGTTAATTCACGTTCCTTACCTTGGACCTGATCATCTCTAAACAACTGTCAGGCTATCACTTTCTCTGATTCTAAATACCTATGTCTTATGCTAGAGTTTCTCAAGGGGATATTTTATAGTTTTATTATAATAATGATAATAAATATTATTATTTGTTCTTTTAACAAAGAGTTCCTGCTTTGAACATTTGGATCAACTAAGGTATGTTAGCTTAACGGGTCAGCGTTCTAATTTGGTGTTGACTTTCTACTCTTCACCTTGCTGAAACTTTAAATGTAATTACCATGCTAGTCATTTGCCTGTTTGCCATCAGATCCACTCGCCCTCTACTTTTCTCCTGCTCACTCTATATTACAGGAGGCTGACTTCTGCAAACTACATTTCCCAGATTCCCTTGCCAACTTGCTTCCAGAAAAGTTTGTACAATGGGAGGCAGTGGTGGGAGATTGGAGGGCAGGAGGAAAGGGGAAACCAGGGTTTTTCTCCTCCTTTCTCTCTGCTTAGAGAGGGTGTCTCCTCCGCTGCTCTAGTTCCCACTGGATGTAACTTCCCTCTTCTGTTTCAGTTGTCAGCAGGCAGTCTCTGCTGGGGTTCCAGATCCCACTGGGCTTCTGTCCTGCGGTTGCTAAGGTTGCTAAGGTTGCTAATCTCTAGGTTACCCCATGGTAACCTCTTTGGATTTTCAGTTCTTCTAACAGCTTTGTAACTAGTTCCTTTTATTAAATTCTTTTCATTGAACCAGCTGGTGTGGGTTCTGTTTGCTCAATTGGACCCTGACTAGTACAACAAATAGCATCATGAGGACTATATGTAGAACTCACTGGAACTATGACATGATATAGTTAAATTATAATGCAATATTAACTAATTGAGTATTTTTAAAAATAGATATCAACAATATGACCAATATAAATGATAGTCTCATAGAGAATCACTTATTCACATGCAATATCCAGATTCTTTAATTTACAACTTTTAATGGCTCTAATCTGATTGACTCTAATCAAAAGGAGGTACTTTTCTAAAAAACTTTATCAGCATCTTTCAGCAGACGTTGTTATATATACCTAATCAATGTTTAGCTGTTCAAAACATGTTAAATCTGTGGAGTAGACTGAAAATGGGATCTACATGATTTCTTGTTTTTAGATAAGCTTCATCTCCTTAGACTTTGCCAGAAGCTCTGGAGACATCGTTTCATCTCAGAGAGGAAAAAAGACTGGATGATCCTTTCCAGTAGTTGTTCCAGGAGTTCATTTAAGCTGTTCTCTGGGTTTTACCCACGCTGACACTGTAGGCCAGCATAATAATCCGATTGCTAAAAGTTCAAACCACTTCTATAATGTTTTATTTATTGAAAAAAAAACAAAAACATTACCAAAGCTCATATAAGTTAAAATAGTACATTAGAATTGTTGATATATATTTAATATTAATATTATTAACCTCCTATAATTCCAGGCCCAGATTGCTTCACTGATGTGTTCTACCAAATATTTAAGGTGGGAATAGCATCTCTCTTTACATAAACTCTAATAGTGAATACGAAAAGAAGAGAAGAAATATTTCTCAACTCTTTTTATGAAATCAGCATCACTTGATATCAAAACTTGACAAGGTCAGGATAATAAAAGTAGAAGCCAATCTTATTCATCAACTTAGAAGCAAAAATCCTAAACAAATATCAGCCAGCAAAATTCAATGCTATAAAGAGGCTGTTACATCAAGAGCCAAGTAGGGCGTATTTCAGGAATTCAGAATGGCTTGCTATTTGAAAATCTCTAAATGTAGTTCATTATGTTAACAGAATAATGATACTAAAATGATGTAATTCTCTCAAAGAAAAAACAAAAGCAGGGATTGAAGTTTCAGGACTCTAACCATATAGTCTAATATCTTTATTTTTATCACCCTTTAAAATATTTCCCTTCACAAAATATGTCCCCTCTCTCACTCAGATCCAAGCTTTGCTCAGTTTAGCTGAATCATGAGGAAACATTTATGTAAAGTGGAGATCCCGCCCTTAAAATCTTCTACCCAAGATTTCTCAAACTTGTTTCTCAAAAGTGTCTCTAGCGACAAGAAACAGAATCTGTACCTACAGAGATTAAAGGGTGGGGCCATGTCTACTTTCTAGAGCTAACATATGCTGCCAATCATCCTCTTTTTGCTTGAGGAAGGTTGTCGCTGAGCTAACATCCGTGCCAATCTTCCTCTATTTTATGTGGGATGCCACCACAGTGTGGCTTGACAAGTGGTGCTAGGTCCACACCCAGGATCTGAACCTGGAAACCCCAGGCGGCCAAAGCAGAGAGTGCGAACTTGACCACTACGCCACCGGGCTGGCCCCTTCTCCATCCTTTTTGTGTCTAGCAGTATCCCCTGCATCTATCTAGACCCACCATTCTGAGGCCTTCCCCTAAGTCTCATGAGTATAGGACATTTTTTATCTTGTCATTTTGATCAAATTGATTTGATGTCACATGTATTAGTTATCTATTGCTGTATAACAAATTACCCCCAAAACTTAGTGGCTTAAAGCCACAAACATTTATCATTTCATACAGTTCTTGAGGGTCAGGAATTGGGAAGCAGTTCAGCTGGGTGATTCTGGCTCAGGCTCTCTCACGAGGTTACAGTCAAGATGTTAGCCAGGGCTGCAGTCATCTGAAGGTTTGACTGGGGCTGGAGGACCTGCTTTTAAGATGACTCAGCCACGTGGCTATCAGCAGGAATCCTGAGTTCCTCACTGGCTGTTGGCAGAAGGCCTCAGTTACTCACCACCTAGGGCCTTTTCATTGTTTCTTGAGCATCATCACAACAGGGCATCTAGCTTCCCCATGAGAGAGTGATCCAAGAAACACAAGGCATGCAACCAAAATGGAAGCTACAATGTATTTTATCATCAGACCTGAGAAATGATATAACACCTGCATTCTATTGGTTATACAGAGCAACCCTAGTACAATGTGGGAGGGGACTATATAAAAGTGTGAATACCAGGAGGTGGGGATCATTGCGAGCCATCTTGGTGGCTGCTACCTCACCAAGGAAGTTTTGCTTCCATAATTATGAATTAAAGTGTTTATATCAGACTTACGCTAACATTGATACATTTTTTTATATGATGATGTTCAAATGTCAGTGCACTAAACTTATTTCTCTTGTATATCTTTTTCTTTTTTTTTTTTAAGTTTGGTCCTGAGCTAACATCTATTGCCAGTCTTCCTCTTTTTTTAAAAATTTTCTCCCCAGAGCCCCAGTACACAGGTGTATATTCTAGTTGTAAGTCATTCTTGTTCTTCTGTGTGGGACGCCACCACAGCATGGCTTGATGAGCTGTGCACAGGTCCACGCCCAGGGTCCAAACTGGCAAACCCTGGGCCACTGAAGTGGAGCACATGAACTTAATCACCTGGCCATGGGGCCAGCCCCTGATACTTTTATTTTTTTGAGCAAGATTAGCCCTGAGCTAACATCCAGCACCAATCCTCCTCTTTTTGCTGAGGAAGATTGGCCTTGAGCTAACTTCTGTGTCCATCTTCCTCTATTTTATATGTGGGATACCACCACAGCATGGCTTTGATAAGTGGTGCGTGGGTCCGTGCCTGGATCTGAACCAGCAAACCCTGGGCTGCCAAAGCAGAGTGCACAAACTGAACAGCTATGCCACGGGGCCAGCCCCCTGATACATTTTTTTTCACAGAGCATTCTCTGGAGAGAACTCCATCAAGCCAATTTAATTCCTTGATCAATTTTCTATATAGCACAAGTAGCCTACTTCTAATCATTTGCATTTTCATTTTTTATTGCTTACTTAATGTATTTTCATGTCTTTTTTTCACATTTATTTCATAACTAAGATTTTATTGCTCAGTTTTACCATGTGCTTTTTGCTAATTAGTTTTACTATCATGAATTTTGTTTTATTTTTGGGCCCATTATATCTACTAAGTCAAATTTTCCAAAGCTAAATTTTGCAGATGTAAGTTTGGTGAAGAAGACTTGATTTTCTATCTGTATTTATCTATAAACCAAACTTTTTTATATTGAAAAATTCTAACTGTAGTTAAGTTTCATTTAATGGTAATTATTTCCTTCTCCAACTTTTCTCATGAGTGGGATTAAAGACCAATACTTCGTGGTTATTCCTTAGTTATTCTATAAGGTATTTGCAAGTCATTTCAGATAGTTCGGAATTGCTCTACTGTCCAGTCGGGTCCTGTCACAGATCTCACTGATCTTGTTCTCCTCCAGCTTTCTCTGCACAGGTTCTAACTGCCTACATCGTTGCTGAAGGAATATGTGAACAATATCCCTGGCATCAAAACACAAAGGGCTCAAGTGTTCCCCAGGGGTTAAAGTGAACCACTTCACCTCGTCTTCTGCTCGTCCTAAGGGTGACTTCATCCGCTCTTCCACCTGACCCCTGACCCACTGAAAATCAGAAAGTTGTTGACACTTTCGTGACCTTTAATCAAATTAGGGATCCCAGCATGTTCAAAGAAAAGTGGGTTCTTTTTTTTTTTTTGAGGAAGATTAGCCCTGAGCTAACTACTGCCAATACTCCTCTTTTTGCTGAGGAAGACTGGCCCTGAGCTGACATCCGTGCCCATCTTCCTCTACTTTATATGTGGGACGCCTACCACAGCATGGCTCGCCAAGTGGTGCCATGTGCGCACCCAGGATCCCAACTGGGGAACCCCGGGCCTCCGAAGCGGAACGTGTGCACTTAACCGCTGCACCACCGGGCCGGCCCAAAAATTGGCTTCTTGAGGGAAAAAAAATTATTGGCCTCCTCCCCCCTTAAAGTTTTTTGAGTCTGGGTCCTGGAACCAAGTAGTCCCCTTAATATGTGTTAATTGAATAAATGAACAAATGAATTAATCAATTTAAAAAACATGGTTAATTCCTGAGCTCCATGAGTTACACCGGTGGCAGAAATCTATTGAAACTCTATAATTTTGGTCTGTAAGCAACCCCCTTGTTGAATTCCTGAGAAACTCTTGACACACGTCATTTAACATTATCATGCTCCAATGAGATTACTAGATTATTTCTCCCTCAAAATGGGATATTGCAAAATAATGGTTCCCTGTGCTTTCTTCTAATCCATTTATACAACTGATGGTCCACGAATTTTCAATACTTCACATATAGGATAATACAAAGGCCAACCATGATCCCCTCTCACACCTTCTTAGAGAATTTGCTTCACCCAGAAATCTATCAGCTTGTTTTGTGATATGTGCCAAAACCCCTTTTCCTCTCTCCCTCCCCATAGGGAACCCTTTTATAGGCTGGAATGAACCATTCAGATTCTTCCTCTTAAAGGGTTAAACTAAGAAACCTAGACTGAGCTGTATGATCTGTGAAAGAAAAACCAGAGCTGGACAGTAGCTAAAAACAGATTTTATTCAGGAACTATTGCAAGAGGGGGAAAGAGACCTCAATAGAACTGGGCTCAGTTCCCAGTACTGCATGGACAAGTGGGAATTTATAGCCAAGCACCATGGTGGAGGTCAGTGGCTGGAAAATTACTAAGAGGAAACATCAGCGGTAAGGAGGGTTCTGGCTAAACCACCTTGACAGGATTCTTGCTGAAGGCAGGCCAAGGTGATCAGACATAACCTGCAGGGTGGCAAATTTGATTAGATATCAAGAGTGAACAGATATTGAGAGCGGAGGATTCTTTTTAAACTGACTTAACAGGATTCTTGCTGAAACTGGGTGATGCAGGTCTAACAAGGATGGACATGAAGCCTAAGATTGAAGTCTAGTTGAGAAGAGGGCTGAGAGGAGCCTGACTAAAGTTTGGTGAAGAGGAGCTTTGTAAGATCCTGGCATTGGAGAATCTTGAGCTAAGTAGTAATGTGCTTTGGTCGGTGTTTCAGGGAGATGAATGGAGGTGAGCTGTGTCCAGGGAAGGGAGGAAAGCATGAGACTCGTTTGGAGGTCGTGTACCATAACCTGGGAGAGAGGTAAGGATAGCCATCGGGTAGCTGCTGTGGAAATAAATAGAAAAAGGACTCGGCAGCTGGACAAAAGAGGATGTTTGTAGAAATAGGAACAATTGAAGACATAGGAGTTCCATCTGGGTAACTGTGGGAGGACACTGATGTTGAGTCTAGATGTTCAGCAGACAATTCAAAATTGGGAATTCAGATAAGACTTCTTTTGTGAACTAATATTAGATTTTTAAAAAATTATATTAACAGTTTGGTAGGAAAGCAATACAATGATATTGCTAAAGAGCATAAGAGAAAGAAAAAAACATGACTTAGAATTCCACTGTTCCTATTTTGATGTTTTTTTCTGCTTTAAAAAAAGTTTGTGCTGTTAGATTGTTTTTAACTAAAAAACTTAATTTTGGGTAAGTCAATATCTCTCAGTCTGGGGCTCCTGAAAGGAAGGCTTTCGGAGATGTGTCGGATAAGTATTTGCTCATAAATAGTGGCTGGATTCATGGTCTGGAACACTAAGACTGAACGTATATTGACAAGATGACAATTTAAACTGAATGTGGAACAGGTTTTTTGTTCTGCTTTAATAAGAAAGTAAGGAACAAGAGAGCAACTGACAGGCGAGGCAACTTCTTCGAGAGATGTCTGGATCCTGAAGTCCCTCAAACTCACCAGAGAGTAATCCCAGGCAGGCCAGAACTAGCTATTGCGCGTGCGCAATAGAACAGCCGCAGCGGCCTCGCCGTCCGCGTGCTGGCCCCGCCCCGGCCTCTCTCAGCTCTCCACCCCCAATTCCGGGGGGAAGGTGTTACCGCGATACTGGTCCGATTTGTTTCCTTCCGCCCTCCATTGCTTTCTCCTCGGCCATGGCGTCCGGGTTGGTGAGGTTGCTGCTGCCGGCGCCTCGCCTCCTCCTGAGTCCTGCCGCCCCCGCACTCGCCCCACCGGTTCGGGGAGTGAAGAAGGGATTCCGCGCCGCCTTCCGCTTCCAGAAGGAGTTAGAGCGGTGGCGCCTCCTCCGGTGCCCTCCGCCGCCGGTGCGCCGGTAGGAGCGGCCGCGGGCAGGGGTCGGGCTGGGTCGGGGACGCGGAGCGCCTCCCCGATGGCTTCGGTACGGCGGCGCGAGGGCTGCTCGTCGCTCATGCGCGCTGGGCTCGTGCTCGGGAGTTTTGCGATATAGACCCGCGTGGGCAGGCGACGCAGGCCCCGGGGTAAAGGAAGTGGATTTCTGCCGCCGGGTTGAGCCCCCGACCCCTCGGACTCCCGTTTAGAATCCCATCAACGGAGAGTTGCCAGCAAGGAGGCCACCCGGAGGGTAACCTTTAGGGGGCTTGGGTGTTGTAGCCCCCATTTTGCAATACCCGAGCAGTCTTTGGGTCCGGGTGAGAGGGAAGAAAGCCCTCCACAGCATTGCGATTTAGGGCAAGAAAAAAATGAGGTGTTTACAACCACAAGTCCACTGTCCATAGTAAAAGGAAAACAGTTTAGCTTTAGGTTTTTGCCCTAATTCATCTTGTTTTCCAGTAGTGGAAGGTCTGGCAGAATGAGATGCAGATCTTCATAGCTCCAGTGGGATCCTGCTATACATGAGGTCTTGCATCTTTTTAGGAACGTGTCTTTGACATGTAGTCGTGGCAGAATGGATGCACCTCAGACTTCTATGGCTCCATTTATGGGTACATTTTTGAATTCCATATTATTGCCATTACAGCGAATAACAGTGATTGCTTTGAAGTTATTTCTCCTTTGGAAATTTAGTATGAAATTTTGGTAACTAATATTTGGCCCCCCCCCCAAAAAAACGATCCAGTTTATATACCTACCAATGGGAATGTACGTGTTCATGTTCCTATACTCTTTGAACACAGAATATTAACTTCTTTTCCTAATAGGCAAAAAATAGCATTTTTTCTTAATTCACATTTCTTTGATTGTAAGGTGAGTCATCCTAGGCTTTTATATATATATATGTGTGTGTATGTATGTGTGTATATATATAAAATCTGTAATTTAGATTATATGTGTCTTATGACATACTACCCGGATCTTTATACTTTACTGACCTTTTTTAGTTGAGAGTTTTATTTTGGGTTTGTTGTCTTTCTTTAAAAAAGGCCTTTTAGTCATTCTTGGGGATGATTATGAACTTTTAACCTACTTATAATATTGATACTAGATTATTTAATAGTGAATTTAAATGGATGTTTTGAAAACTTAGATCGATAAAATACACGATAAATATAGTACAGGCATACCTCATTTTATTGCGTTTCGCAGATGCTGTCTTTTTTACAGGACCTTCCACCAGTAAAAAGATTACCGCTCACTAAAGGCTCAGATGATTGTTAGCAGTTTTTAGCAATAAACTATTTTGAAATTAAGGCATATACATTATTTTTTTAGACATAATGCTGTGGCACACTTAATAGACTACAGTAGAGTGTAAACATAACTTTAATATGCACTAGGAAACCAAAAATCCGTGTGACTTGCTTTATCGCATTATTCATCTTATTGCAGTGGTCTGGAACTGAACCTGCAACATCTCCAGGGTATACCTGTACTTATCGTTTATGCCTTGAACCTGTGAAATGATGTTTTATTTCATACTCAGGTATAAAGCGTAGTTCCATGGTTAGAGCAGAAATTGGGAACCTAATAGTTAGGATGATGGTTTAGTCTCTGATGTTGAAGAGCAGCTGTAATGTGGCAGTTGGCTCAGAGGGAATCTTAATCCAGCGGTGTATGCAGCGAAGAACCAGAAGTAATCATCTGAGTTTTAACTTATTGAAAATCAAAGCCTGGCATTAAAATGAAACTCAAGTCTGTATTTCCTCTGTATAATTAAAATTGTATCACAATGAAGAATCTTTGCATCATAGTAACATCTTGTTATTCTCCACACCATCTCTTAGTGTCTTCCGTTTTACATTTGCAGTTCAGAGAAGCCCAATTGGGACTACCATGCTGAAATACAAGCATTTGGACACCGGTTACAGGAAACCTTCTCCTTAGATCTTCTCAAAACTGCATTTGTTAATAGCTGCTACATTAAAAGTGAGGAGGCCAAGCGTGAAAAACTTGGAATCGAGAAAGAAGCTGTTCTTCTGAATCTTGAAGATAATCGAGAACTATCTGAACAAGGGTCATCTTTTTCACAAACTTGCCTCACGCAGTTTCTTGAGGAGGCGTTCCCAGACTTGCCCACTGAAGGCGTTCAAAGTCTTGTTGGCTTTCTCACGGGTGAAGAAGTGGTGTGTCATGTGGCTAGAAACTTGGCTGTGGAGCAGTTAACGCTGAGTGCAGAGTTTCCCGTCCCCCCGACTGTGTTACGGCGGACTTTCTTTGCGGTAGTTGGAGCCCTGCTGCAGAGCAGTGGCGCCGGGAGGGCTGCACTCTTCATCAGGGTAGGTAGTTATTAATTACACGTGCTGGGACGCACTTGATGTGCACAGAAGGCAAATTTTTGGTAATTCATTTCTTATGTGACCTTGGAAGAATATGTGTGAATAATTCTACCTGCAAAAATCTGAGAACGACCTAAAGTTTTTTTGTCGATGGTGTCTTGATGATTCTAGTTGTCTCTTATTGAGGACATCCTCAGAGATGAATATTAAATTCCTGGTTGTGCGTTTGTAAGGACTGCGAGCCGTGTCTTTAGCTTTATGTTCTTTGGTCCACAGATAGTGCCTCCATGGTAGATGCTTGGTGGGTGTTTAGTGAAGAAATGAAGCTGGAGGGCACATTCGAGGGCCCAGTGCAGTTAGGGAGCTTCGTGCTTAAGTACCAGCTGCTGCTCTGCTCTTACAGGTGATAAAATGTTGGATTTCTGAGTCCCCGTGATGTACATCTAACTCCTTGTTAGCCAGTAGCTTAGGTAATTAAAGTACTTTTATAATTGGTATAACTTGTCTTCCCCTGTCCTGTTAGAATTTGTCAACTGGGCGAATTTTTATCCTCTGCATTGGATGAAAACACGATTTTTTGGTCACTCTTATGTAATGGAAAGTCACACACTCACTTTGTCACAAAAACAGTCTTCATCCAAACATTTGACTGTTGGGTCCTTTAAACCAGCATCCCTTGCTGTGGGAATTTGTTCATTTAGTTTTGATACTGAGGTCGATAGTTTGACAGAGAAGGATACCTGTATTAATGAGCACTCAGGCTTCCTTCATAGGTAAGGCTGTCTTCCTCCTAACCCGGGTAGGGCCTGTATTCGGTGGGCTGTGTGTCTGCCCTTGGGAAGCAGGTATGTCACCTGACCCCTCTGGAGAGGGAGCTCAGGGAATGAGGAGAAGGGAGAGCAGAAGCTTTGACTTGACCTGATGGCTGTATGCAGGTTTAGTGCTTTCTGAGCCTGGTTGATGTTTAAAACAGATTCTGGTGGGCACTCTGTCCCCTGCTGGAACCTGCGAGCCATGTCCCTTGACATGGATCTTGGCTACTCCTTCCATTCTCAGCTTCCAGTTTCCTGGATAGGATTCCTTTAAAAGTGACATCCCTTCTTGGAGTTCCACATCAGCTCTCAAGGGTTTTTATATCCTTGACATCAGTTGCAGACTTGTACCCCACTACTACAGGCAGCTTCTGCCGGCCTGTTGCCTTTAAGCAAGGAATGCGTGTTGGCTTCCCGTTGACTGTACATCCCTTGCCCCAGATTCAGAGGCCACTGGACGCTTTAAAGCCCTCTGGGCCTGAGGTGAAAAGGAAAGCCTTCTCCCCGACCCCCCAGTTAAGTAGCTTTTTCTAAAGCAGAGTCCTCCCTTGATTTCCATTCTCTTTATCCTTGTAACTTCCGTGGAGTCTTAGAAGCAGCGTCTAAACAATTTTTGGTCACCTATTTGAAACTTTCACAAGGTAGTCGTGAGACTCTTTTGGAAATAATTGTTTACCATATTTTGGTGCCTCTGTTGACAGTTCCAATTATATATGAGATAGATCATTCAAATATCTAAGTCAGGAGCTTTCATGTCCTATTACTGCATCTCCCATACTGGAACTGACAGGTTTGAACTGTCTTATTTCATTCATTTGTCCACTTGACATTTGTTGTCTACTGGGTGCCAGGCACTGCTCAGCACTGGATCCATAGCTAAATAGGGTGTGATCTTTGCCTTCAGGGTCCTACTCACAGCTAATGGGCGGATGGAGTGGAGTGTGTGAGGTGCTCTCATAGACATTATAAAGGTGCAGAGGGAAGTCAGCAGAGGTGTCAACCAACTCTAATAGTGTTAAGGAATGTTCTACAGAAATGACACTTGCCCCTAAAAAAGACATTCCGGAAAGAAGCCTTGAGGACAAGCTTGTGCTTCGGGGAACTGCAGGTCATTTTGTGTGGCCACGTCATATTGTATCTGGGGAAGTGGGAGATGAGTGTGGACCTTTAAGAGCCAGTGTAGGGATGCTCTTTTAAAGTGGAGCTCCTTAGAAAGTGGTTTGGGTCAGTAGTATTAGCATCACTGAGAACTTGATAGAAATGCAGATTCAGGCACCACTTCAGACTACAGAATCGGAGTCTCTGGGAATAGGGCTCAGGAAGCTGCTGTACCCAGCTCTCCAGGTGATGTTCCTGCAGCCGGAAATTTGAGCAGCACTCTTCGTAGCCGTGCTAAGGAGTATGCATTTGATTGTCTTGTAAAGCCTAATGTAGTGGCAGCTGGAGGAGTTTCAACTGGGAAATCTCCATGATCAAATGTGTATTTTAGAAACATTTCTTCCTACTGCCTCCCTTTTCTGGGGAGATGAGATTGGAGTATTCAACTCACACCCTACTGAAAGTTCTGATAATAAACTCATAAGAACAGGAACCAATAGTTAAAAATAGAACGAGGCATAAGTAATCACCCCAGAAAACTGAGATTTCTTTCTGTATTCCTACTAATATCTTAGGCATTAGAATTGTTGTTCCTTACTCTATAATTGGTTATTCTGTATGGCAAATAACAATCCAGTGATCCATACATAGGTGAATAACCATCTTTGTCTCATAAGGCATCTCTATCTCTATACATTAAAAAATTCAAAATCCCCACCTGAGAATGGACTTATAAAAGCTTGTTATTAACGAAGCTGAAGTAGACTTCCGGTACTTGGGGAAGTCTTGTAATGAAATTGACCCTGTTTCGTGAACTAAGGGATCTTTGCTTTTTTAATTTCTCCCCTCCTGCTCCCATTTGCCCATCCTGTTATTGTATACTGTATTTTTTAACGTGAGTAATTGCAATATGCTGTTGTAAAAATTAGTGTTTCTTCCCATATTCTCTGTACAACGTAATTTTTTTTACTGGCAAAATGAATTCTTTTCTGCTTTGGATGTTCATAATTTATTTCTCAGTTTTCTCAGTCTTATAAGTTGAAAGTCTTATCAAGTCATGAACAGTTTTAAAAGGCAGTTAATATGAAATTATTTAAAAGATCTTTTTAAATCATGAATTCAGTCAATGAAGTAGCATTATCTAGAGGTCCTTAGTGTCTTTTTACAAGAGTTTCTGCCAGAAGTTATTACGGTTTATTCACTGTCACCTCATTTTAAAGATATTTTTCTTAGTCATAAGAATATATTTCTAAATTATGAGATTGGATTTCACCTTCAACTATGATTTTTTTTTTAATAAAAGTTTTATGAAAAAACTATATGGGAATGAAAAAGAATAATACATTATGTCTTTCATTTCCCATTAAGTTTTTAATTTTGGTTAAAAGTGTACTTTGAATTCTGGTCCTTACTTTCTTTATACTAATTTAAATGTATAAATTGTATTTTCATATGCAGGACTTCTTAATTACTCAAATGACTGGAAAAGAACTCTTTGAGATTTGGAAGATAATAAATCCCATGGGGCTGCTGGTAGAAGAACTGAAGAAAAGGAATATTCCAGCTCCTGAATCTCGGCTAACGAGGCAGTCTGGGAGCACCACAGCTTTGCCTTTGTATTTTGTTGGCTTATATTGGTTAGTAAAATTTTAATCTTAACTTCACAACATTGATTAGAAGCCTTAAAAACTGACTTTTCACAATCCTATACAACCTCTGATTGCATTAAGATTTTTAAAAATCTCATTCCCACGATTATGTATTTACTCTGTCCTTCCCTACTCATCATTCTTAGGGGAAGGTAAGTAGTCTATGGTTTGCTAATAGCAGCTTTTGTTAACCAGCTATTCACTGTAGAATTTCATGAAGTATATGTTAATCTAAATATTTCTGTAGAAAAATAAAAGTTTTGATCTGTAAGTGTTACAGATTTTAACCCTAATCCACACTTGTATTGGTTCAACTGACCGTAGAGCTGGAAAAGAAAGGGTTTAGTTGTCCATCAAAATGTATATTGATTTCAGGTGGATTGAAGTGGTAAATGTAAACAGTGAGTATCTCAGATAACTAGATTAAAATTTAGGTAAATATTTTTCTAATCTTTATATGCTGTAGGACTTTATAGGTCTATGAGCAGTGGAAGACATCTCAAAGGAGAAAATGGATAGTGTTGTAAAAAGTTTCAACTTTAATTTTAATTGAAGTGCAAACTACAACCATGAGATATGCTTTTGTTTATCAGATTGGCAAACCTTAAACACATCCTTTATCAGTGGTTCATCTACTGCTGGTAGGAAGGAAAAAATGGTACAGTATTTCTGTTACTTCTGGTGTGAATATTATTGCCAAAATAAGATTTAGAAGATAAAAAGGGTTTGTGGACTGTGTTTTTGATGCACCGTGTGATTGCAGACTGCTCTTGTTTTTTCCAGTGATAAAAAGTTGATTGCAGAAGGCCCTGGGGAGACAGTGCTGGTTGCAGAAGAAGAAGCTGCTCGCGTGGCGCTTCGGAAACTCTATGGGTTCGCTGAGAATAGACGGCCCTGGGACTATTCCAAGCCCAAAGAGGGTGTGAGAGCTGGAAAGGCCGCCGCTGCCAGCTAACCAGCCAAAGACGTGGCAGCCTGAAATTTGTGAGCAGGACAATGAGACAAGTGTCAGAGATGTTCAAAGCTGGACATTTTTCAAATTGTAAAGAAATATGTCTTATTCCTCATACTGAGTTCCGAGTTCCTAAAATTAAGTAAGTATCCATCGGATCACTTTTTTTTTCTTTTTAACTATTTTTGTTTTATCAAAAGTCTTTTTTGATGTTTTTCCAGTGAACTTTTCCTAAAGTCTCTGATTTTATTATTGTGTATAACTTGTACAGTTAGGTGTATTTTGTTCCCTTCTGGCTTTCAGGTACCATAATTTGTATGTTTCATGAACTTTGCTGTAATACCAATAAAAAAGTTACTCTTTCTCTAAATATTTCGTTATAGTTTAATTGGATATATCCAGATTAGTGAATTTTTGCCTTTTTAATATAATTTTATCTAAAATAGTAACGTTATAACTCTTAACCTTTAGAAATGTAAGATGCAGATTGTAACAATTAGGTATTTACATGATCTCTACATTCTGTCTAGGTTTAAAATTCTGTATACTAACTCGTTTCATAGTTATTCAGTTTCCGTAAAACAAATAAATGACAGTAAAGGTAAGTTTTATGCTTTTAGAAGAAAACATTAAAAAAGCAGCCTAAATTGTTGATGCTAATAGAAAAACTATGTATTTATCAACTTAATATTCTGTAATCATAAGCATAGATACTATGTACCAAGCACTGCTCTGAGTGTTTTGCTGTAACAGATTTAATTCAGTAGAGGACAAATCTTAAGAGAGTGTCCTTCTGGTTCCTTAATCCTTAGAGTTCAATTCACTAATCCTCCCACTGCAAATTCGCTTTGATTTCTTTCTTTCTTTCTTTTTTAGTGAAGAAGATTGGCCCTGAGCCAACGTCTGTTGCCAGTCTTCCTCTTTTTGCTTGAGGAAGTTTGTGCCTGAGCTAATAACATCTGTGGCAGTCTTCATCTGTTTTGTATGTGGGATGCTGCCACAGCATGGCTCAATGAGTGGTGTAGGTCTGCATCTGAGATCTGAACCTGCTAAGCCCGGGCCACTGAAGCAGAGCGTGTGAACTTAACCACTGTGCCACCTGGCTAGCCCCCTGATTTCTTTTTAACTTTTTGGCAACAGTCATAATTTTTAGTTTCAGTCCACCAGTAGTCAGACTCCCAGGGGTTGACAAGAAAAGTGGGACTTGGGAGTTGAGAATAGAAAAGAGGTAAAATGTTTAAACTGACAGCACTTTTGCCATGAAATCTTTTTATAAAGGAAGATGAAGGACCTTTGAAACTCCTCTCCTGAGATAGGTTAGGAAAGTGGGTCTTAACTTCATAGGTGAGGGATCTTACAGCTGTCACAGCTAACGCAGACACTGGAGGGGAAGGTTTGAGAACTACCCAGGTGACTGAATTGATAGTTAAATGTAAATTATTTCACCTTTCTTCTGAGAGTTAACCTCCAACTCCTAGTAATTGAACACAGGGATGGAGGACCAAACCCAGTGGTAAAATACCACACTTAGTGTATCATCCACAAGTCAACAAGATTTGATAAGCATCTCATTGACCGCATAGGAGAAAAGAGATTATGGAAAGTTTCTGGGCAGCAAAAGATAGTAAGTGGTGTTCACCTACTTACTCATCCAGCAAAGTGTCGGATTCTAGCCAAAGTATTTTATTTTAGCTGAGCGTTTTTTCAAAAGCTCTTTAGAGAATTCAGTTGCAAACTCAGTAATCCTATCTTTCCCCGTAAGTAGTGCTGATATTGTGATCCCAAATTTCTCCTGTTCAGGGCAGTTTACAGGACCTTAACCTACAAGTTTGGAGGGCGGCTGTGCTCACCCTTAGGTTTTCAAGCTTGTAAACCTTGAATGCTTTTAGATTTACATATGGAGCAAATCTAGCTCTAGTTCATAAAAACTACTTTGCAAGTAAAGGGATCCAAATCCCTTAAAAAGAATATGATTTCAACACGTTTCTAGGTGAAGTCGTGTTTGAACCGAAATTAAGTTGTACTTTTTAAAATCATCCATTAAAATATGATGGGCTGGAATGCAGGAAACGAATTATTAACATACTTTCGCAGTTCCGTATGTTGAGAAGACAGTTGTTATGACCATAGGAATTTGATGGGATATAAAAGCACCAATGCTTGAACTTGGCACCACAGAAAGTAACGTCGTTTACTTTGAAATTCTGACCCCTTTTCCCACCTTGTCCCACTCTAGTTTCCTGAGCCCAAAGTCTAATTGCACCAAAAAAAAAATCCCCAGCCAAAAATGTAAGATTAATGTCTGAAGACTTAATTACATAAGCCTTATTCTTTTTAGTTCATACTGTGTTTTTATTTTATGCATATAAAATAGGGAATATTTTCAAAATGTTTTATGTGGTCATGAAAAAGTGAACTATAACTAGCAGCTCCGAGGGGCTGTGTGTTCAGCATGGTCAAGTGTTGACCACAGGGTGGTGCTCTAATCCCGCTTCACTGTTAAGTGGCAGGCAGAGTGCCATTACGGGGAGCACTGTGCTTTCTCCCTATACAGGAAAGAGTATATACGGGGCATATGCTCTCAGTGAAACATGACTTTTCTGGGACCCTTACAGCTCTGATAGTCTTTGAATATGTCTGCAGAATATAGCTTACCCTCTCTCCTGATGCCAAGGAATGGATGTTCGAGCTCTTTTGTATTTACTGGAAAGAGGGAAAATTGCGGGGCTGACATAGATAAAACTTTTAAAAGACATTTCTTTGGCTCCTTCTTGCTATCTTTTCCTCCTGTTTCTCTCTGTGACGGGAGAAAATGCACTGCAGAGGCAAGGGAATCTTAGTGTCCACCTTGACACGTCGTAAAACCAGATGTGGATAGTCTCACAGTGGGGGCTCAGCTCACGACATTCCCCAGCTGAGGGATGCCCAGCTGGCAGCATGCCGCCCATGTCTGCACCCTAAACCTCACTTTGTAAAGCCCGCCATCGTTGTGCCCCAGGACCTGGAGCCACATGGCTCACAACGTTGGTTGGCTATCAGCACTAGGCAGCTGTGGTTCTCTTTGTAGAACACCAAGAATGCTGATGAAATCCCAGCTTGCAAACTAAGAACAATTATTCCAGGAGAAAACTCATTCAGTTAAAAGTCATAACCACAAGCACACGTGCTCCTGAAAAAAGCAGGCCGTTTCGGCGGCGGTGGCGTCTGCTTTCCACTAATACTCATTGTTCATGGTCATCGATAGTGTTTGTTAGTGCTCACTAACGACAGAAGAGTAAGAGTTTTAAGAAATATTTCTGAGAAAGAATTGAGAAAATTAAAAACATTAACTACTTCCCCCTTCAACTGAGGAAGAACTCCATTATTTGATTATTCGCAAAATACCTTTTTACCACATCTGTTGTACATTAATTTGCAAAATGAATTAATGAGTTCTAATGAGTTTTGCAGGAGAGATGAATAAGGAGGTCATTGACAGCTAGAGAAGGATGTTTCTAGGCAGAGGAGGAAGGGTTTGCCTGACTGTCCAATGACACTCCCTCTACAGAAGTTACTGATACAGCGTCTCCACGGCAAGACAACATGTCCGTAAGGGCCAGGAGACGATACAGTTAATAAGACAAATACAGTCAAAAACCAGCTGACCATCCTCAGATTAACTGACGACAGTGATGCCCATGGGGCTCCTGACAGCCTGTCACTGGCACTCAGTTCTGGGTCCTGGGATCATTGTCTGGAAAGGACAGGCACAAAGGCCTGCCACCTTCTCTTTACCTTTGGTAGCTGGGATTGTAAACTTCAGATGAAGGAGGCATAGCACTAAGAAATTTAAAACTCACTGCCACCTTGCTACCTCATATTCAATCATTTAATCTGCAGAGACTAATGTACTTGACTATCATGTAAAACTGATTTTTCATTTAGCACATTTCTCCTATAAATCACAATATCAGCATCCCTTTTTCTTCAAGATTTGGGAGAGGGGTCAAGGGCAGTTTGGGGAATCTCAAGAGAAATGGCGTGTTAGAGCCAGTGGTGTCTTCCACTCTGGCCACCCGAAGTGGACTCTCGGTAGGACACAGTGTCGTTCAGCATTCACAGGAGACCAAGGACATAGAAGTCATCCATCCACCAGCTTCTCTGGCTCGCCTCTCCCGGCAGTCACCACTGATCAGTCCTCAAGTGGCGCTTGCTCCTCTCCTGGCTCACAGCAAATCCCTCCCCTGCCTCTTGCGGGTTCTTAGACCCCTTAATATGGGGCTCATGTGGCATTCAGCTTTTCATTATCAGAAAAACAAAGACTTATGGTACAACAGCCACTTCCTTGTGTCTTTGTAAAGTTCTCTTATGATTGGCATTTTTTTCAGGTCACCTGTCATCAAAAGACTCAAAGGCCAATAAGACAAAGAGTTTTCACCTTATTTGGGTCAGTGCCTACTCTTTTTTTGCATTGTGTCTCAGACAGAATTCAAAGTCCTCATCTCATTAAGTGTCAAAAGAGTGACTACTTGTTCTTGGCCTCAGTGTTTCCATTGGTCTACCATTTTGTTTACAAAACTTGCAGCCTGTCTCCTGTCTAAACTCAGTGTGACATCTAATCTATATGATAAATTGTTGGTTCAAACATGTCTACATAGCAGATAAAGATTCTGACACCCTGTTCCAACAAGTGGGTTTTTTTCCTCACACCACCAATTCTTGGATACCAGATGGGTGTCCTACAATTCAACCCAATTCTGAAGCTGAGGAGGGCTCGGGCCCACAAGACTGCCAATCCCAAATCCAGTTGGTGGTTTATGCTGCTGACCAACTGGCTGTGAACCAGAGATGCCCACAACTCCCATCCTTGAGTTCAGTTAATTTGCTAGAGCAGCTCACAGAACTCAGAAACATCTTACTAGATCACTGGTTTATTATAAAAGGATATAACTTGGGAACAGCCAGATGGAAGAGATGCACAGGGCAAGGTCTGAGGAAAGGACATGAAGCTTCTGTGTCCTTTCGCAGCACACCACACTCCCCACATCTGCCCTTATTCACCAACCCAGCTCTCGAAACCCTGTCCTTTTGGAGTTTTTACGGGTTGGGGGGAGGGGGGAAGCTTTATTACATATGCAGGCTTGATTAAATCATTGGCCATTGATTCAACTTTCAGCCCCTCTCCCCTCCCCAGAGGTCAGGAGGATGGGACTGAAAGTTCCAACCCTCTAACCACAGGGTTGGTTCTGTGGACCAGCCCCCATCCTTGGTGGGGGGGGGGTGGTTCCAAAACTCACCTTATTAACATAACGAAAGACACATTTACCGTTCTCTTCACTTAGGAAATTCCAAGGGTTTTGGGAGTTCTGTGCCTGAAACTGGGATGAAGACCAAATATGTATTTATTATAAATCACACTATCACAGCAAACATGATCTTTTACCACAGGTCTGTAATTTTGGTGGTGATCTCCATATCTTAAATTTATTCCAGTCTACCTCAAGTAAAGGCGTTTCCATAAATTTTATCTTTTTGAAGTTAAGGCCTACTGACGTGTATCAAATGATAAAAGTTGAATTGTATAAAAATAATAATTTGAGGGGCCAGCCCAGTGGCACAGTGGTTAAGTTCGCACATTCCACTTTTCGGCAGCCCAGGGTTCACTGGTTCAGATCCCAGGTGTGGACATGGCAAAAGTCATGCTGTGGTAGGTGTCCCACATATAAAGTAGAGGAAGATGGGCATGGATGTTAGCTAAGGGCCAGTCTTCCTCAGCAAAAAGAGGATTGGCAGTAGTTAGCTCAGGGCTAATCTTCCTCAAAAAAAAAATAATTTGAGAGGAACTATTTCCCCCAGTCCAGAGACTACAAACAGGTCCTAAAAGTCAGCTAGGGTGAGAATCTAGGTATTGACTGCTGAGGATGGGCTAAAGATAGTAAACTGGAAGGGTCAAGTGAAAATAGAGGGTCCATAGTCTGGGAACCTTGATATGATTTTTCGACATTTCCAAATTCTTTTTATCATGTATTTGAAATTTTACTATCTAATATATTGAAGAGGCTTTAAGAAATGGGACCAGATACTTCAAAGTTTAATGTGCCCAATAAAATGTGACCAATTTATATTATAGGGGAGTAGCCTATCTGAATCATACCATAGGGTTATTCTATTAGGCAATATTAGAAAGGCAAACTCTTCTGGTCCTTTCTGGACTGAGATGTGCTGGAGTCAAGAGCCCAGGGATCTAGTCTCAGGCCTGCAGCCATTTGAATCTCCTCTCGAACTAAAGCCTACTTGGTTCTACTTCCATATCTTGTGAACACACTTGCAATAGTTAGACACTTTGCTGTGCTAGGATTCTCTCCTCCAAAATTAACTTACTCAGGGAAAGGACATATTTATCACTGTGACCCCTAGTATTTGGTACCCAGTAGGGACTTGAATGAATGAATGAATGAATGGAGTGCATATTCTCAGATTACTGGTAACACTACTCCTATTTTAAACTATTCAAAATAATATAACTGGGATCAGAAAACTGGAAAACCAGTAAAACTGGCTCTAAAAGGCATTAATAACTATACCAGGATGTTTGCTAGAGTCCAAGTGGCCTGAGGTAATCCTTCAAAATAATTTTTTGGCATTTACTCTTAAATAAGGGCATGAGTCTCCCCTTCTCCTTTCTTTCTTGGTTAACCAAAGTATCCATTGTTAAATAGTCAAAAACAGCAAGGCTCAGCCCACTTGACAAATAGGGATCATAAATGGCAAATTGGTGGAGTGTTCAATGTGAGGTTTTAATGTTTCATTCAAGAGTGACAGTAGAGGGGCCAGCCCCGTGTCTGAGTGGTTAAGTTCGTGCGCTCCACTTAGGCAGACGGGTTCACCAGTTCGGATCCTGGGTGTGGACCTAGCACTGCTCATCAAGCCATGCTGAGGCAGCGTCCCACAGAGAAGAACTAGAAGGACCTACAAGTATGTACTGGGGGGGCTTCGGAGAGAAAAAAAAAAGGGGGAGAGAAGTAGAGCTCATGGATTAGAACAAATTTTTTTTAAGTTTTGATAAAAAATGTTTTAAACCATTCTGATTTAGGTGAAACTAACCAAATCTTTAGGAAATTACTGGGGAAAAACCCCAGGCAGATCAAAAATGGTAACATTAGAATTGTGATGAGTTATCCAAAACCAAAAGATAAAAAATCTTATTTCAAAAAATAAACACTCCAGCCTATCACAAAAATGAAACATCCACTGTTCACTCAGATTTCCAAAGTCTATTAGGACCCAGCCCGACGACTTTCTGCACTTGCTACAAATCCCCACCTTTGCTGAGAATACTCGGCCCTCGTTTGTGGGAGTGCAGCTGAGATTAGAGGTGACATTGATTAGAGGCAAGATTACTGGAGAGTTCCTCCTCTGAGGGGCTCTGCCCCTGGACAAGTGTGGAAACGGACTGACGTTTGCAGGTTCAGAGGAAAAGAGCAGGGAAAGGCCGGGCTCTGGATGTTCTGCTGTTTACCCCAGTGCAACGGTTTATGGCAAGAGGCTGAAGGACTTTAAAAAGGCTCCATTTCTTTTGTTGTATTTTCAAATAGCAGAGAAGAGGTTTTGTGGGTTTTTTTTTTTTTTTTACTACGCATAACACTTTATTTTTACTTTGTACAAAATACAAAAATGCAAATCCAAAGAGTACAGACCAGTAGTGACAGGGACACTGCACAACAGCAAACCTTGTCTAGCAAGACATTAGTTTTTCAAACTTTATTTTAGTGAATACATGCATTATATAAAACAACAACAACAACAACAAAAACACACAAAGAGGCTAGAGATTTTGCTATTTCTACCCCCAAAATAATGCTTACTATCGAGACTTTGGATAGTAGTCTTTTTTGGGACAAAAAAAAAATTTAAAAGGCCAATAATACTTTTCTCATAAAAAAGTAAAAGCTACCATAAAATGTCTTTTTTTTAAATCACATTGATTAAATTTCTTCTGAAAAGCCACACATACAAACAAAACAGAACAAAAATCCTGAACTGGACAGTAAATACTCAAGAGGGTTGTTAACCTAGGTGACCACTCAGTAGTTTAAAGAATCTTTTAGACACTTCGAAGCCTTTCCATTCATTTCTCAGTACAGTGTTCCAGCCATCCTGCCCTTTTGTTCCTTGAATACATCCCGTTACAGAAATGCTTGCATCATTGAGTCTCTGTTCCTAAGAACTAGTTTTGAAAAAGAAAGTAATGTACAAAAATATTTAACAGAACTATGAAAGATGTAGGAAAGGATCTTCATAGCAAAGTAGCCTTTGCTTTGCATGGTTTCTTTTGCATTCTCTTCAGGGTTTGTTTATCTGCCCCATGAATAAGACAGCACCTACAAGATTAAAAGGAAACAATGCATAAGTCTCTAAAAAACAGTCCTTAAAATAAGATGGAACGTATACTTAGGGGAAGGTCTCTAGGCTCTGTTTAACGTAATGCTCCCGGCAGTGCTATCCAATAGAACTTTCTGCAATGACAGAAATGGTCCACATCTTCACTGTCCAACATGGCAGCCACTAGTCACATGTGGCTACTGAGCCTTTGAAATGTGGCTAGTATGACTGAGAAATTGAATTGTTAATTATACTTCATTTTAATTAATTAAAAAGTTAAAGTTAAATAGCCACGTGTGGCTAGAGGCTCCCATATTGGACTGTTCTGCTGGGGAGCACACTTATTATGATATTAAAGATGCAGTGAGACCAAAGGATAAGGAGTTATCTTATATCATTGATTCAAAAAAGAGTAAAAGCTAAAATTTATTAGTTTCTACTTTCTAACAACATGAAGCAACCCCTCCACAAAGACAATCTTATTTATCCTCATGATTGTACTAACTGATAGAAACTATTGTTAGCCTTAAAGATGAAGCTAAGGGACAGATCCAAGTTTGAACCCATGACTCATAGAGCAAGAGCCACTGAATGAACAGTTCTCAGGGCATAGCAATAGAGCGGGCTTACAAAGGTTGAAGACAGGTTACCTCCTGCAAAATTTAACTACAGCATTTATTAAAAAAAAAAGATGTCAACAGTGCCCCCAAAGGGTTGCAGAGCTCTCCGTAAGTTAAAAAAACAACAAAACAAACCTAAAATCCTGTTGGAGTTTAAAAGATTCCCCAACATACTTTGTAAACACAGCCTTGAATTTCCTCTCTTCAAGGTGGGTGCTCATATTATTCAAAGAGTTTGCAATTGTTGACACAAGGGAAACGAATTAAGAACAGCATTGTTGGGTCTAACTACGATTGCCATATACCTTTCTGAACTCTAACAGCTACTGAACAGTCAAAGAAGAGAATCACTTACCCGTCGGATTATGTCGGATGAAAAAGAGAAAAGGTCTGTCTACTATAAACCAGGGAGGCGACGACCGTGCGATTAAAATGGCAGCTATGGGGAGAAAAGGAGAATGCGTTGAGGCCAGCAAGGCAGCTGACTGGTTGGATCTTTGATGCTGGACACACTTAGTTCCTGTCCCGTAGGCTGGCCATGTTATGCCAGGCCCAGTGGTCACCATTCACTGAACATCTACCACAGGCCAGGCCCTTTACATTTACTGTCTCATTTAGTCTGTACAAGCACCACCTTCTGTAATCAGTGCGCTTCTCGTAGGGTTTTTACGAGGATTAAGTGACATAAAAGCTCTTACAATCTCAGAACTATATTTGCCACTTAATAAACACCCAATACATCGTCATTATTCTTACTAGCTGTTTTTTATTCATACCATCCACCTAGCTGAGGAAGGGTCCTTGGTCCTTTTAGCCCATCCAAATCCCTCTGGACATCAAGGCCCAGCTCACTTCTCAGCCATTTTGTCTGTGGCTTCTCCTTTGGCGCATCATCTAGATTTTCTTTGCACTGGCAGTGTAGACCACTCATTTGGGACCAACTACCTTATGTTGCTGTTCAACTCATCTGGTATAGACATTGGACTTAGAAAGCAAACTTCTTTAGGCTCTTGGTCTTAGACATACTTACTCTGCCCTGCTTCCCAAAAGTGGCTTTGACTTAACAAGCCCATGAGAAGGCCATGCAGGAGGGCAGGTGTCAGGCATAAGTGCCCCATGCTTGCTGCAATGGCCCAGGCTGCTTGCTCAAACCCCGAGAGAGCAATAACGACTTAGGCTTGATGTTACAAAGGAAACACCTGCAGCCATGCTGGGGTAAACCACTCAACCAATCCAAGGTTGTTAAAAAGAAATCAGTAGTTGGCAGTTGTTATGGACTGAACTGTACACCCTCCAGATACGTAGAAGCCCTAACCCCCGGTATGAGTATATTTGGAGATAAAGCTTTAAGGAGCGATTTCAGTTTAAATGAGGTCATGCAGGCAGGGTCCTAATGCAATAGGACTGGTGTCCTTTGAAGAAGAGAGGAGACACCAGGGATGTGCGCTCACAGAGAGAAGGCCATGTGAGGACACAGTGAGAAGACGGCCATCTGCCAGCCAAGGAGAGAGGCCTCAGGAGAAACCAAACCTGCCAAACCCTTGATCTTGGACTTCCAGCCTCCAGAACTGTGAGAAATAAATTCCTGTTGCTTAAGCCACCCAGCCTGTGGTACCTTGTAATGGCAGCCCCAGCAGACTAACCCAGCAGGGCTGGCTTCCTGGGCATGTGTCCTGGGCAGTCACTCAGGGCCCCACAGTCCCAAGGGCCCTACAGTTGGTTTAGCGCTCTGCTGTTGCTGTCTTGAAACTCTTAATAAGTTTTGAATAGGGGCTCCATATCTTCATTTTACAGAGGGCCCTGCAAATGATCTAGCCACTCCCGACAGCTATACTAGTTAGCAAAATTGGTCAATAACTTTGGCAAAATTTAGAATAATTACCTAGAAAAGATAAAAAGCATTAAAAAAAATTCCAAGCCCTCTTATTCTAGATCTTTGTTTTAAATGCCATTTTAAAGGAATAAAAATTAAATGTTTATTTTAGGGAAGCAATAAAGTGTCTGTTGAGAGTATAAATGGTACCTTTTAATGACCAGAAATATTTGACCCAGTTACAAGGGTAGCTAAAATATTCACCTTATGAGTTCACAGAGTTTAACCATATCTATTCATCCAATCTCATATGGATAATTAAGGGGTAAAAAAAAAAATCAGTCTAAGATTGTTCTATTTTCCCCTTCATCGTATAAGCCACTGAGGAGAAAGCAGACGTACCAATTATTAAGGAAGGTGGCATGGCAATCCTGCAGTCATTTTATAGTTGCTAATCCTTCACTTTATTCTAGATAGACCTGACTGGCTATTTTCCTATCTTGTGCTCTTATTGTATGTTTCAATCTAAAGACTGGTCTTTTCTGCCAATAAGAAGCCAGAATGTGCTTTATCCTCCCAAGAACAGGGGTCAGCAAACTGCCATCCTCAGGCCAAGACTGAGGGGCCAGATCCTATTTCTACAAGTAAAGTTTCATTGGAACACACCCATTTGCTTGTACTGCCTATGCTGCTTTCACGCTACAGCAGGAGAATTGAGAAGCTGCGATGGAGACCTCATGGCCTACAAAGTAGAAAATATATACTATCTGGCTCTTTACAGAAAAAGTTTGCTGACTTCTGTCCTAGAGGAATTTCTCACTGAAGTGCATTCCTTAATGAAACGGACTCTGAGCTTTGAGGACACAGGTCCTCAGTCTGTCTAAATTCACCACTGTCTCCCAAGGGTAGACTCACAGGGCCTGGCTGGAAATAGGGCTCACTATGTATTTGCTCAGTTGGTGAATGAACCAGAACATGCTTGCTCCCCTACACCAGAGCCCGCCCTGCCGTGTGACCCAGGGCTTACTTGTTGCTGCTGAAGCTTTGGTTCCATCTTCACTGACTTCAATTTTTGCTTTTTGCAAGATGTGAGAAACATGAAGGTTTTCTGACCCTGTTTCCAGAAAACAAAACAGAAACAGCATTTGTTTGATAGGCCAGCTACATGTTTGGTTGCACAAGTAACCTCAAAGCCACGGCAAATTCCAATTCTTAAAAGGTGTTAGGAGAAGCGACCTCTTATGGTCCCATGATTGAAGGCTGTAGGATGACTGTCACCTGCAGTGAATTTCACCCTCTGCTAAGTGAACTGTGATGTCACTTCAGAGGAGGGAGTCCCAGACCCCATATGTTAGTGCCTCTATCATTTCAACTCTGATCACTAAGAATTTTATTTAAAAGAATATAAAAAGACCAGAGCTTTAAAAAGGAAGCCTAGTTTTCCAGAAGCAGCAAGCCAACAATACTATTTCTCAGTTACAAAATGTCAGGTCGCGAAAGGATTTCAGATGGCATTTACAGATGGGGAAACTGAGGCCCCGAGTGTTAAGAAATCTGCCCTCAAATCACATGGCTAGTTAGTGGCAGAGTAAGTGCTGGCTTGTCACAACAGAGGCCACTCATCTGTTCTGGGCTATTAGTGAGAGAAGAGTCTCGAGTTCAGACAGTTGTGGAGGGCGGGACTCAGAAACGCAGCTGTGCCTCTGGGGCCTTCTAGGGAATTCACTTCTCGGCAAATCCTCACCACTCAAGCAATACCCCCTGCACGCAGCTTGCAGGGAGAATGCAAATGGAACTTGATGTTAGCCTTGACGGGACAAAGCTCTGGAGACAAAGGGGAAAAGTGCTTTTTGTGTCGTCTGGTTTTATATCGAACTGATGCTCAGCTCTCCTATTACCGATGGTGAATGAGTCACCTTTGCAGGGCCCAAGTCACCTGCAGGGTTAAACAGAACATCTCAGGAGAACTTCCCGTGCCTGGTCCTCCCTCTGAACACCTGTGAACTCCCTGGGAACACTACCTATTTAGTCTTTAGGCTACAGAGGATAACCGGAAGCGGAAAGTGCAGGTTAAAACAGTGCTTCTTGAACTTCATGGGGCTGAGGAATCGTGTTAAAATGGATTCTGATTCAGTAGGTCTGGGTCAAACCCAAGACCACACATTTCAAACAAGCTCCAGGCGATGCGAATGCTGCTGGACAGGGGATGAGAGTTTGATTAGCAGAGGATGAGAGTACCAGAACATCCATGGAGCAGCAATTTCACGAGGGGCGTCGTGTTTATGACCAGGACGACACTCAGGTGTTCACCCACAGGCAACTGAGGTTGGTAAGGAATTAATTTCTTATCACTAAAGGTGAATATTACAAAATGGAGTACAAATAAAGTTTAAGTCATGATTTTCTTTGCAGGAGGTTGCTGTGGTCTCAATGAAAACAACGAGGGACTGATCATTCAAAATAACCCTAGGAAAAGGCACATACGTTGGCAAATGAGCGGCTGTACTACTAGCTGTGTCCCAGATGCCTTGGCAAAAAAATGTTCTAATCAGACTCCTTTGAATTTACATTATTTCAAATTAATGAGCATGAAATGGCAAAACACATTCTGGATATAGCGCATGCCTGCTGTTTGATGGAAGTAAGCAAGTATCTGAGAGCTTAAAAATCTTGATTTTTTCAAACACAGGGGAAAAGTCTGCATTTGGAAAAAGAGACTAATATCTAATTAAGAGCCAAATTTTGGGGTAATAGAGAAAATACATGAAATGCTTCTTTGTGTGGAGTCATTTGGGCTTCCCGTGAAATGTACCTGTGAAATGTAGAGATGAATGACATGCCGATTTAAATGGTTAAGGATCAATAGCAGCATTTGGTGATACAGCAAATTAAATCGTGGAGAGTTTTAGGGCAATGCATTCCTAATTTTGACCTTTTCTTTCAGAACAAATTGGAAACTCAGTTTGTAACATAATCTTTAAGTTTAAGAACAAATTTTAAATTGAACGTACTTGTTATTTTTGCAAAATTTGCCTTTGATGGCTCAAACATCTCGGTGATGCCAAGAACTTTCAGCGGCTCCTTCAAATCTGTCTGTGCTACAGCTGTGAACCTAGCATGAGAGCAGAAAATAGGGAGGAAAATCATTAAACTGTAAATGATATAATCAGTGCCAGTGGGAACATGTTCACAAAGATTCTTTTTTAAGTATGCTCGGAACACCAAGCTAAATTGTAATCCCAAGATTCAAGGACCAGGTAAGTGGAGAACAACTCATTTCTCAGATACTTAGCTGGCAAAGTGAGAAGCACGTAGTAAGAGCAAGTAGGAACATTTTCCACCTCACGGGCAACAGGCTCCCCATTCCAGTACCTAGGAAGATCTATGGAAGCACTTCCTCTTATACTAACAGGGAGCTGCAGGGTGTTGACAAGTGTCTGGGATTCTGGAATATCTCCAGTTCTTCCCCATGTCCAACCAAAGAGCCATCACCTTGGCTGCTGAAAGAACCACTATCCTTACTGGGATTGGGAATGGTCAAAAGAGAGGAGATACATTCCTGCCAGTTCATGTTGGGATTCTGAAAGCATCTATTAAAACAGAGGCAAACATTAGGAGTAGGTGGCATGGTGTTGTATGCGGGTGTTATATGGGTTTCTTGATATCTGTAGGCTATCTGGCCTTACAGCTGTACATATGTAAAAGTCAGTCATTAACCCTGTCATCAGAGGATGTTTTACTAGATTTTATCACATCCTGTGGGAGAGCAACAAAGGCAAGGGAGCGTATTCTCATCACAGATGGGCTATAAGAGTAATTTACCATTATAATTGTAATTTACCTACAATGTCACGATCTTATTCATTTATATCAAGCATTGCCTATGTGAAGGCTTATTTTACAACAAAAAATAATCTTGGGACGATTACTAATACTTCTTATGAATGTACACCTCTAATTACTTAACTCAGTGACTGGAGAATTAACAGCTATTAGAATAGGAGGTATCTCCACCTCCACTGAGGGTAGAGAACAGCCCTGGATACTGGCAGAAAGGTTGAAAAGTTCATAGAAAGGGGAAATTCCTTGCCTCCTTCACAGATCTGGGCAAGGCATTCTCTGACCTGTGAGAAACTGAGGATTCGGACAGAATTTGGGATTAGTTTTCCCTTAGTTTCAGGTCATAACAGCTCAAATTCCATCTGGATTATACTTTTAGGGGATAAAAGTATCTATGGGCAGAAAGACTGCCCTAGATTCTAATGCAAGAATTCTGCTGGGTGGTTTCAACATATTTCCTTACCACCCAGCTTCCGGACCTCAGTCTTCAGCAACTCCCAGCTAAAACTTAAGAAGTAACAAAAATAAAACTCCTTATCAAAATGCGAGGAGTGCTACTAAACTTTATTGTACTTTCCCCATATTATAGGATGATACGCATGTGTTTTTCAGTCTTTTGAACAGAGGGAGGTGTGTTAAAAGCCCTTGCAGTGGCACGGGAGCTTGTGGTCCTGTGGAGGTTCAGAGGCCAGGCTGCCTTCTCTCCTTCCCCCTTATCATTATCCTGCCATATAAGAGGCACAGGGATTGGGGAAAAAAAGCTTTTACAAAAGCACAGCCTGGTATTCCCACCATGCAATTTCTGCAAAATAAAATGGGCTTCACAATGCGCCATGTTGTAGCCTCATGTGGTCTGGTATCTGACACAGCTGCTCCCAGGGACTGAGCATCCCCCCTTGTGTTCTCTTTCAGGGAAAGGGGCTACTTACTTGGGCAGGATGACCTGCACCCTCTTGGGCACCATGGTGCTCATCCAGCTGTCTATGGTCTTGGTGCTGATGTGAGGGATGATGGCAGAGAGGGGCGTGGAGCTCTCCGTGGGCAGTGCGATCAGCATGCTGATGCTCTCCCCGTGGTAGGGCAGTTCGATGAAGTTGTACCATAAATCACTGGGGGTGCTTGTAGACCCTAAAGAAATCAGAGGCAGGTTCAGTGTATCCTTGATGACTTCCAGAAGTGGCATGAGTGGTTTCTGATCACCAGGTAGCTTGAGAGGGAAGAGAGCAATTCAGTTAGAAAACTTCCCTTTTCCAAGTAATGCTTCCTTAGAAGGACAACGAAAAGGATAATTATTTTCTTCCTTCTTGGCAAAGAATTCCCTTTTTTCAGTCTAGACATGTCAACAGAATGCCTTTGGGTGTCACTAAAATTACATTAATTCTTTTGAGTAGAATTTAAGTAGATCATAAGGCTTAGAATACAGCGCTTTGCAAGAAGTTGACCCTTAGCATATGAATAAAGGAATGAATTTGAGCTGCCTTAGTGTAATTCTTTTGGCTGAGCCTATGTGTGCTACTGAAAAGAGGGGATAAACAGCGTCCATGCGCTAGGCTCATGTCAACCACTCAACACACTTAGAATCTACAGCGCCCTACGAGGTAGGTCAGCAGCTCCATTTTACAGTTGGGGAGCTACAATTACAGAAATTAACTAACTTGCCAAGGGACACATGGCTAAGAAGTGGAGTGCTTGGACTATGGCTCAGTATGCTAACACCAAAGATGATCTTCCTACTTCACTAGCCTGACTCCCTACTCAGTCTTCACCCATTTCAGTAACTCTCACTAGGGTTTTTAGACACTTTATGGTACCTGTGCATACTAATGAACACCCAAGAAGGCTTTAGACCAGCATTTCTCAAAATGTTGGTTGTCTAGAGAACACACAACCTGCAAGATGCTCTGTCAACAAAAGAGATTCCATATCACAGCAAGTTTAGAAAGCACCGGACACTTGATGCTTCTTGCAGATTCATAGACAGCAGCGCTATAAAGGCTCTGAGACATTCGGAAGTAAAGAACTGTTTAATTCTAGTTATCCCCAGGTTTCCCAAACTAATGTGATCAGAGAGCCCTTTGATCCCAGGTAAAATAGTCAAAACATTTAGCAGCTGAGCACTCTTGATTAGAGTGGGTGAAAGCACAGTCCTGAAGGGCACCAGCCAGGAGCCTGGTGCGTGGATACGGGGCCCAGAGAGGCTATCAACTCCCCGGGGAGAGTCTTCACCAAGCTTGCCTTAGGATCCTGTGAACCCTTTCCACGAGGCATGAAAGTTATAAAAATTAACTAGGTGACTAGAAGACCAGCATTTCCAGATTTATGGTGGATTACTGAAATGTTTTATTAAACACTTTAAACTTTTTAAGAACTTGGGGACCTTGGTGAGGTTACTTAACCTCTGGGTGCCTGCTAGTATGGAGAATGGAGATTTCAGGGATATTATTAAAAGTGTGCAGCACACAGGGCTGTTGTGATGATTAAATGAGAAAAATACGTAAGGTATTTAGCAGGGCCTGGCCCATGGTGGGGCCCAAGAATGTTGGCTCCTTCCTTGTCCTCCTCTGAATGAACTAGAAAGACAACATATTTATGAAAGAGAGAGGGACTGGCCAAGGGCGCAGCGGTTAATTGCGCACGTTCCGCTTCTCTGTGGCCTGGGGTTCACTGGTTTGGATCCTGGGTGCAGACATGGCACCGCTTGGCATGCCATGCTGTGGTAGGCGTCCCACATATAAAGTAGAGGAAGATGGCCACGGATGTTAGCTCAGGGCCAGTCTTCCTGAGCAAAAAGAGGAGTATTGGCAGTAGTTAGCTCAGGGCTAATCTTCCTCAAAAAAAAAAAAAGAGAGAGAGAGAAAAGAGAGAGTGAGTTTCTCTCATGATTTTCATTTCTCTTCTCTTTGGTGACAACTTTTGCCAACCACTGCATGACAGAGGGAACTTCAATAAGCCTGTTCCCCAAAGATGGGGGTTGGGAGGGAGGGACTGAAGACAGAGAGAGAGAGACAGTGAAGTTTGTTACATAATGAACACTTAGTATAAAATATGATAAAAATAATGAAGCTATCAGAATATATGACACTACAGGACGACATGACAGTTTCCCCTTAAGGAAGAAACTGTGGGCGATGGGTGGAGAGCTCGTTGTATACTGCTCCATGTTGTCCCACTGGCCGGCAAGCTGCTCAGGAACCCAGGCAGCCGGCCCAGAGCAGGACACATGTGCACACGCCCTCTGGCCTGGTTCCATCTTGGGGCTGCCTCAGAATCAAGGATAGGACTCTTCGACTTTACCTTTACCCTGCGTAATAAAATGACCTCAGTAGATACTGAAAACTCAATGGGAAAGTCAGAAAAAATATCACTTCCTAATGAGCCCTTTAATCCTCAAAGGAAACATCAGGTCCTTCTCTGGCAGAGATAATCTTTAGAAACTGTGGAATTTGGGAAGTGGTTAATAAATGATGACTCCAAGGCATGAAAGAAGGACCTGGAGACATTCGTTAACTGTGAACTAGAAGTGTTTACTGTTCCGATAAGAAGGATGGGGTTATAAATCATGAAAAACTATGAGCTGGGCTGTTTGAGGTCGGGGGACAGCCTCTGCTTCCACCAGTTCATCCTCCTTGACTGGATGCATTGACTGCTCAGTAATATGGATAACTGCTAGCCATTTTGCACCCAGCCACTGTCAACTTTCCCCCAAACCCTCTGCACTTCAGCCTACAATACAGACTACTACATGCAGTAGACCTCTTTTTTTTTTCCAAATATATATTTCAGTTTCTACTGAAGGATAGGCTGAACAGTTTAAGAGCTTAGGCAATCCATAAAGCGACTTGAAGTAGAAAGTAATTAGACTTTTATCTTTAAGTTTTGCTGTGATGAAACATTCAAAATATTCTTTCTGATTCTACAGGCTGAGAAGAGCTCTTGACATTTCCCTGAGCCTAGTCATTGCCTCCTGTGTAGGACATGAAGTAGGAATGATGGACTTTCAGAAAGAACGGATCGTGCCCACCCTGCTGCTTAAAGAAAGTTCTAAATCTTCTCCATATTTTTAATACTTGATTCTTTGCCTATCATTTCTCATTAAAGGTTTTGCTGATCACCATTCATCTAAGAGAAAAGACTTCTTTTCCCCTTTTCATCTCTTTCCTTCTTTTTAGAATGAGCGAACCCGCTTCATTCACATTTTTATGTACTCCAGAAATCAATCTTGTTAAAGAATATTCAGTCTACTTCCCAGACGTTAAAGAATGGAGAGCGTGGGGCAGGCTTAATCAGCTGCGAGAGTAATGGTGCCATTTGCTGAGCTAAGGAACACAAGGGTGGTGGGAGGGAACAAGACTGGCGAGGGCAATAACACAGTTATCTATGGAACTAGAACTTACTAACAACCAAGTAGCGAAGTAATATGGATGGGTAGGTAGGTATGCGTTGGAAGCTCAGAGGAGAGTGGAAGCTGAAAATATACTGTATATTCATATATATCTCTCTGCATCTGGAATTCCTTATGGGCCTTTTCAGAATAAAAAAGGTTCTCAAGTCTATTCATAACCATAAAAACAAAATTTGTAACAATTTGGACTCAGCAATTTCTCTTCAAGGAAATTAGCTTTATAAGTTCTGACATGGTATCTAAAAATTTATGTATGAGAATGCTCACTGAAGTGTTTATTATGGGAAAAAAGTAAATGGCCACCCATAGGATATTATGATACATTTATAACAGGGAATATTATGCAGCTGATAAAAGGATCAAGCAGATCCACATGAATTGATATAAAATGTTTTCCATGATATACTGTCTAATGAATAAAGCAGATTATAGAACCAAAATTACAGTGTAATCCTACTTATGCAAAAACGTTTCACAGACATATTTCATCTATCCATAGAACATATATGGATGTGTCTATCCATAGCACATATACCTAGGACGTAATAGGGGTATTCATGCTGGGAAATGAGATTATAGGGGACCATTTACTTTCTTCCTTATATACTGTTGTATACGAGGGTTTTGCAATGAGCATGAAACATACTTTTACTAAAAAAAAATCTTAAGCCTTTTTTTCTAATAGAAAAGTTTCTATCCTCAAGGTGCTTCTGTTTTATGGGATGTTAAGTCAGAACGGTTTTCCTCTTTAATTTTTCACCCTCTCTCCTTAATATTACTAAGTGAATCTTCTGATGACATCTTGGAGGAAAAGTAAGGAAGAGAGACAAGTGGAAAGGCGATGTTTCGGCAGAGTGACCAAGAACAGTGAGGCTTGGTGAGGCCCAGGAAACCTTCGACAGGTGGCACTGGAGGCTGTTGCGAGTGAGTTTGGGCAGAGCAGGTGGTGCTTGCCGGCAGCCTGGCCCACCTCAGCTAGGACTGCCTATCCATAAGCCCTGGTGGTCGTGTTGGCCAGACCGTGACGAGACAGGTGGAAAATGGGTGACCAGCTAAGCGGTCTGCAGTCATGAAAACGAATGCCTGCTTGGACCCACCACAGACGGCTGTGCTTCCTCACAGCCCCAACAAGACAAGCTGTCCTGCTGCCCAAAGTGGGAAACCAGGGACCATACGACACCCTCGTCCTCTGCCACATGGCCAGTGAAAGGAGCTGGGTGCCAATTCCCATTATCAGGAAGACCAGCTGACAGGCAAGAAAGGAGGGCAAGAAGGACGACACCAAACTGTTGACCATTTGCTTGAGAGGGAATGAGAATGGTGCAGAGAAGGAGACTTCCACATTCTGCTCTGAATTCAGAACAGCCGAATTCAACAGGAAATGGACGGGACACCAAATTCGGTCATTTAAGTGGAGTTTAAGAAGGAACTTATAAAGCATGGGTAGAGCACAGAGATACCATTAAGGACAGTACCCTGGGCTACAAACACGATGATCATCCTTAGGCTGGGAGGGGTGAGGGGAGGCAATGGTGACCCAGAGAGAAGAGCTCGTGGGCACACCGTGCTGGTAGGAGCTGAGACCTTTGGTGGAGGATGCAGTGGCCCTGGTGACTTCAGGGAGAGGGCAGGGAAGTCAATGTCCCAACCCATCTCCACCCTTACCCCATCACCTGCTGGTTCATCCCACTAGCCAACCCAAGATGATGCCAGAGGGCAAGGGAGCCCACTGATGCCGCCTCCTGGGGGCTCAGAACAGGGTGGAAGAGGGTAGAGAAGGGAGGGCATGAAGCAGGGAAGGTGGAGGAAGATAGCCAGCACAGCGTAGTTCTGTAGACTTTGAATCTTTGATGATAAGAATGGATTTGTGCATGACTTTTTATAAAACACACACGTATATATTCTAAGACACATCAGTTCTTAATTGAAGAGCTACCCGGAGATGTAACTCCGTCTCCGAGAACATCCTATATGCTCAAGCATGTTACATTCCTATAAAAACAAACATTTTAATCTTTCAGGGAAATATCTACGAAATCCTTGCATTTTAATCCTTAACTACTGACTTGTCTATTTTTCAGCAACAGAAATATACAGTAATTGAGGCCCCTTCATTTTTTCTTTTATTAGAATGCAGAAAGGGTACAAAGATTGACTGAAAATAAAATAGCTTTGCTTTGGATATGAGCTGGGGACCATGCTGGCATTGTGATGAAGTCTTCCTGGGCAATACAACCTGAGAAGGACTTATGGGCAAAAAGAGCCTTTTATTATTTTCAGTTCCTTAGCACGATACCGTTCCACAGGATTTTTAAATACCTATTATCTTTTAAAAGAATTTTATTGAGTGAATGACAAAATTTCACCCAGAAGCTTGAGCTTGATAAATGACAAGCAAGAAGGAAAGTGACTGTTCATTGTGTACCTCACCTGAGCCGTCCCTTAATTTGAAGAATCAGGCAGCTGGCCAAATGGTGAACAGTGCTTACATTTTTCTTAAAAGAAACGGAACATATATTTCGCAAAGGTACTAACTTGGGACAGACACGTCAGGTAGAGACTGGAGACAGAAAGGCCAGCTTGCACAGGAAGAAGATTAACTTCCATCAGAGCACAGGTGCTTCAAATGAAACCAGGTTGAAAAACCAGTCGCCAGACTTAGTTATCTATGCTGTGTCAACGGTAGCAGGGATGGGTCATTATTTTTCCCAATTATAAAACTGATCCATGCTTATTTCAAAAAATTTCAAATTCAAATAAAGAAAAATAATCATTGGAAATACTATTACTGTTACCATTTTACTGAACATCCTCCAAGGCATGTCTCCACAGACATATGAATATATGGAAAGTATTTTACGTAAATGAGATGAATCAGCATCTGCTGTTCTGTAACTTGTTTTCTGAAATCAACCATATATTGTACAATCTTTCTACTCATGTAAATCTAAACCTAATTATCATGTGTGTTCCACTGTATGTACACATCTGGCTTCTGTTTATTTGCTGGTGTTTGATTATCTTCATGATATAAATTCCCGGTGTGGGACTGATGGGGAAGGGTTCCCCGGAAGTCCCCCAGACCAGGGCTCTCCCCACCACCAGTGTTCAGGGCGCTCCCTCCCTCCGACACCAGAGCCACGACTGGGTTTTGTCGATCTCTGTGATTTTTGCTAATCTGGTAAATGGAAAAGCAATCTAATTTTTCCTTTTATTTTTAATTTGGTAATATAAGATTGCTAATGATGAGTTGATAATGCTTCTATATATTTAACACCCACTGACATTTCTTATTTTGAACTGTCCTTTCATCTTTAAATTTTCAACCTGAAAGTCTGTATGTGTTATATATTAATACATAACCTTTCTCAGTAATACAAAGACTTACCCGTGAGCTTTTAAAAAACCCTGCCCCTCCAGCCCCTGCCCTCCCCTTATTAAAAAATTGAAAGTCAGATTCGCGCTTGAACGAGTGAAAGCACTCAGGGGCCTTTCTGCGGCTGGCACATTCTAGAACGGAGCCTCGCCAGGCGGGAACTTACCGCAGCGGAACACGGAGAGCTGGGCGAGCATCGGCACTTGATAGGACTTCCCGTCAGCGGCCACGAATGTTCGCTTCTTCGTGTTCTCAGGCTGAAACCGAGATTTCCACAAACCCTTAAAATACACCGCATTGACCAGGACCAGTCTGGTGAGCACACCGTCGATAAGATCTGGGGACAGCAGGTTGTCGATCATACCTGTGAAGTCAAAGAACAAACAAGGAAGAAACTCAGGACTGGCGGTCTGTTTGAGGGCAAGAGGCAGCTGTTGGATCACACAGAATGAAAAATCAGAGGCTGGGGCCGCCCCATGGTTGAGTGGTTAAGTTCGTGTGCTCTGTTTCAGTGGCCTAGGGTTTGCTGGTTTGGATGCTGGGTACAAACCTATGCAGTGCTCATCAAGCCACACTGAGGCAGTATCCCACACAGAAGAACTAGAAGGACTTACAACTAGAATACACAACGATGTACTGGTGCTCTGGGGAGAAAAAACAAAAGTGGAAGATTAGCAACGGACGTTAGCTCAGGGCCAATCTTCCTCACCAAAAATTAAAGGAAAAAAAATTGATTTCTAAAAAAAAAAAATCAGAGGAATTTTTAAAAGATTTTAAAAACAAACTTTTACAACACCCTTTTGTACCTTATAATTTTTTTCCTCACTAAAAATTAAAGCTGAAAACAAGTTAAAAATCAGAGAACCAGAAAAGACTTTAGAGATCTTCTATTTAGGGGTTAACAAACTTTTCACCAAGAAATTCTTTTATAACTAATTCCCTATAAACCCCATGTTTTAGAAAATTCTACTCATCCAAGTAAGCTGTAATTAATTAATAATTAATTTCCCTATTTTTGCTAATCACGGACATGTATGACTGCCAGTGAGGGGTTTTGGTCAGCACAAGAAAAAGCAGTTGCTGTTTTGTTTTTAACCACTGGGTTGATTGAATCCCAGTGAAAACTAAATGAACGCTTCAGCCTGTGCAAAGATACCAAAGGTAAATGCTTAATTTCTCCTAAGATTTTAGGAATGTTGAGCATTAGTTTGGAATCCCTGGTTATCAGAAGACCTCATGGCTAAAGGAGAGTTGAAACTAAAACCGGTATCTATATTTATGGGTCAACCATTGAGCTCGGTGCAAATATTACAGAGACAGAAAGAAATGGAGACAGTCCTAGAAGAACTCCTAATTGTGAAGGAAAACGCTCTTCACAAGATGTCGGGGGTGGTCCATCCTGTTTGTGTCGGGAGGAAAGGAGCAAGCACAACTGCTAGAGTTTCAGGATGCTCTTGTGAAGTCACAAAGACCCTTCTGAAGTGCCGTCTGTGCCTGAAGCTTTGGTTTTTCATTTAGTTTTCTTTTGCTCAGTGTTTGCAGGTTCAGCTGTGTGGGTGTGTAAAGAGCGATCACCAATACACAAAGCTATTAAAAATGAGTTCAATGTAGCTTTTAGCCCAGGCATATAAAAAAAGTAGTGCATAATATAAATGCAAGTTGTAAGACATTAAATGGTGAAAGTAAAACCAATGGTTTCTGAAGAAGCAAGAATGTCTATTTCAGCAGAGAGAGCTTTACGTCCTTTTAAATGATGCTCTAGAAGATTCTGATGTACAATAAACAAACGTTTAAATAAGTCATGGTAAAAAAAAAAAAAAACGGCACATCGGGGGTTCCCCTGACCCACATGGTGCTGAGTGAGGCAGTTTCATCAATGCTCGTTAGTTCCACAAGGGGGCACCAATGCCATCTTACAGCAAGATCTGGAAGGAAAATACACAAGCTATAAATAGCCATCATTCAGTACAAGGCGGGCCTCTGCCAAGAGGAAGTTAGAACTCTGTGCGCCAGCGATAGCAAGCTCCTTAGCGTTGATTCCTCAATAGTGAAGGTTTCTTGCCTTTGCTGGGAACACTACCCAATCCAACCCTTACTTGCCTTTGAGACATAGCTCAATGGTCCCTCTGCCTCCTCTGACCCTCCTCCCGACCTCCCAGAAGTTTCCAAAAAGCCCAATGCTCAGCACAACCACTACACCGTGGTATTTTATTCTAGCCAAATTTAAGGTGTCTGTCTCCCCCAACGGAACCATGAACTGCACAGGAGCAAAGACCCTGTCATTCATTTTTCTGTCATGCCTAGCTCTATGTTCAGCATACAATCAGTCCTCACCAAGTGTCTGAAGAAATCTCTTCAGCCCTGTTTTTCTGCAGTAAATAAAGCCTCTGGTTGCCACTGGTAGGACTAAGATATAATAAGGGAGCATGAAGAAGTAAAAAGAAAGGAGAGAGAAAGGTAAGAAGTGAATAGTTTAGAGGCAAGGAGGCACATGGGGGAACTGCCATCAATGACTGCCATAAATATGCATCCATCGTCCACCCACTCACCCACCCACCCATCCAGCCACCCACCCATCCACCCACCCATCCAGCCACCCAACCATCCATCCATCCACCCATCCATCCATCCATCCACTCACCCGTCCATCCACCCACCCATTGGTGGATGCCTACCTACCACGTGCCAGGTACTCTTTTAGATAAGAGAACAAATAAACAAAACACTGAACCCTGCCCTCAAAAAGCTATGGATTAGAGAGAGTTGAAGGCTGACATAACTGACCAGGAAAAGTGTAAAGCTGTAGCTGTAACAAACACACCTTGAAGTGGAAGTACTCAAAGAGGTGAGTGCAAATAAGAAGGGGATCTGATCTGGTCAGCGAGGTCATGGGTAGATGGGTCCTTTGAGGGAGGATGACTTGAGCTAACAGCTATAAAAATAGCTCACACTTCTTGAACATTTGCTAAGTGACAGGCACTTTGCTAAAAGCGTTATATGTAAGATTTACATCCCCATAACAAGTTACTGTAGTTGTAACTATTCCAGTAGGTGGCACTATTATATCTCCATGTTACCGATAAGGACTCTGAAGCACAGGGAGCTTAAGTAACTTGCCCAGGGTTACACAGCCAGGAAGTGGCAGAACTGAGATTCAAACTAGAACTTATGCTTTTAAGGATGATGCCATTCATTTGACAGTGTGCAAATGAACAGGCATTAACAAGGGGAAAGGGGAAGGAGAGCATGCCGGGTAACAGGACGCACGTGTGGGCATCTGTGAGAGGCGAGAGGATGGTGAGTAGGAGGGACTTCGAGAAAGCCAGAGTGGCTGGAGCACAGAACATGGGGAGAAGAGGCTGAGACTGCAGACAGTGGCAGGGAGCCCAGCTGGGCCATCCTGACCTCCCAACACCCTGGAAAGGGCCTTCATGTTGGTTCTCCCACTCTGAGGACAGGAGCCGTCGTCATCAACACAGACGGACTAGGCAGTCTTTGCACGTGGCCTGTTCGATCTGCAGGGTCCTTCCGAGCTCCACTAGGTAGGCAGGTCCCTCTCAATGGGGCAGTTCCCCCCCAGGGGGGCAGTGTGGAAATCTGGGGAAGCGTTTCTGGTGATGTGGGCAGTGGCCAGCGAAGCTCCATGCCCTGCAATGTTCTAAACACTCCCACACAGTGAGGAACTGCCCTGCTTCCTGCGTCACTTTCAAATGCCCCACTGGATATTGAAGAAACCAGCTTATGGTCATGGAGCCCAGAACCTCACTGTTTTTCCGCAAGTAAATACAAAGTATCTTTTATTCTGCATACTTTGAATCTACCCTGAATCTGCCAGGAATGTGACCACCTTGCAAACCGGGTGGAGCCTGTATTTGTTTTGTTCCGAAATTTACCAAGAGTTTTCACCATCTCAGAAAAGACTGCATCAACGATGGTAACGCACCTCATGGTTTTTATGTCACCAGTACAACAAACCTGTCTTGGTCTACTTTTGTAGCTGTCCCTTCACACAATTATTCTAGGAATATGACTGCGTGGGTACGTATTCAGATGTAGCTGTGCCCAAGGGTTTACCTGCGGAACTACATATATACATTCCTTCTGTTTTTCCTTGTGTTACAGTTTGGCATTATATTAATTTTAAAAAATTTGTGTATGTGCGCATAGGTTATATGAACTATGCATTTCATTTCAGGATAGTAAAGAAAGTATTCAAAATAATTTGTTTAAAAAGAGGGAGTTGGGTCTGTAGGGTTGAAAAGCACTGGTCAAGTCTCATCGATCTCCCTTCCCCAGAAGCAGGAAGCAATTGACTGAGTCAATGTGTGTTCAAGTGCTTTGCAAACTGTCAAGCGGTATACGAATGGGATTTAATACTCCTAGTAAATAGGTAAAGAAGAGGGCTCAGTGACATGTTAGTCATACGGCCACCTAGCCTCGGAGTGCCATCAGCTTTCCATCTCTGTTCTCAGGCCTAGAGGCTAAGAAAAACCACTTCGGCCCTCCCACTTGTGGTCTCTGGATGGTTTTAAGGTTTCAGCAGGGAGCCCAGATTGCAGCGTCCAGGATCCTGTTGAGAAGGAGTGCCGTGCATCTGCCACAATCATCCTGGCTCTCCCCCACCCTCCAGAGCATTGCTTGTCCACCTCTGCACTCGTCCCTGGAATGGGTCTCAAACATTCGTGCGTGTGCATCTGCTGTCAGGTGGTGGAGGCGGCCTGGGGGAGAACTTGTTTTGATGCAGAATGCTAGGCCTCTCTCTGAGATTCTGACTCAGCAGGTTGGGGTCCAGCGATCTGCATTCTAAACACACCCCAGGCAGTTCTGATGCAGGCACTTCAGAAACCCTGCTTTGAGAACATGACTTGAAAAGCCAGCGTTCCCCCAAAATTTGTCTTCGCGCTTCTTCTCCCCATTGAGGCTCTTTTCCTTCCATTCTCATGACCTTAACCCTCCCTTCTGGGAAAAATGGCGCCCAAATTTCTCTCTCTCCCTTAAACCTTCCCCCATTGTTCTACAGCTGCCTTTCCTCCTGAGCGTTTTCACTTGGACCTCCAGTTTACAAATCAGCAGGTTTAAAACACCGACGTTAGACATTTCCTCAGTTTAGCAGAAGAGACACACGTAAACAAGTAATCATTTCGAGTGTGGAAAGTGTTATAATGAAGGGCATAAAAAGGCATAATCATATGCCCATCACAACCCAAGAGGAGGCACCCACTTTGCGGAGATGACAGGAGTAAGAGGCAAGGAAGGCGAGGAGAGAGCTCAATCTCGAATCTTAAAGGCTGAGAAGGACATTCCAGGAAAGGGGACAGCAGGTACAAAAGCAGGAAGGAAAGAGCAATAAAACTTTCAACACAGACAACGGCCTGTGGGCAGGGACTCTGGGGACAAGACGCCATGAGGAAAGAAGAGAGTCGGAGGGGCTGTATTCTGCTCTGCTGACCCTGCGGCAGGGAGCAAAATCCCCAAGGGGCACAAGAGTAGCGGTGGCAGAAGAAGGGAAGGAAGGTAGACTGAGTCATGGGGCCTGGGAAGAAAGAAAAGACAGGCCAGTCAGCTGGGTCCAGGCCTTTCACAATGGAAGCGCCACTGGACTTGCAGACACGGGTGGAATCCTGGAGTCTACGCACACTTTCATTCAAAAGGACAGAGTCCTCCAACATAGTTCCCTGGGAACTGGGGCCACTCACCCCTGGTTTCGTTTTTAACCCACACGTTGATGGAATCACAGGCGGAGGGTGGATCCTCAAAGTTCACGTTCCGGACTTCACACTGAAACACATCTTTGTTCCTCGTGACAAAAGGCACTTCCATTTTGAAGCCATTCTTCACAAACACTGCATTAGCCACTGTCACAATATCTTTATTCTTCTTAGAGACGATGGCTTTGTTGATCTTCTTTAACACTTTACCAACTCCTAAAGGAGATGAGAGAAAAATGCAGCAATATTTCCGCAAGAATTTAGAAAAGTGTTTTTTTAAAAAAAAAATATCTTTCATAGGATAGCAAATAAGAGCAGTGTACACAAGATAACAGGAGACTAAGTCTTTTGCTTTCTCAGGGGCCTCGTGTTACGAAAGAGAGGAGAATAAAGCATAACTATTAACAGCTCTTAAAAATCAATTAATTGTGCTTCGAGCATCAAAACAAGCATACACTCAAGGCATCCTCGACACCTTCCCCCGCAGACCTCGCTCTCCTGGAAGACTTTGTTGGCACTGGCTCAACAGAAAGAGCAGCAACCTCCTCAATTATGTAGCCAAGGGGGGATAAATCGAAGGAATCTTCCTAATTCATTCTCTCTTTCTTTCTTATTAATCTTAAGCACTATTTCTTTTCCCGCCAAAGATTTAACAGTGCAATTTCTTTTTTCTATTTTGGGGAAAAAAAATGAATAAAAGAAGCATTAGAAAGACTATAAAAAATTGCTATGTGCCACCATCCAAGAACAATGTGATTTTTACTTGATATCAAGCTTAGAGAGTCAGGGGATTAATTTTATGGCAACGTAAGCTTTATTTTACACGAGCCGTTCATACATGCCCCATTTATTTTAGAGCATGGAAAAGAGGAAAATAAGTTATAAGGGTGGAATGCGTTTCTATAGAGAGCTTGAATTACAGATCTGTCTTACTCGCTTGGGGTCTTTTCAAAATGTCACTGTCCTAAAACATCCTGCAGGGTCACCTTGATGGTCTCCTGGAGAGCCAGGTGACTTGTCACTCTGAGAGTGTCTCTTCTTCAGACCCCTTAAATAAGGGTGGGGAAAAGCCTCTCATGATCCACAAAGAGGCGACCCCTAGGCCCTTTGTTAGGCCCCTCATGACTCCACCCCTCACCCTGTCTGTGGGGCAGGTCCTGGAGGAGTGGGCAGGGACACTCTATAAGTAAGGGAACAGTGGACTTCAGAGGCCAAGTCCCAGGACCCGTCCCTTTCAGCCACACTGCCTCCTCCACACGCCTTGGTCTCCTACCAGGAGAAGAGGAGGGCAGACCTTCCTCCACTGCCCCAAACTATCCTGCCTCCATCCTCAAGGAGAGCATCGCTATCGTGAGTTTTCAGAAGCTGAGCCTAAACGAAGGCGTGAAAAAGCACTCAGGCTCCCCTGGATGAGGGTGTCACACACACTGAAGTCACTCACATTCTACAGCACATTCTGCTATCGATTTTGGAGGCAGATAGGGTGGGGGTGGGGGATGCTGCCAACAGGCCAATATCGTCAAAACTTCAGAAATACTGCTTAAAAGGGATGTGGCTCAGCATTAAAACCAACAACAAAACTCCAGTTGCTGTTTTGGAATCATATAGGCCGACAGGGCCTGGGTGGCTCTGGGAAAGGCCATACATTCCAGCAGTGATTCACTATGAAGATATAAATCACCAAGAGTTTTCTGAACTTCCAAGCAAGGGGCAGAACAGTGTGTTCCAAGTATTTAGTCCTTTCATGCTTCCAACAGGTGAACAAATTGCAAACTCATGCAAAAGTTTAATGCCATGTAAACAGAGCAGGCTGGTTAGGTATTTGGTGCTGACAGCTCTGGAAGCTATGCTCAGAACACAGTCAACAAGCGCAATGAGCGAGGCATGCAGTGCATGAGTCCCCATCTCTCTCGTCTTCTTCCAGCTGGAGGCATCAATGCAGTCAAGATTCCTAGAACTTTATGGCTAGCAGTGGAAGAACATGAGGAGGAAAATTCTCTCGTTTTCCAATACAGTAACAAAGAGCTAGATGTGAAGAGTGACTTGCTCAAGGTCATGGTGCATGCTGGCCCCAAAGAAGGGCTCTAAGGCCAGTTCTGCTCCCTGATACACTCACTGTGTTGTGGAAGAGGCAGGTGGAAGGTGACTGGCTGAGAAAACCTGAACTAAAGCTCAGCAACAGTGGTAGGAGATGTAAGCTCTTGGGTTGAAACAGGTCATTAAAAATAGGCCTTTCTTTCAAGAAAACTAAATCCTTTCCAGTGGGCTTTACTTAAAATTTTTTTTTTTATCTTTTTATCTTAAAATAATGATTGATTCGATCCCAGGTGCAGACCTACACACTGCTCATCAAGCCATGCTGTGGCAGCATCCCACATAAAATAGAGGAAGATGGCCACAGATGTTAGCTCAGCGACAATCTTCCTCAAGCAAAAAGAGGAAGATTGGCAACAGATGTTAGCTCATAGCCAATGTTACTCACACACACAAAAATAATAAAATAAAATAAAATGATGATAGATTCACAGAAAGTTGTAAAACAATGTAGAGGGTGGTCCCATGTGGTCCCTTCTCCCAGTTTCCCAGTGACACTATCTTGTATGACTGTCGTACTGCACCACAACCCAGAAATTGCCACTGATATAGTCCACCGGGCTCATTCAGACTGCCCTTGATTTACATGCGTGTGTGAGTGTGTGTGTAACTCTATGCAATTTTATCCCCAGGTAGATTCATGTGTCCATCACCTCAGTCCACACACACAACAGCTGCATCACCGCAAGGCTCCCCAGTGCTGCCCACCACAGCCACCGCTCCAACCCGGCTTATAGGTTTTAAAAGGCCATCCACAACCACAATGCATTTTGAGCCCTGGACACCAGGGAGGTGGGGCAGAAGGGAAGTTTCCTTTTAGAGATAAGAAAACTGCAGCATTGGAAGATCAAGTGAGCGACCCAAAGCCCCACAGCTGCCCGAGAGACCAGAGTCCAGTTCTCTAACTCCCAGCATTGCAGCGTCTGTTCTTTAGAGGAGACTGGCCCTAAAGCTCAAATCGTGCCAGTGAAACCCCTCCTGGCTGCTCTGCGTGCTTCTCGGGGCTGTAAGCGAAGAGCCAGCAAGGAACCCTCCCGAGGCCAGGGCCCAGCCAGAGCTGCGAGCGCACGCACCGTTCACGCCGTATCTCATCACCGTGGTGAGCTGCTTCTTAGTCCTGCCGTCGGCTCCCAGCTGAAGCATCCCCAGCACGGACGCAATGCCATGGGGGGAAATGACGATGTTGTCATGAGGCCGCGATTTGACAATCTGGTTGAAAACCTGGATTCCTGTGTCAGAGCCTAGCTCCTCCAGAGACAGAGGATTGAACTGGGAGCAGACGGAGGGCAGAGTCACTGTGGCCACGAGGAAGAAGGGAAAATGCCAACTCATGGTTCCTTCCGGCAAGGACAACCTGAAAAATTAGATTAAAAAAATTTTTTTAATTCTACTTAAATGAACACTTTTTTGGGGTCTACTTTGTACTCAACTAAGTATGATTTATTATACTCAGTATAACTGAATGCCGTTAACATATTTAAGATAGAACAGTGTAGATTAAATCAGTTTTCACTGTATTTTGTTAGGGGGATGGGAGGGAGGGAGAGGGAACCTCCACTTGGTAGGTCACAACTACATTCCAGACACTATTCTAATCATTATTTATTTCTCATAAGCACCTTTCATTCCATTAAACCAATATTCACTGAGGGCCTACTGTGTACCAGACTCTTGTCTAAGTGCTGGGCATACACCTGTAAATAAGACAGACAAGACCCCTGCCCTCCTGGAGCTGACATTCTAGAGGGGAGACAGAAAATAAACCGGTAAGCATAAAGTCATTTCAGAGGACTAAGGACCACAATTAACATAGTGACGTGAATGAATGAAGAGCTGGGGGTGGGGTCACATGAGATTGGGTCGTTGTGGAAGCCATTTCTGCAGAGCAGACACATATGATGAGGCCCGAATGATGAGAAGGAGCCCCCCATGCACTGACGGGAAGGGCATGCCAGCCAAGGTGGATGTTAGAGGTCGGCGTGGCTGTGAGGTAAGGAATGTGGAGGAGACAGGCGGGGCAGGAGGTGAAGAGGAAGGAAGGGCCAGATCCTGAAGGGCCCATAGAGCCTAGGGTGGCTCTTGGAATTCATTCTAAGGGTTACACGAAACCAACGAGGGTCTGAAACAAGGGAGCAAATCCCTTGGGTTGCTATGATTATCTTATAATTACATGTACTCGATTTTTTTTACCATAAGCATATTACTTTCTTAATTAGAGAACTGTTATTAAAATAAAACTGAGTGATGCCCTTCGACCTACAATAGGGCAGAACAATGGGGAAATTGATCAATTGTGAGGCTGGCATTGTTTACCCTGATATCCTCAATTACAGTGATTCGTTTGAGAGCTGCGTTCTTCCTTGATTACCACTTACTGAGCTTTCTTTGGCTGTGACAAGTAAGAGGTAGGACATTTGCATGTGTTCACAGAAAAGCAAATTCTTTCATTAAACAGAACTTAAAAGCGGCAGCTGGTAAAACAAAAGCAGAATTGGTGAGGTGGCTGATTTGGTTCCTGAGGAGCCAATTTGTCCTCCTGTTGTGTGCATTTACATGTGGGAGGTTGGGAGTGTCTGCAGAGTGCAAGAAAGAGGGGAGCCTTGTAAGTGACAGGTGACCTACAGCGAGGGGTAAATGCATGTGCTCCAGGGAGAAGCAAGGGTTCCAGGACAGCATCAGGCAGAGCTGGCATTTGGTATTTCCTCATCTTCCTTTCTAGTCACTTGTCCTACTTCCCACGCCAGGTCATAGTAGATGTTCAATAAATACATGTGGGATTAAACCTGATGGCTTACACTTTCTATTTTTGTTAATTATTTTTTATTGCATCAAAAGAATGTTTATTGAGCATGATTAAGAAAATAGTTGTATTTAGTCCTGAGCCTCAGTGTTTGTTCCAAACACGTTCCGTGGAGAGCGAAATTCACTCGGGTGTGAAGAGGAGTGTCATGGAAAGCAGACTGCCCCCACTGTCCCCCCAACACACACACCCTGGGCCACAAGGCGAACCACTCAGGCCATCATTCAAGGTGATGGGCAATCTTCTTATAGATTGTGAAACAAGCATATTTTAAAAATTCAGAACATTCAGAGTTTCTCCAGAGTTTAATTGTAAAATAATTGTGTAAACGCAGCCTGTCTAAATTCAAAACGTGTAAGTGACCTACATACGCTCCTACTTGGGGCTTTCCTATGGCCAGTGTGGCCTATTTTGACTTTGGCACCTAGGACTGGCTCCAATACCATGACAATCCCTTGCGTTTCTTTGAGCTTGCCGGACACTGGAGAACTTCCAAATCCTGACTATGGAAGCTTTACTCATTTCATCTAAAATGTTGACATTGTGCCCTCCCTCCCTCTTTCCTCTCTTCTTTATTTCTTTCAGGAAGTAAATTTCCTCTTTAAAATTTAACAGATCACAGAGCCATCATAAGTATAAAAACAATTCGTACGATCTCTGTTACAAATGGTCAAATCCTGTGACTGGTGCCAACTTCATCAATCTGAACTGTTGACTCTTGCTCTATAGTCTATTCCAGCACTTACCTTCAGCATCCCATAATCTCCACTCCCCAAGCCTCCCAGAGAAATCCATCTGGAGTAGCAAATATCTGAATAAATATTTGAACCTGCACACTCAGAAAGCATAAAGGACGTCAAACTGCTTTTGCCTCTGATAGCTTAAAGTTGATTCACCCAAATGCTACAGATTTATGTAGAAGGTCGTAAAACAGGTAGAAAGGATCGTAACAGAGAGAAATTTAACAGCTCCAACGTCTTAGAGTCAGCAAAGACAGTCTCCTAAATAAATAGCTATCTTATTCAGCAGAATTTTGCTTGGTTATGCATTTTTGCTAAAAGAACAGTTTCATTATGAAGTGAGGGAAGGCTGCCATGGGTGTTTTTCTTGGTTTCCTGGGTTTGTGAAGTTTTTGAGAGATGTCTATGAGTGGTTTCATAACAGTGCATTGGGACGGTGTCAGAGCTGTGCAGAACTTGGAATCAGAGCGACTTCTGATTGATGCTCTGGGCCTAACTTCTTCTTGGTCTCGCTTTCCTAGGCTAAATGCTCACCCGTCTAAACCCACCAGGCTTATGTACACGTCTGACACTAGGCTCTTGCTTCTCGCCAAAGTTCAGTAGCCAAGACAGAGGGTGCTGACCCATAAATTACTTTAGGCTTATAAATGCCTAATATTGACATATTCACGTCCAAATAGATAACCTTTTACATGAAATAACTATTGGCATTATCAGGCTTTGAAATGCTAACTCTCTAGGACAAGCAGATTCTCATTACGGGAAGACCCTAGTAACCTCGTGTTTATTTTTATGTTTAAGAGAAATTACACTTTCAACTTTCAACTAAGAGAGAAAGAATAAAGCTGTTGCCCAAATGTACTGCACAGCATCAATACAGAAGATCATAAGTCTGTTTAAATGCTTCCGTTTCTTAAATAATCTTTTCATAACAGTGAAAAAAGTCTGGAGTTTAGGCTATCTTTGGAGGGAGATCGTAAAGCTATAAATAAAGCCATCATCACAGGCTTATCCTTCCAACTGTGGATTTCTCTTTCCCCACTTACTTGTAGTTTTTCTTACTCCAAACCTTTCCTTTCCTGTGTAGGGTATGTTTTTGAGGTACCTGGGTACTTCTTTGAGCTTTAAGTGAGATTTAGTATAGTAAATAATGGGTTGGCAGTCTTGCAAACGCCAGACTCAGAGCGCGTCCCTACATGTATAGAGGTACCACTTGCCAATGGTAGACATTAGAGAAACACACTCCCTACAGACCCCATGACATCAACCATCACCTCTACACAGCTGATGCTCAAATCCATAGCTCAAATGCTCAGCTGGATTTCAGTGCCATACTTCCAACTGTTTGCTGTCAAGTTTCACCTGATTCTTCAGAACACCATCTTGACCTGAAAAATCCTCGCTGGATGGGTTATGCAGAGCCACTAAAGTGTGAAATCTACCACCTCTCCTCTTAAAGGGTCATACTTTCTGTTGTAGCCTTGGTCTTGCCCACACCTTTGCCTCCTCCCCGCACCCTCCACCTACTGGGCACCAGCGTGTCCCCTGACTCCTTCCGCGGCTTGTGGGAAGCCTTCCCTGATGGCCCCAGATGGGGCTACTCACGCTCTTCTCTGAATTTCCATAGCATCTCCCAGCTGCACCTCTCATTTTATTTTTCAAGTATGTTTCTGCCTCCCAACTAGACTGGAAGCTCACAGAAAGCAGGGCTGCGGGACTTGAGAATCCTAGTGCCCACGGCGTCTTATTTATTTGGGGCCTTATCACTGGCAGGCAGTAAATCAGAGGTTGACCCATGGGATAATCCAGCTGGCTCAAGTGTTTGGTTTGGAATACAAGGCGTTCTAAAAATATATTAAGCAACCCAAAGTTAGAAGATGTCACATACAATCTAGATGGAGAGTTATTCTCAGTAAAAATGAAAACGAATGGGAGTTCTGGTAACACGGGGCCCTTATTCCCACGGCAAACATCCTGCACAGTGGGCCTGTGCTTTCCCATCTGCCACAGCTCCCTCTGCTCCCTGGGGCCTCAGGCCCAGCCGGCTGCCATCACTCACATTACCTCTCCAAGCTGTGCAAGCACTCATGGTCAGACCCCCCGCCTGAACGAATGCTACTCCATTAAAAAAGGGGGGACTTGTATAGCCAGCCACAAAAGATCAAGCTCATTTTCAACCCAATAAATTCTTTTTTACAAAATAAAATGAATTTTACATATAACACATGAGCAAATGATAAATAATACAGTATCTGTCAGCTCAAATGATAAATAATATGATATCTGTTGGCTCTATTTAGTATAACAAATAAGATATATGTAAACAGTTTGGGGAAAAAACTCTGGAAAGACTCTTCTGGCTCCTGCTCTTAGCCAGATGATTCCCATCTGTTTTAGGAGGACCCAGGAGTGTCCAACAAATGGAAAGTACTCCATCTCTTTCATTCTCTAAAAAACGTTTAGAGCGATATATTTTATAAAATACATATTTTTTTAACATCTTTATGTCATGTAAGATTTCAAATATATGCAAAAATAAAACAAATCTCCAGTTCGCAACATCCGGATAAAATTATCAACTCATGGTTTATTTTATTTCTTCTAAAACCAAAGATTATTTTGAAGCAAATTCTAGACATCATACATGTAACTCAAAATATTTTCAACACATACTCTCAACCTAAGGAATTTATATATATATATACACACACACACACACACATCATCATGATCCCACTCAAAAAGTAATAACTCCAGGGGCCGACCCCGTGGCTGCTTGGTTAAGTTCATGCGCTCCGCTTTGGTAACCCAGGGTTTCACCAGTTTGGATCCTGGGTGCGGACCTAGCACCACTCATCAAGCCATGCTGAGGTGGTGTCCCACATAGCACAACCAGAAGGACCTATAACTAGAATATACAACTACGTACTGGGGGTCTTTGGGGAGAAGAAAAAAATTAATAACTCTTTTACATGTTAAATATCTAGTCAGTGTTCAAATTTTCCTGATTGCCTTCAAATTTTTTTTTATAGGGTCTTTGAATCAGGACCTCAATCAGCTGCACACATTGCAACTGGTTGATATGTCTCTGGGCTTTTTTAAAATCTTCCCCTGGTTGCTTTATTTTTAACTTTTTCCTTGGAACTTTTTTGTTGAAGAAATCAGGTTATTTGTCCTGTGGAGTTTCCCACAGTCTAGAGTTTGCTAATTGCCTTCATGTGATGCTATTTAACAAGTTCCTGTCTTCTGACTTCCTGTCGTCAGACCTAGCGCGGGGCTGTACAAACTCCTGGGCCGGATTGGGCCACATTCTGTTTTGTCTGTGGCTGCATTCGAGCTTCTAGAGTGAGCTGAGCAGAGCTGCCCAGTTGCAAGAGAGACCATATGGCCAGCAAAGCCAGAAACATTCACTATCTGGCCCTTTACAGGAAGTCTGTCACCTCTGCTCTAGAGGTGGATCAGATTCCAATTTCTTATTTTGCAAGAATATTTCATAGAGGTGTTGCACCGGGTGCTGGAAGCAGGAGACAGCGGCCAACTCTCTTTGTTGTGATGTTAGCAGCTACTCATGATCATTGCCCAAGTGCATTGTTTCATTAGGGGTTGCCAAATGGTGCTTTTGTAATTCTAACTTTCCTTCTTCATTTATTCGATGGAGTACCTCTGAAAAAGGATATTTCCACAACCAGCTGTTTGGTTATCTTGAGGTTCAGGTTGCACAGCAAACACAGGATAAATATGTCATTCCCTAGATCATTCTTAAAATAATGAGTGGGTGACCTCAAATTCTTAGAGTTGACCAGAGGGGATGTTTAGTTTGTTTGCTTAGTATAATTACGAACTCATGTTTTTCAACATATTTGAAGGGTCTGGGTCCATTGAAATTTCACCTTTTTTTTTTCTGCTTTATTTCCCAAAAGTCCCCGGTACGTTAGTTGTATATCTTAGTTGCAGGTCCTTCTAGTTGTTGGATGTGGGATGCCGCCTCAACGTGGCCTGACGAGCACTGCCATGTCCGCGCCCAGGATCCGAACCCTGGGCCACCGCAGCAGAGCACGCGAACTTAACCACTCGGCCACGGAGCCGGCCCCTAAATTTCATTATTTTGATTGACAATCAATATGAGCCTCTTCAGCCTGGCTCCTAAACCTTTCACATGACCCTGGGGACCCAAGAGCTTCCCTGTTTTCTGGTTTGACAAGACGTTCTGGCTCATTTTGCACACTTCCTGTCCCAGGTGGAACTGGCCACTTCTCCAGGGACCTCTGGTTCCTTTTAGTGGGAGACAGTATGTAGAGATCGCAATCTGAGTATCCTCACCTAACAAACTCTAAATCCACCATGGGAATACTGGGCAACAGTGATGTGGAAAGTCCTAAATCCATTTACATCATTCTCTGGACTATACCCAAAGATTGAAACTGAAATTATGAAAGATTTAGACTGCTTACACATGAATTAGTTTGCCTCCTATAGCCATACAGTCCAGGGGAGGCACACTGGATGATGGAAAGATGGATAGTGAGCTGGGCATTAAAAGTTGGGCTAGGAAAATTAAAATGGATCATCCTCATGGGAAGGCAGTGAGTCTCCTGGATCAAGCCCACCCTGAGGGTGGGATTCTAACAATGCAGCACCTGGAGCCAACAACTAGCACAGATCTTGTCAAGGAGAGTCCCCTAGTTTATCTCAAGGGGGAAGGTATGACAACCAGCCCCCTCCCCTCAATGACATTTTCTCAAGCACTGGGAAAGTGTTGATATCCTTCTGGTCTCTGTGTTTCTAGGATCCTGGTTCTTAGAACCTAAGGCCCCTTATTATGTATTCTGTCTTTGGACTAATCATTTCTTCAGAGGAGCTACAGCAGGTAGAGGAAAACAGCACATCAGATTATATTAACCTCATGACATCCCCCAACAGTCTTCTTGACATAGCTTTTCAAAGAAATAAATGTGAAGGAAAGGTCCCGAGCTGCCAAACTGAAACTTCTAAGTGGCCTTAAATAGGACTGTGCACCCTAGCACTCAGGCCAACTGTTTCTCACCAATACTTTGCCAACAGGCCAAGGTCTAGTGACAGTAGTTGTTCATGCACAAATAAATGACGTTAAGCCTCAAATATGGTCCTACAAGGGTGAGAGGAGGACTCTTGTCTCTCAAACCTCTACAAACATTACTGAAATATGTCCGCCCAAACCCATCTTTATTTTCCAAACATCTACCACATTCTCCTAAGATAGAAAATCAGATGAACAAGCAAAACTAGCTGCATCTTGATACCTTTCAGAAGTGTACAGAGTGTTACCAGAATGAGTCAGCATCTTTAAAACCGAAAGAAGAAACAGGAAATGCCACCTGATCAGAGTGACAGCAGCCTGGTGGTTTCAAAATGAGCCCTTTCCGGTTACTGAGGAGAAGCTTAGAGATCTCTGCGAAGTCTTAAAAAATTTTTATCAAGCTTAGAGATCTCTCTGAAGTCTTAAAAAATTTTTATCAGACTTCAAAGTGTACGCTCAATCTATGGCACTAATTAATTTAGCCAAAAAGGAACCTAAAAATACTTCAGAAAGAAATCTTCCACCACTGAAATGTATGGCAACCACATCCTACAGGTTCCTTCTATGAAGAGACACTTTTTTTTTTTTTTTGAGGAAGATTAGCCCTGAGCTAACATCTGCTACCAATCCTCCTCTTTTTGCTGAGGAAGACTGGCCCTGAGCTAACATCCGTGCCCACCTTCCTCTACTTTATATGTAGGACGCGTACCACAGCATGGCTTGCCAAGCAGTGCCATGTTCGCACCCGAGATCCAAACTGGCGGACCCCGGGCCACTGAAGTGGAACGTGCGCAGTTCACGGCTGCGCCACTGGGCTGGCCCCGTGAAGAGACACATATTTTGTTACATACACTCTAACAGACATCCAAGTGCCTTTCATCCACATATTGTTCATTCTGAAATCTCTTGTGGGAAGGGGGAAGGTTATGAGGAAGAAGGCGACTGGGGCTTTGTTAGTTGTCTATCTTTTAAAATACAAGATTATATAGGCCAGCCCGGTGGCGTTGTGGTTAAGTCTGTGCACTCTGCTTTGGCGGCCTGGGGTTCACCAGTTCAGATCCCGGGCATGGACCTACCCACTGCTTATCAAGCCATGCTGTGGTAGGCGTCCCACATATAAAATAGAGGAAGATGGGCATGGATATTAGCTCAGGGCTAACCTTCCTCAAAAAAAGAAACAAGATTATGGGACATGTATTTTATTCTCCTATAAGTGTCAGGGAAAATTAATCTATGGTTTAAATCCCAATTCTACCATCTACTTTCTAACAGATCCAAGGCAAGGCACAATCTTTATCAACCTCAGCTTTCTCCTCTACCTTCCTAGAAATCAAATTTCAAGGGTGGTCATGAGAATTCCATACGCACAAACAGAAAGACAGTAACCAGCATAGTACCTGACTCAGACTAGATGCTCAGTAAATGTTGGCTTCCTTCCCCTCGTCTTCCTCAATGCTCAAGACCTGATTTTCATTTCAACAGCTATTCAGAAAGTCTCAAGAGATAAGCTAAGAAAAGGGGTCAAACGCAACACTTCCACCTTGATAAAGCCCTCTCTCTATCTTTATAGCTTCCTTAGACTATTTAAGACACAGAACAAGACAATCCTGGTGTGTTTCGATGTCTCTGTAACAGAGCAGAGGAATGGATCATGGTAGAGGTGGGTGAATATGTTCCAAAAACTGTTAATGGCTCTGAGATATGTTTTTCAGTCTGTTGACTTAGGTCATTAAATCTGTTTTACTTATGGTATCAACTCTATAGATTTTCTTATTGACAATCTTTAAGATGCAACAGTTCAAATGGGTGATTCCCTAATCAATAGCCAAGGGATGACCTAACACATTATAGTGATATTGACCACTGGTTCTCAATGTTTAAAACAAGGTAGCACCTTTGTAGACATGAAAAGTATTAGATACTTTATGGTTAATTATATTTTTAGTACCTGTGAAAATACAGGATAAAACTTCCATGAATTCATAAATACTTTAATAAAATGCAAATTCTTTTTATCTATAAGAGCATCTGGATACATTTCAAAAAAACCAGATTTTGAGATATTATTTATTCACTCAGTCTATACTCAAGCTGGACCATGAACATGACTCTTCTGACCCCTTGGAATAATTTTGATGTTGTCTATGGGTCCTCAACTCATAGGTGAGAAATCGATGCTCTCTAGATTGTTGCTAGTAAAAAATAAACAGTAAGTGTTGGAAGTGTAAATTGATAAACATCTTTCTGAAAGGCAATTTTTTGTTTGTACAATCTTGAAAATGTACATACCTACTGGAACAATAATACTCCTATTAATCGATCCGATGATAATAAACAGATCTGGGTCTAAAAATGTTCACTGTGGTATTATTTCTAGTAGCAAAACCATTGCAATATTCTTTGCAATAAATATTGCAATAGCAATTATCACTGAAACCTAAATTTCCAATGGAGGGAACACTGTGGATGCCGTTTTACCAGCTTCGTGAACTAATCCTCTAGCTTCTGTGTGTTCTGTTGCTAGCAGTTTGCACTTGTTATGGCCAAAGGATTGCTATTGGGAATTGGAGCCCGTTTTCTTAGTGGGCTCTCCGTGCCAGGGAGTTTACGTACATCATTCCTCCACCCCAGAGGCCCACAGCCGCTGACCCACTGGTCTGGGAGTACAGAAGCCCAGCTCCTTTGCCTGGAGGTGGCACAGACCACCTGAAGGTGTAGCTGATGCTCCAGAGCTCCCCTTGGGATCAGGCTGAGGGAGGTACTTCACCTGACATCACCCCCTTGATTGGCCGCTTCTCTTTCTCATTCTCACTCCTCCCACTCCCTTACTGTTTGACCACTTCTTCAATGACTCATTTGCACTTTATCCTTGGCTCAGGGACCTTGTCTGGGAGAGCACGACCTACAAGATCCAACAACAAGGGTCAGTTCATGACTCCATCCAACACAGTATCATCCACGGCTAGGAAACTATCTTTGAAGAAAACTTAAAGATACGGGAATATACTTTGGATATATCTTAACTGAAAAAAAGAAAACTATGGTACAATTGACTGTAAAAATTATACACGGGCACAGAAAAAAGACCAGAAAGAGATATTAAGATATTATTTATATAATTATTTCTGATGACAGGAATATGAGTATACTTTATTATTCTTTATACTGTTCTGTATTTTTCAAAATTTCTGCAATGACCATATCACTTAAAACAAACATCCCTTTTCAATTTATAAAAACATAGCAGCAGGAATGTAGAGCAGATGAAAACGTGTAGTAAGAGGGAGAAGGGTACAAAGCACGAGAACAGTGGGTAAATCTCGGGATTATAAAAACTTGAATAAAAAATGGTAGTTATTAGGAAAGGAGAGAACTGAGAAATAATACAGTGGGATCCCTTTACATACACTAAAATGAATGTTACACCCCATTATAACCCATAGGTTGAGTTTTTTCCAGTAAGTGGTGGCTCTATTTTGGTGAACATTATTTGACCCATTTATGTGGCTAAATCTGCATATTAGATATTTAATGGCACGGATTACAGTTTATTAGTTTTTTTATTCTCTGCATTTAGCATACTATCTGGTATATGGTAAGAACTCAATAACGTTTATAAGATAAACTGTAGTTCAATGGAAATTGTTTCCATTACTATTCTGTGGAGTGGCAGCAACAGTTACTGCTAACTTTTAAAAAAATTCCAATTTGCTTAAAACTTGTGGAATTCATTCTTAAGTACTCAAGAATAAGAGCCACCATTTATTGAATGTCTACTATATGCCAGGCGCTGTCCCTGGAGATTTATAATTTCAACATCTAGCTGAATCCTCAACTGGAGAAGAAGGCATTAGTATATACATTTTACAGATGATGAAAACTGAAGCTCTGAAAACGAAACAACTTTCTCAGATCATACAGACGGCACATGGTAAAGAGATGTCTGAAAACTGACCCTCTGAGCCAGGATGTCATGCTGCCTCTTGCAACAGAGTTTAAAGGGTCAACTGAGGAAAGGTGAAGAAACACTGCCTTCTTTCTACTTCCACCTCTCTGTCCTGTGCTTAAATCATCAAATTCTCAGAGTAAACAAGTGACCGCAGCTTTGCAAGGCACAAGAATTGAATAGAATGCTTGTTACTCAAGTGCAGCGGTTCTCGACTGGAAGGGAGGGGGGCGACATTGCCCCCCAGGGGACATTTGGCAATGTCTGGAGACATCTTTGATTCCCATACCTGGGACAGGGTGCTGCTGGCACCCAGTGTGTTGAGGTCAGGGATGCTGCTAAATGTCCTCTGGTGCACAAGACAGTTCCCCACCACAAGGAATTATCTGGCCCCAAATGTTCATGCCAAGCATGAGAAATTCTGCTGGAGCATAAGAAAGCACACATTCCTGCTCTCCCCCAAGGTGTCACACGATGATACCACCGACTTTCCTTAATTTAGAATCAAAGCTTCAGTCTGAGGTCAGACTGTTTCTTGTCAAAGCAACAATGGCACTGGCACCAATTGTCATCATGGTTCTCCCTGGAATTTTTGATGCAAGGCTTCTCTCTGTGGGAGACGAAGGAATCCAGCAGATTGACTTCTGTGAATCCCCGAGGGGAAGGATTGTGTGACAGGTAATGAAAGCGTTGGGCTGCCAGCCCACCTTAACAAATCAGGCTCATCTACAGCCTGTTGAAAAGAAGTTGTGCGGCTGGAGGGGGGACGCCCCGTTCAGGGAAGTCACTCGCACCAGGCCTAGTCAATGCAGGAGGAAGATGGGCCCCAGCTTCCTAATGCCGGGGACCCTTTGTGCACCCCTGACATCCTTCCCATAAAGTAGCAGCAGGGAATCGGGCTGACACAACCAGTCATTGCCTCCCATCCCTCCCATCGGCCTGTCCTTCCCACCCCCAGCCTGGTCTCTCCCCACCCCCAATGGCAGTCTCGTCTTTTTTTTTTTTTTTCTTTTTTGCTGAACCAAAGTTAGCCCTATCATTCAGGTTCAGGGAACAGAACTACCAGGTACAGAGAGAAAAACCTAAAACGCTCACTCATACCCTAAATTATTCTTAAGACCACTGTACTTACTCCCTAGGAACTTTCTGAACTAATTATACGCAGTTGCGTGCTTAGCTATGCAAAACTGAGCCCAAATCCCTTCTCTCCTTGCTTTCCTCATGAAAAGGGAGCAGGGCCCAGCAGGAGAGGGAAGGCTACTCAGCAGGTGAATGCTGAATTGGGTCTCCAATATCACCCTGCACCAAATTACCCTAAAAATGCCACCTGCAGGAGGCCCCGTTCTGCCTGCTGAGATGCCTTCTTTCCTCGGGAGCTTCAGAATTAGCGGGAGACCTCCAGCCCCACCAATGATGGAGATGCTTTTCCAGGCCATGAGGGCCCCTGCTGCTTTGGCCGTGTGAAGAGACGATGTGGCCTTTAATCGGGCAGGAGCTTGAGACTCTTGCATCCTTATGTCAGTCAGCCACGGAGGAGGGCAAGGAGGCCCGTATTCAACTGTGTAGACAGGGACTATTGATTTCCAGGGCTCAAATTCACAACTAAACCCACATGGTTCTTTTCAAATCAGGGTGTATTCCCAAGGTCACCATGTAAAGAACTGTCTGATAGTAGGTACAGCTGTCCATTTACGTAATTCACAAACATTAATGGAGCACCATTCTGCCGAGCCTGGTGCTGAGGTGAGAATACGGACAGAAATGGACCTGGCACCCACTCCCCCGGAGCTGAGAGTCTAGAGCCGTGGTCCTCAACCTGGACAGTGTTGTCCCTCAGGAAACATCTGGCAACATCCACAGACATTTTTGGTTGTCACGACTGGGTATGGGGGGACGGTGCTACTGGCATCAGGTGGACAGAGGCCAGAGATGCTGCTCAGCATCCTACAGGGCTCAGGACAGCTCTGCACAACAAGGCACACTGTCCACTCCAAATGTCAACAGAGCTGAGGAGGCACTCCGAGGAAGGGCCGCAAAGGTGGACATCAGAGGGTGAGCTGGAGATGACCAGACAAAGGGGGCAGGGAAGAGCCTTCCAGACAGAGGATCGCAAGTGCAAAAAGGCCTTGTGTTAGGAGGTACCATAGATGGTTCCAGAAACTGAGATTCTGGAAATATTTTTCTCTTCACACTGTCATCATCTTACGGTCTTCAGAAGACAAGGTCTATCCTGGGGCCATGATCTTGACGGATGGCTCACGATGACAGACACCAGAGTCCAAACTAAACAGAATCTGGAAGGAACATTCACCCTCCAGTGTCTATCCTCTCGCACATCTTTCTTTCTCAACGACCAGACACAGCACATTAGAAGAGGCAGGAAGCGAAATGCCATTTTTTCTTAGACTTAATACTAAAAGCAAGACCTGAAAAAGAAAAACTGATAAACCAGACCTCATCAAAATTAAAAATAGTTGCTCTGCAAAAGACTCTGCAAAGATGATGAAAAGACAAGCTACAGACTAGGATAAAAATATTTGCAAATCACACATCTGACAAAGGACTAGTATCAAGAATATATAAAGAACTCTCATAATGCAACAGTGAAAAAAACCCCAAACAATCCAATCAGAAAACGGCCAAAAGACATGGTCTGACGTGTCACTGAAGAGCATACACAGATGGCAAATGAAAAGATGTTCAACATCTTCTGCCATTAGGGAAATGCAAATTAAAACCACAATGGGCTATCACTACACACCTATCAGAACGGCTAAAATAAAAACTAGTGATAATGCCAAATGCTGGAGAAGATGCAAAGAAACTGAGTAACTCATACATTGCTGGTGGGAACGTAAAATGTTATAGCCACTCTGGAAAACAGTTTGGCAGTTTCTTACAACACTAAGTATGCATTTAACCATATGATCCAGCAATCCTGGACATCTATTTCAGAGAAATGAAAACGCATGTTCACACAAAAACCTGTACACCAGTGTTCATAGCACCTTTATTTGTAACAGCTCCAAACTGGAAACGACCCGGTGTCCTTCAATGAATGAATGGCTAAACTAACTGTGGCACAGCCACACCATAAAACACTATTCAGCAATAAAAAGAAATGAACTATTGACACACACAGCATCTTGAATGGATCTCAAGGGAATTATGCTGAGTGAAAAAAGGTCAATTCCAAAAGGTTACATAGCGTATGATTCCATTTATAAAATATTCTTAAAATGACAAAAGTACAGCGATAGAGAACACATTAGTGGTTACCAGGAGTTAGGGAGGATGGAAGGGAGATGGGTGGAAGTGACTGTAAAAGGGTGACACAGGGGTCCTTGGGATGGAACTGTGTTCTATCTTGACTGCGGGGTCACACAAATATACATGTGATAAAATTGCACAGAAGTGAGTACACACACACAAATGAGGACACGTAAAACTGCTGATACGTGAATAAGGTGGATGGAGTATACCAATGTCACTTTCCTGGTTGTAGTATTTACCGTTGTGTACCATAGTTATGGAAGATGTTACCTTTGGGGGACCTAAGGGGAGGGTATATGGGATCACTCTGTATTATTTTTATAACTGCATATGAATCTACAACTATCTCAAAATAAAGAAGTAAAAAAAAAAAACTTTATTTTAAAATTTTAGTCAACAAATACACCTTAAGACAGATCTTTTTGTGAGTTACTTTAATTCTTTCCCCAATACTGCAAGCACACTAAAAATGTCAATATTCTAAAAAAAAATCAAAAATATGTTTTTGCACAATTGTGCCTTTTCATAATTCTCTTATTTGTGACAGCATCAATTCTTAGACTTCTTGGCCTCTGCCGTCTCCTGAGACAAACCACCCAGGTTCAAATCCTGGCTCTACTACCAAGTGACTGTATGACATTTGACAAGTACTAAACTTCACTCTGCCTCAGTTTCCTCATCTGTAAAAAGGGTATAATATTAGTCCCTACCCTACAGCCTGTTGTAAGGAATAAAAAAGGGTAATACAGGGGCCAGGCCAGTGATGTAGTGGTTAAGTTTGCACGGTCCACTTCAGCAGCCTGGTGGTGGCCCGGGGTTCACAAGTTTGGATCCTGGGCGTGGACAGATATACTGCTCATCAAGTTATGCTGTGGTGGCGACCCACATACAAAATGGAGGAAGATGGGCACAGTGTTAGCTCAGGGCCAATCTTCCTCAGCAAAAAAAAAAAAAAAGGGTAATACATCTCAGGTTCTTTGGACAGTTCTTGAACACACTGGGGGCTCAAACAAAGTTGGCTCCACCATTCTGCAGTTTATTACCGTTATTATGAAGAGTCAAGAGTCCTCAGGTCCCTCTCCTCAGCCTCTCAAGGTCTACACACCAGCCCATCTTAACAGTTCCCACAGCTGCAAAATACCCCCAAATTCCGATTTCTAAAAATCAAAAGGAACTTTAAAAGCCCTCTTTTTCTCTTCACTTGTGGTCTTTTTTCAATTGTGGCCCATTTCCTTCACTTCTCTGCTGTAGGAGGGATTCAACGGTCTAGTATGTGAGTTTAATCCGAGTTTCACCTCTGGTCACAAGCCCTCAGGGAAGGTGGCCTTGTGCTCCTGGGGGCAACAGCTGGTCCCCATGCAGCCTCCACGCACGGTCCTGGTGATGGGTCAGGAAATGACGGATGGTCACTGGGTGATTTAGGAAACGGGCATCAGCTCTGGTGACTTTCCTGTCTTCTTTCCAAGACTGCTAAGCTCATGAATAAAGAAAAGCGTTTTTATACCAGCTGGAACTGAAATAGGGTGGAATTAGACTAAAACAATGTAAAAAAAAATGTTAGTGTGGCAAACCCAGACAAGACCTGTCTGAGTGGTCAGGAGACTCAAGGGTAGAAGGCTGCATCGTAAACCGACTCTCACCACTGTTCTCTATTCGCTCAGGTGGAGGAAATACCTAACACAGAAAATGTTTGATGATCGCTCAGAGAAGCCATTTAGAAATAATGCTGAGCCATACTGGAAAGCCTATTATGATGGTAACTGGAGAGAAGAGGTGATCTAGGAGAGATCTTAAATTTTAGCAAGGACTCTAAAACTGTTTCTTTAAAAAAAAAAAATTGTGTAGAAAGTTCTATAGAAGTCTCTTTATCCATTTTCACAGAAATTCTAGGATTGGAGGAAAAAGTACTCCTCATCCCTAAACTAGCTGTTCCTCCAGGTCCTATATCTCAATCAGCGTGGCACCCCATCCATCCAAGGGTCTAAGCTGAGAGTCTGGGAGTCATCCTTCATCGTTTCTCCTGCACAACTGGAACCATCGGCAAGCTCTCTCATTCTCTCTCTGAGGCTGTTTCTGCACGGTCTACTCTCTCCACCTCCTTTGCCCCTAGTCAAGCCACCAACATTCCTGAAAGAGGACATTAGTGTCCTATCCCCGACTCACTGCCTGCACTGCCCCAGTGACAGAGAAAGCTGACCACGACCCTTGGCCCTAAGACCTGAGTCAAAACCTCCAATGGCTTCCCTATGCTCTTACGATGAAAAGTCCACGAGTTGGCCTGCTGGGTCTGGATCTGGCTTCCTTCTTGAGATACACTCTCCACACAGCAGTTTGCAGAACCTGCCAGGCTCTTTCCAGGCTTTAGTTGTCTCCCCTTCCCTTTGTGCCTTTGGGTAGGGAGGAGACCTTGTCTGTCCTATTTATCACTCTTCTCCAGCATCCAACACAGCACATGGGACACCAAGGTACCAAGGTGCTCTCTGCATCATCAAGGCATTGCAGAAGAAGCCAGATCTTCAGTGATCAACTTAATTCCCTTTGTGTACTAATGTCAATTACAGTAGCAACCATCTTACAAGCATGTTGTGAACTAAAGTATTTAACTGAGTCTTTTTTTTTTTTTTAAAAAAAGAAATTCTAGAGCAAGGTTTCACAACGTTGGCACTATTGACATTTTGGGCTGGACAATTCTTTGCTGTAGGTTGTAGGATGTTTAACAGTATCCCCGGCCTCTACCCATTAGACGCTAGTAGCACCTGCCACCCAGTTGTGACAACCAAATGACCAGAGACACTGACAAATGTTCCTGGGAGAGAAGGAGGATCACCTTGGGTAGAGAATCATTGATCCAGAGAAAAATTAGAAATGGGTGGTTAGGATTTTAATTCTGCCCACAAAACGCCTAATTAACCCATACTTTGTCTGAATTACATGAGAAATAATGCATCTTAATATCATATTACCAACTACCATTTATATCATCATTTCAGTAGGAACATGCATCTAAATCTCTAGCAATGTTTATGAACCACCATAGGGGCTTGGTTGGTCCGTCCCGAGAGAGTCTGCTTAGCTTTCTGCACTAGACCTCTGGCTGATGTCTGACATAAAACAGGTAGCAGAGATGGTGGGGAAGCAAGAGGAGGTCAGAGAAGAGTTAGGGAAAGGATGGGGCTCCTCATATCTGAGCTGACCTTTCACCTGTGTCTGGTGCGTGAAAACAGGAGAGAGAAACAAGATATCAGGTTAGTGCTTCAGGTCCTTCCTGAGAGCACCATCCCACAGAATCCTCAGGCAGTGGAGTATCCTTTCTTTCTTTCCATGGTGTGGCACAACTCAGAAATGAAACGTGAAGGATGGCCTCTCAATACTGCTCTAACCCCCTGTCCATGGCCAGCCCCTTTGACTAATGTAACATTGTTATTGAGCTTGGAGCACCTCTTCAGGAATGCCAAATGACTTCCTACTTTTACCTGCCACATTGCAACAATATTTTCAATTATTGTTAAACCACAAATGCCCCATGAGTCATTCAAATAAATCTCACATGTCTGAAACAGTCAACTGTGTTCTCAGAGCAATTCCCAGCTGTAAAAATAGAGCCACACGGAACGTATTTTTTTCTGCAGCTAATTGAAAATACTGCACATATAATGCATGATTTAAAGCACCCAGGAGGAATTTCCATTTGCATTCCCTATTTTAAAAAGTACAATCAAGTCCTGTCTTAAAGTGTTCTGCACATTTAAGTCAATATTGCTCGCCTGAAGCCCCAATCACTCCTAAATTTTCACACTACGAATTGATGACCTGAGGTTTTTAATGCTCCAAGTGACTTTTAAAACAATAGCTTTAATAGGGCTGTTTCCTGAGAAAAGAAACACTCCTAGACTTGACTGATGCAAACCTCTGTGGCCCAGAGGAAATCTCCAAAAGAGCAGCAAGATGCCTGCCAGGAGGAAGGGACCACGCATAACATCACTCACTCTGGAGTCTGAGCTGTGATCTCTTATGCGTCCACAGCGCTGCCCTGGAGGGAGAAAGGATGCCTCCATGTTCTTGATGGTTGAGCAAATGGTAGCTGGCAGAGTCTCTGGCGATGAAGAAAGGGGTTGTGAAGGTGGCAAGTGCCAAAGAAGGAATGCCCAGACTCTGGGGGTCCCCAAAAAGGAGAGTTACGAGATTCATGATCATCTTTCATTTCTAACAGAGCTTTACAGGCTGCACAAACACTCTTTGCTTTCCTAGTCCACAAGACAGTTCCTGGGGCCCTACGCCACAACTCAAGCACCACGGCAGAAATTACAAAGATGAAGGGAAAGCACAGCCTGACCTTAAGAGCCACAGACTAACAGAAGACAGAAGCATTTAAAGGACCAAGAAACAAGCTAGGACGTGATAAGAGTCTTAAGATTTCCTGGCAAATGAGGAAGGTGTCCATCTGCCTTTACTTTACACGCAATAACGTTAAATTTGATCGTGAGTGTCCCTCCAGACAGCAAATTAATAAGAAGGGAAAATGAGAAGAGCACCCGTAACTTACCCTAAAAGCAAGACATGAGAGTGACCAGCAAGTGTGGCAAGCGACAAGTGAAAATCAAACTAGCAAAGAATCAAAAGCATAGGAATTTAAAGTCAAATAACACAGTGGACACTCAATGCATATTTTGAAGGAACGAGAGTGCTACTCACAACTTAGCGTTATTCCTTAGATATGCAAACTTTAACCCTTAGCCTTTGTTCCACAAATTAAGAAATAGAATTAGAAATAATGGAAGGACACAGAAATCATCTATATCAAAAACCTGTCACCAAGGGCTAATGTCTTATACTATCTATAACTAAGACACAGAGATCCCCCAATGTTTGGGGATGAAGACACCTGCTGTGTGGAACCCTGTTGATAGTACTGAGCCTCCTGTGCTCTAACTGACTAGAACTTCTCTACAGGCCATATGGGATTAACCCAGGTTGAGTTCTATGACTAGAACCATCAACTATGTCACGTGCTTTCCTATCGTACCTATCAACTAACCTTCCCATAACAAGTGGGCTTCCCATGACAATTTTATCAATATGGGGCACATGCTAATTGGCCAGAGGACCATCTTTTCATGCTTCCATCTCTTATGAGTTTGGGAACTGTTAGTCTCTCTGACCTGCAACAGCCCTGGGGGTCTCGACAAAATCTAGTGTTTCTTCTGTGGTTCATGCTGTGGAGCCCCCACAGTGATGCCATCGCAGGAGAGCCCACCTAAGCAGTCAGCTTCTCTGACATCATGTAAATAAAATGCATGATGACCCATCAAGTGTTTTTCTTCTCCTCTTGGCAACACTGAGTATTCACTAACAATCTTTTTTCCCCAAGGCAAACAGAGGGAAGATAGGAAAGTGCTGAGCTTGTGTTACAGAATCTGAGAAGGATGAAGGGAAAGGAAGAGTACAGTGTAATTCAATCAGCTTCCTCGCACACGCGCGTCTCCAAGTAGGTTCCTTCACGCAGTTCAGGAATGAATGGTTTGGGAAAACAGACAAGGAAGCAACATCTTTCCTACCCTCCCTCCAAATACATTAAAGACTGGTTTAAAAAATGGATTCTAGCGTGGACACACCCATTATATTCCATTTTTCCCTAGATGACCAGGGGATGCTTTGAACTAAGTTTTGCCGTCCACAGAAGTGATCCCGTGATGCCTGGGCAAACTTTCATCTCTTCAATCTCAGTTTCTCATTCCAGTTCTCATCAGTAAGTCCCTCTCTACTCAGGCTTGGTGCAAGACACCCAAACAGGTCCAGTCCACCCACATCCTTCGGCGTAAGTTCTTGGCATGCATGACAACGAGTAAGACAGCTACGCAGAGGAAGCTGGGAGTGAGTTTAGGAGGTCATGGGTCCCAGATTCCCTCATTTTAATTTCTGGGGGGAAATTATATGAGAGAGACATCTTCCAAAAGAAATTAAACAAGTAAATAAAAATACATGTATCTATAGGCACGGATTTGGAAATACTTCTAAAGTAGGAAGAGGGAAGGAGGGATGGGAAAGAGAAGACAGTTAAAAACTTCCACTTCAAGAAGGGCTCGTTGGCTTTTATCTCCAATCCTTTGCTCGCTTCTTTCAGTACAAAGAGTTTGTAAACAAATAAAACCCCAAAGGGACATTTTAAAAGCTGACCACTCTATATTTATATGTTTTTATTTCCCCAGCAAGCAACCATCTAACCAGCAAAGGTCTGCAAAGCTTAGAAACCATCCGAATTCACAGGAAGAATGTTCCAAACTTGGCTTTAGCCACCTAAATATTGAGGTTCTTTCTTTAGCCTGACTTAACTTTTGCTGATGTCCCCACTGGTGCCTTCTGAAGGGACCTGATGAGGGGAGGGGAGCTGTTCACTTTAACATAATTGTGGAATAGGCCTGTCGGCTAGTCCAGGCCTGCCTGCATCAGACAGATCACGCACTTGCTCTGTGACTCAGTTTCCTCATCTATAAAATCAATGACAACCTCTCTCCCCCACCCTGACCTCAGAAGGTTGCTATGAAGATTGCATGAGACACTGTCCTGGCAAAATGATGTGACAACTCAGGCACCACGGAACTTTTCCTCATAGGACCAGCCTTTATAGTTCCCCATATCCAGAGCTAAGGCAGAAGAACAAGGACTTCTGGAATCAATGGCTTAATGAAAGTTGACCTTTGTCTGACCTCTGCTACATGATACTGCACCGAGGGATCTTCAGAGATGGGGGACACCCAGCCTCTTTTTATCATGAAGTCACATTTCACAGGGGGAGGACATTTCCCCAGTCTCTCACGGCCAGTTACGGAGACGACGTTCACCAACAATGGAGCTGGTGAGTAGCTGCACAGGAGATGGGGGTGAGGGGGCATTTATAAAGCTCCTACTGTGTGCACAGCCCTGTGAACATGCCATCTCACTGAATCTCACATGAGCCCTTCAGGATACAGTTGAGTTAAAAGAGACGCAGAGAGGTTGATGTCATCTGCCCATGTCACACAGCAAGAGGTGAGACCACGTGAATATGCCCACCGCCATGAGACGGACATTGCCAGAGGCTTCCCCAGAGAGAGGGCAGCGATGCTCCTGTCGCCCGCCTCTCCCTTGTCCACTCCCTGCAGGTCCCTTTTCATTCCCTCAGTCAGAGCTCAGGATTGACACTGGTCCCCTTCCCAAGCTTTCGCCTCTCCTTTTGCTCCCAGATGCACAATGATCTTTTCAGCATAACTGACGACCCTCTCCCACACTCTAAGAGGCAGCCCTTGTCCGGGACAAAATCCTTTCTTTAAGTTCCAATGACCACATGTGCTCGGATATCTGGTATCTCTCAAATACAGCCCTCCTCTTTTCCCAATGAGAAGATCCCAATCTCTGCTCCCCTGCCACCCAAGTTTTGGTCAACCGGACTAAATAAACTTTACGACAAATACGTGAAATCACATACATTATGATTTAGAAATAGTACTTTGCTCTCCATTCCCACCTTCTAGGAAGCAATTGAATTCCGAGTTTTCCCAGACATCCTCTACATGCCTGTCATCACTTTCTGAGTTGTCTAACAATTTTCCCAAGCACATCATCTCCTTTTCTTCCATGATGCCTATGATACAGCACTTCTCAAATCTATGTGCAACGCTGTCACTGAAAAATCTATCCTAGGCCATAAGAAGCCTTTCAAAGAGCATCAGGACGTTGTCCTCATGGGTAAAAATATATTCACCATCCCCACAGCATATTGCTGACTGTGTTACTTTTTAAAGTGACCCTTAATAGACTTGATAAAATTTCATTTGACAGGCAGTAGCCACCTCCTCAGCAAATCCATTTCCTCTTCTTCCCAAACACAGAGCTGGACTACATTTCCTAGCCTCTGCTGTAGGGCAGAGTGACCATAAGACTGACATGTAGTCAATGAAATAGGAATAGAAGTGATGGACACCACTCTCAGGCCTGGCCCATCAAAACCTGCCAAACGCAATCCTCCATGATCTTTCTGCTTCCACCAGCTTGAGGCTGACAAGCACCATGCCCTTGGAAACCGCCTGTTAACTAAAGCAGAGCCATAAAATGGAAAGAGGGTGGGTCCCTGAATCTCCAGGTTTGAGACAGACACACCATTTTGGGCTTTATGCAAGTGGAAAATAACCTTCCATCATGTTGGAGCCATGGTACACATTTGGACTTACTCATTATAGCAACTAGCATCCCCTTAACTGATACGACATTTAACATATGGCACTTGTGAAGTCATGACCTCAGGCATAATTACTAAATCTGTATTCAATTCCTATGCTTTTTTCTTTTTTAACTCTTTTTCATCATAAAACCTCTATAAACATTCATAATAAGTATTGATACAGAGGATTTCAGGCTAATGTGCCTTCCCCATCTGTTCTCAACCAGTCACTCGAGAGTCTCATTCATCTACTGCTTTTGGTCCTGATAAACTTATCAGTACCTTTGTAAAGTGGAAGATTCTGTAAGGACCCTGGTATACAGCAACTCCCTCTTTCTCTGAGTGACAATTTTGGGGAAATTCTTCACTTCATATTCATGAAATTCAACAGTTTTTAAAGTAGGACACTCTCTTTTTCACAGAGAAAATTCTACATTTTAGTGCCTTTTAATGACTTATTGGGGCATCGCTCAGGCACCATTTTGGTCTTCGTGCCCAACCCAGACCCAGAGAGAGCAGGCCTCGATGCAGTTTTGTAAGCTCCAGTGTCTTGTAGTCATGAATGTTTAATGAAAGTAAAAGTCACATGTGAGTAATGTTTCACACCCTCTCAAAGTCGTCCACTAAACCCTTCATCTTCTTTTTTAAGAGATCTGACCTCTCTCCAGTAAAGGACTTATCTCCTTGTATTTAGCCAAAGGCCAATTCTTATTATTCTCGGTACAAATCAATAAATAGTGATTCAATAAAATGTAGGGTAAGAAGGGTTTTGTGGAGAGTAACATGAAAGAAAACAAAAAAAAGGACTGCATGACCCACGAGGGCTATCTGGACTTTCGTGTTTATCAGCCACGAGCCAACACCTCACATTGTGCAGACTCCCCTGTCGCACACGCTACCATTGGGAGAGACTGTCATTTGAGAAAATTCCATGTGTCAAGGGCTTTAGCATTAGCTCTGCTGAGCCAACTGGACTCCTGGAAAGCTGGGCATGGAAGCCCATGGGAGGAAACTGAGTCCTGGAGATGGTCCATCACTTACCCACATCCCTGCACCTTGTGAAGACTCTGGGTTCCTCATCTACGGAACAATCTTGGGCTCCCAGCCTTTCAAGGCTGCCAAGAGGATGGAGGGGAGCAATGTACGCAAAGGGTTCATGGCCCATGAACCCATTGCAGCTTGTGCTGGCGCCAGTGACTGCTCCCGTCATTAGGGTCACACACTGTTCTCCTGGAGCCCTTTCAAACCAAAAGGGAGGGGAAAGGACTTTTATGCATTCTTCCCAATGATTCAGTCCACACCAACCACTCCAGCATGGCCTCCTGAATACCTCATCCACAGACTACTGACCCAGGGCAGTACTGAGGGTCAGCGCGATGGATCCGCTCTGACGGAAGAAGTTTATCACCATGGTGCACGATGATGATAAAAAGCAAACCAATTCTGAGGCAATTTCACAGCTGTGTTTAAATCCTCTGTAGACTATACACCTCCTTGGTGCCTCCCCCAGTGCGATATGCCACCATTCTAGACTACTCCGAATTGTTAAAATATCATGGATGTCCCTTTTCTACCTAAATATAGAAGATCCTCAAAGGTCAACCTGTTTTGTGGATACTTCTGTGTCCCTCAAAGCACTTATTACAGAGTAAGTGCTCAAATACTAGCTCTTAAACTGAATGCCACCCAAATACAATAGGGCTGCCACTTTCTTTTGAAGTCCTGTGTGGGGCAGATTCCTCAAGAGTGAGACTTGGGGAATCTCTACCCTCTGGGAATAATCTTCTTTGAGAACATGGGAATAAACAACATAGAGAAAAGGAGACATGAATGAGCCAAGGGGCTCTAAGGAATGGCTGGTAATAGCCCCCAAGTCAGTGGGGTACTCATGTGGGGGCCAATCAAGGGTGGGTGACAGGTGATGGCAGTTCTGTCACCAAAATGTACCCAGACTTGGCATCTGGAGAGGTGACAAGTGACAGGAGCAGAGAGGTGAGTTCTCAACCCGCCACAGCCCTGACCTTGCCAAGGGACTTAAGTCGCTGTACTTCCTATTTCCCTGTCTATAAAACGGGAACAACACTATCGTTCTCTGCAAGAAAGAGAACATCCTCACCATCTCCATTCTAGCTTTGTAAATGGAGCAGAGAGAGAAGGATTTTGTGCCCATAAAAAACTAAGTGTAGAGCTGGGGTTTCAACCTAGATTCACTTGACCCCCAAATTCATCCTCTGTGCAGCAATGTTCCAACCTCTCGTCTGTGGGTGCCCTCACTCTTGCTCAGCCACCACTGTCTAGCCTCAGTCATTCACTGAAAACATGTTTCAGAATCAAAAATTTCTACCGTTGACACGCAGATCTGGAGAGAATATTCCTGATGGGAATCTCAGAAGGGTGCTCTGCACACCTGAACCTCAGTTTTCTTCCCTGTAAAGTAGGACTAAGCTCTGCCTTACAAGGGCTCTTAAGATTCAACAAGAGCGTATATAAAATGTGCCTAACCGTACCTGACACACTGATGCTCCATGATCTCTCATTTCTTTCTCCCCTTTCAAGCATTTTTTGGGCAGGTGCTATGGAAGGAGCCCAGAGGGATAAGAGAGACCACAAAATCCCTGAACCTTCCTAACAGGGTGGATAGGACACACACATAACTAGAAGACATGGTTGAGAGTAAGACAAAAGCATAATTTTGCCATTGTCCATGTTAAAAAAATATACTTATCCTACTCAAAGAAATTTTAGGCTAATAAGTGATATACATGCATGGCAACAGTGATGTTTTCAGTGCCTGCTGGATGAATTCACATTAGTGTGATTAGCACTTTGATATTCATGATTTACCACCTTGCTGCACAAAACAGGCTTACTAGGAACACTTGGGTATCTCTGGCCAATCCTCCAAATGGCTATTTTCATTAACATGTCACTAAGAAATGAACACAGGTTTGGCATAAGATGATAGGAGTCTATCAGTAAATTAATTCCAAAGAGAAAATCCAGACCTTTAGAAAGAATGCTCTCGTTCTAATTGTCATCACACAGAATTCTCCCTGGTCTGCCCCATCCCATTACCCGAGCAGTGGGCATACACTGAGTGCTGTATAAAATCCCAAAGGAATGTTTGCCAGTAAAATCCTAAAAAATCATAGTAATGGTAGCAGAAAATACATTTCCTATCTGGAAACGTTTGCTGAGGTTAATCCAACATTCAGAGAACTCTTTTGTATAGTGAGGGAATCAAATCACAATTAAATGACCACACATTTTAAATACATTTAGCATGTGTTTAAGATGGTTATTTCTGGGTATCTGGACATCAGTGGCTATAGCAGAATGACTATTTCACAGTCTGAAAAACAAGAACAAAATGAGAAGACTCTGGATGCTACACCTGCCAAGACCAAAATATTAAACCAAATAGATTATGTTGCCTACTGCATAGACATTTATTCATTCTTCATAACTAACAGATGAGGGGGAAAAGGGCATCCAGCCTGACAGGGCTAGCCTGCAATGTGCCCTGGAAAGACCTCCTGGTAGCAAAGCTGTTTACATTTGCTCACACAGGTGGAATAAGAGGGAGTTGATTTCACGCATCAGCCATCCTTTGCTCCACGGCCAGTCCTGAAAGAGCCGGGAGCCTGTGGAAGGACAGATGACCAGCTATCACTGGGAGTCCTGCCCACCGAAAGTGTTACAGGAAAGGAGTCTGGGAATCCAAGCAAGTGAACACACAGCGCGAGTCCCTCATCCAAAGATCCAATGAAAACATGAGTCCTGGAGGAGGTCAATGCCCGCCTGGACCACTGTGACAAAGGGAACCCCACTGCCACCTCGTGCCCTGAAAGTCAGCTCCATTCTAGCCCCTGTGCTCAGCACCTAAACTATAGTCTCCACTTCACCCTCACACTTAAGATGTGGTTACCTTCATGCCCAGCTCACAGATGAAGAAAGTGAGGCTTGGAGAACTTCAATAAATTGGCTATGGCCTCCTGGCCTCCAGCTAGTAACGGACAGAATCTAGATTCAGACCAAAGCCCGTTGGCCTCAAAATCCTCCATACTCGTAATTACTACACTACACTAAGGAAGAGGAGGAGGAGGAGGAGGGGGAGGAGTATAATATATACTATTTAGATGCGACAAATTTTGAAATAAAAGTAACTATAAAAAAAAAGAACTATAAAAACTATAAGAAGAAAAGTGAAATCTCATACAGTGTTCTGAGCTAGTCCCCACACATTGTGGGCTTCAATCAGGGATCTTTTAAAAATCACGTCACACTTGTTCTTTGGTGATGTTGAGTTTATCCAGTTCAGCCTAAGGCGTGCCCTTAGACTCTGGGTAAATGTGCTCTACCTTTCCAATCGAAAGGTCAGCACTAATTTTAGATCAGAGGCCCAGAAAGAAAATAAGTGTGTAAGGAATGAACTGGGGGACCAAAAGGCATAAAAACACTACTTCAAACATAACACCAAAATATGAGCTTCTTTCCACCTCGTGTGTTTTGGTTTTGTTACTGAAAGATACTATGCAGCAAAGTGAGAGGATGGTCTTTTGAAAGAAGCTGTCTCCTTGGACAGGAATTTCTTTTTGAGAAGTTATAAATATTGACGAGACATAGATCTTTAAAAATTCATGGTATCAGCCCACAGTTCACACATTTACAGACCTGAGTTCAGGCTCTGGCACTGAGACATACAGGTTGGATGTGTGACTGGACACCTCCGTTACTCCACCTTTTTCTTTCTCGACTGTCCGGGCGGAATGATATGAGTTGAGTATCTGTCCTACAGGAAAGCATGAGGCTCATGGACACAACACAGGGCCTCTGTCAACGGAAAGCAAATACTAATGGCAGTTGGGGTAACTTGCCTGCCCAGCACATCCCTCTCAAGACTCCCTCCCTTCCTGACCACAGGCTTGAACATGTGATTCACACTCTGGCCAATCAGAATATCTCATTCCATGCACCACAGCCATTGGTCCAAGGAAAGGCACATGACCCAAACTGAGCCAATCAGAGTGCCTCCCTAGGGTTTTTCCCCCTGGAACTGGCAGGAAGCCCCTCTTTCCTCTTTGATGGTGAAGCTGTAAGGAGGTAAGCCTGGAGCCTCCCGCAGTCATGGTCCCTGAGAGAACAAAGGGCCTGCAGAGAGGAGGAGAGACCAGAGACATGGAGGGAGAGAAGAGAGCCCCAAGGCCCTGAGTTTCTGGTTCCAGTTACCTCTAGGGCCATGCCCCAGGGTCAGCACTATATGCCAAGATCCCCTTTGCATCCCATGTTTTTGCCTGTTATTCTGCTGCAGGTTTCTGCACTTGTAACCAAAAGATAATGCAGTAGTTAATAGCTCATATAGTCCGAACAGTGACCAAATCCTCAATAAAAATCATTTCTTCCTGGGGCTGGCCCCGTGGCCGAGTGGTTAAGTTCGCATGCTCTGCAGCAGGCGGCCCAGTGTTTCGTTGGTTCAAATCCTGGGCATGGACATGGCACTGTTCATCAGACCACGCTGAGGCAGCGTCCCACATGCCACAACTAGAAGGACCCACAACGAAGAATACACAACTATGTACCGGGGGCTTTGGGGAGAAAAAGGAAAAAAAAAAATCATTTCTTCCTAAGTGGATTCCTTATTTAAAGAATTGGTGAAAAAATTTAGTAGAGGAAGGAGGCACTGCCGCTATTTATACAGAATTTTCTCAAAAGAAAAAAAGAAAAATCTGTTTTCATTTGCAGTCACCTTATTCATTTTTGAGTGGGCTTCATATGTGGTGGTAAATTCTTACCAACCCACACCCTCTTTCAAGATTTTGTCCATTAAAAACTTAGCCTAAAAACAAGTGGTTATTTTTTCTATAGCTATATTAGTTAGCATTAAATGGAGGGGGAAAGTAGGGGGGAGAAAGTGCTGATGCTATTTTTGGTACGCTCTTCAGAGAAATTCCCCAGGTTACCAGAGTTCTCGCTGTGGGGGAGTGGGAGGTACAACACCAACGTACATTTACCAAGATTTGCAGCCACTACAAGAAATTCTTTCTGCCTTTTCATAGGATTTTTTTTTCCCTTTACATTAAAATCTCCTCCACATTATCTTTCTCCCAAGAATTAACTGATAAAAACAGAAAGGCACAGTGGATTCTAATTCTCGAATTATCTTCTGAAGCAAAGGGCAAAATCTGAGGTCAAACTGAAGCAAGAGCATGGGGTGTTCCTGATCTGATCTTGAACTAGGGCGCCCACTCCAACCTTTGAAGGAATTCAAGGATTAAATAGGGAACGTTTGTCAAAATACAGGAATGGAATTACAAATAGAGGCTTGCTTAGGCTCGGTGGCCATCCCTATGCACAAAAAGAGCCCCAGAAGGAACGCCAACTTCTCTGGACTGGGCTTACATCCAGACCCAGAAATCTAACAGCAGAATAAGGGGAGAATCATTGACTGTATAAATAGACTCAGCCCGTTGGGTAAAAGGCGGCATTTCTCAAAGGAGAAATAAAATCGCACTAAGCTTTCAGTGTTCTTAGACAAATTGTGAGCTCATAGATAAGCAATAACCTATAGTTTATTGCATTTGACTCCATTCCACACCTGAGGGTTTTTTTTTTAAAACCCAACATTGATTTTCAGATCAGACATGCAATCCACTCATGAGGTTTTGGAAAGAGAAGATGGGCACATTTATGGGTGGAGACAGTGCTTTACCAAGAAGATCCAAGTATATGGGACCCAATTTATTTAACATTTTTTTAAAAAAGCCTCCAAGTGGGAATATCAACTAAATCTTCCTGTTGGCCCTCAATGCTATTTCTGAGTACTAAAGAGCCAAGCTGAATGATTTCACAGGTTTGAAAGAGAGAGAAAGAGAGAGATAAGAATATCACGTAGATGAAGACAAAACATTTTTAAAAATTTCATTTAGATCTGATATTTATGAGAAAGCTGGATCAGAAAGGAAAATAAGCCAAGCAGTTGTTTTTTTTTTTTTTAATAAGACACCTTTGAGGTCATTATTTCAACACACTCATTGTATAGACAAGGAAATTAAGTTCTAGATGGTCACCTATACAAATGCTTGGTGGCACAGCCCAGACTCTCTCCCAACCCACGGTTCTTTCCACCAAACTTGGCTGAAGACATTAGCCGAAAAACCATCACGGCAATAAAAAAAAAGAAAAGAGGCCAGCAAGAATCCATGCATCACTATCATTGATGGAAATAAACCAGAAAGCATTCGCCTACCTTATACAAAGCATGCAATGTGGAGTGCAGCCCAGCCAATGGACCTCAAGGAAGACAGAACCAAGCCAAGAAGAGTTCAGATGAGGGTAACCAGAGTGAACACACACACAGAAGCACTTCTGTATTAGACTTCTGCTGTTTTCTAAGGAATATTCTATCTCAAAAGACAGGGTTGATTAAAGATTCCTTTAAAATGTGAAGATATACATTAAACGCAGAAGTACCGGAACCAGGGGTAGGGATCCAGGAGGACAGCTCCCCTTTAAGCACGAAACACAAGCACTCTTTCATAGTGTGCAGTAAACTTGTGAAAAATATGAATATGGTTTAGTTCAGACATCCATTAAATGCTTCTGGGTCACGCACCACTGCTGGTGCAAATGAAACTAAAACACAGACACATCTTCATGGTGCTTAGACTCTAGCGGGGAAAGCATGTTGCTGTAACTCTAACTGCCATCAGAGAGGCATCCACGGGGAAGGTGCATGTGTGTGTGCACACCACACACGTGCCACAGACGATTGGGGTAGGGATTGTCAAGGGTGATTGTCAGGTAAGAATTTTTCGAAGAGGTGACACTAGACCTGAGTGTTGAAATGGGGGAAGTTAGCCAGACAATGAATACAGAAGATGGAGAAAGAATTCCAGGCAGAGGTCCAGCAGGAGCAAAGGGAAGGAGGCACAGGCAGCACCATGGTGTGAGGAGTCTGCAGGAAGCTCAATTTTGCAAGAAAATAAAGTTTTGGGAAGGGCACAAGGCAGGGAGGTGGGAGGAGGCTGAAGAAAACTTAGACTAGTCTCATTACAAATGGCCAGCAGCCTAGGGAGTTCCTGGGGAGGAGAGTGGAGCATTGTGGAAAGCTCCCTGGCCGAGTGCTGAGGGGTTCTGGATCTGTTCTGTCCAAAGGCCAGAGTGACCTTGGGAACACACTGTATGACTCTGGGCACCATGTGTGAAATGGGGCCCACCATGTTCCAGGGGCTCAGGGCTCCTGGGGCAGCCTGAACTTCCATATTTATAGACGTCCCCCTGCTGTTTGGATGTGGAAATCCGCCCTGTCCCATCTCCTCCCATGGTAGCTGTGAGAAAGTGGCGGGGTGATGAGGTCTATACAAATAGTTTGTAAACAGCAGGGACTACATCTCAACACAGGTGAGGTAAGACTAGAATTAGGTGTTAACCACCCACCTTAGGCAAGTTCAAAAGCATGTTGTGAAACCCTGGGCCGCCGCAGTGGAGCGCACGAACCCAACCACTCGGCCACGGGGCCAGCCCCAATTTTTGTATACTTCGTTCAGGCCAAACAACACATCTGCCAGTTGGAAATGGCACACTGGCCACCATTTTGCCACTTTTGGACTCAAAAGCAGAGCAGGGCCAGCGTGACTAGAGCGGAGGTTTATGGGATTTCACAGCACAGAGAAGCGACAGGACTTAGCAAGTGTCTGGAGGTGGGGAATGTCCCAGAGTCTAGCATTACTATGAGGTCCCTGCCTTAACACCTGGTGAAGGATGGAGCCACCACCAAAAAAAGAAGGGACAAATGTGGGCTAAGGATGAAATGGGTATGGGGTGGATGGTGAGAACTAAAATCAGTTTGGGATGTATCGTAGGTTTTCTGCCTAAAGGCCATGGGTAAGCCACTAGACCTTAGGTAAGTAGCAATTACCAAATGCCAATCCAGGACTCACTTTGTACTGGTGATAGTTGAAGCTGTGGCACATGGTTCACCCAAAGAGCAGAAGAGGGTAAGAACAGAGCCCTGCGTAAGCCCAGGAGATGGGCTGGAGATTCCAGGGGGGCAGAAGGAAATCAGAAGAAGATGGCAGCTAGGGAAGGAAAAGGCATCAGAAAGGAAGAAAGGATCTGCATTTGATGCCACAGAGGGGTCCAGAGAGCATCCGTGGGATCACTCGGTTCAGGAATCATGGGTCTCCTACTGTGGAGAGACTGGCCAGCTCACAGAGCTCAGAAGGAAAGGGAGAGTGGGAGCGTTAAGCCGTTTAAGAAGCCAGGGGAGACCTGTGGTCACTGGAGACGAGATGGGGATGCAGGCACACGGGAGGTTAAGGCATTTAAAAAATATTGTTAAAAAAGAAAAGAGTTCACAGGGAGAGACTGAAGATAAAAGTGAGAGAAGGGAGTAAAATTCCTTAGGAGGATCCTGGGCACCACTGGAGACATCGGGCACTGCCCCAGGGAGGCCTTCTCTCGAACCGTCTCTAAGTTCCCCGCCCAACTTGATTCTTCTGTTATTCTCCCCTGTTCACTTTTTGTCACACATTTCCTCATATCATAATTATATTTGCTTCTTGTCTGTTTCCTCCCACAGGAACAAGAGCTCCAAGAGAGCAAAGACCCGGGATGTGCACCACACATCAGGGCCTAGCAAGGCACCAAGACACAGTAGATGCTTAAGAAGATTTCCTGGATACCTGGGTAAATTCAGAAAAGTAGGAAGGAAACAGGGTAAGACATGGAGAGACTTCAATCCAGTGGCCTCCACTTTCTCGGTAGAGTGGACCATGAAGTCACCTGCCAAACTCGAAGGAGGGAAGGGAAGAGATCTTCTGTGTCAAAAAAGAGGTTGCAATGGGAGTACCAGCTTGCAACCTGCAAGGAAGGGACCTGTGGTTCAGAGACACTGAGATGCTGACATTTCTGATTTCAGAAATTGAGCATCCCTGGGTGAGGGCAAGACTTGGATGTATTTAACAGGACTCAGTCTCTAGAGTGGGTGCAGGTCGCTAGATTTGATATGGTCAAGGAAGTGGGAATTGAGAGCTTCTCCCACATGGACTTTGGGACTAGAGAAGGAGAGAAAGCCCATGAGCCAAAGACCCTCATGCTGTGGGAGAATGACTGGCTGACAAAGAATGGCCACACAGAGGTGTAGCCAGGAGCTGGCTGGGCCACCACCTCATTTCCAACTCTAACACCTCAAACAATCTCTGGCTAGTATCTAGTCACCCACATGTGGAACTGAAAATTAATGTCCTTTGGAGATTGAGTCACTTTCGTCCTTTTAAAATTGCACTAATATGTGAAGTTCACGGGAGGCAGAGATTTTCTGCATAGATTCATTTTTTTTTAGAATAAAAGATAGATGACATCTTTATGACCTTCAATAATTGCCCTGCACTGTGCAATATTTTCAAACATGATTTTACTAAAGAATCAAAACTTGGGAGTTGAAAGAAACCTTAGATTATTTAGGCTAACACCTTCATTTGCATAGCTGAAGAAAATTTTTGCTGAAATATTGCAAACTGCACATAATTACTGATTTAGATATGCAGACAGCGTTAAAATTATCTTCAACTTTGGAAGCGCGCTTTAGATAGAGAAATTAGCAATGCTTACATTTCTTCCAGTTATGCGTTCAACTTTTGATATAAAATCTCCAAAGTGCAAAATTAGCACGTAAATTATTCCTGAACAGTTCAGAGAGGTAAACCGCTTCCTGCATTGAAAGAGGAAGTCAAACCTTCAAACACCTTTTTATGTGGATGCTAAATACAAGAATGTTCTCTGCAAAGTAGTCAAAGCAAGGCACAGCAGCTTCGATTTCTCAAGAGACACACACGAAGATTCTTTTTCGTTCATCAAAACAAGAAAACCTTCAATAGCATCTTCCATCATACCTGAAGGTGGAGTGCTGTCTTATGTAACAGAAGCCTTCCCTCCCCGCTCCGTTTTTGGCCAAATTAAATACCTAATTGCGCCCAGAATTTCTGAGTATTTCACCTTGCCTCAGTCACTAATCAGCACCGCAATTCCCATTTCTACAGATGATGAAAATCGCAAAGACCTGCTCCAGAAGGGTTAAATCGGGTGCCAGAAGCCAATTTAAAGGCTCTCCCGCAAACCACTGGTCACCCCCACCCTGCTCAGCCGCTGGTAACAAGTAAGAGTCCGTTTGTCTTTCCCTATCCTGGCGGCGCACACCCAAAGTACCGGGTAGGGGACGCCCGCGAGTACCTGGGTACCTCAGGTTCAGGGTCACGGGCGCCAGCCAGGATGGACCGGCAGAAGCCACGCCGGCGCCAGGACTCCCAGCTGCGGGCACACCTGGGCGCCACGGCCGGCGCGGCCCCTCCTCGCCCTGCCCGCGTCCTGCTCGGGGTCCCCGCGGGCACCGGGCGCGCACGCAGCCTTGGCCGAGGCAGCCGAGGGCGGCGAGAAAGTTCCTCCGCCTCGACGTCGGCGCCCGGGCCCCGCCGCCCCGCAGCCTGCAGGCCGGGCGCAAGGTCGCGGCGCGGAGCCCCGGGACCGTCCCCGGCGCAGGGGCAGAGCCCGGCGCGCCCCCCGCCCCCGGGCGCCCGTCTCGGCCGCGGGGCGCGCAGCCCGTACTCACCGCCCCTCGCTCGCGATCCCAGGTGGCGGCCGCGGAGGGCGGCGCGGCCCGAGCCGGAGCCGGGTGTCGGCGGGGCGGGGAGTCGGCGGAGGGAGGGCGGCGGCGGCGGCGGCGAGGAGGGTCCGGGAGCAAACAGGCGGTGGCGGCTGCAGACGCCGAGCAGCCCGTCACCCCGCGGCGCGAGCTGGGCGGCCGCGGCGGCGGGGGCTTTATCACCGCCCGCCCGCCCCCGCCCCTTCCTGCCGCCCCCGCCCCCGGCCCGCCCGGCCCCGCCTTCCCGCCGCCTCCTTTGTGTGCCAGCCGGCCGCAGCGTCCCCGCGCCGGCGCTCCGGGACGCCCCGAGTCCCGTTGCAGCCTCGCGGGGGCCGCCCCAAAGGGGTCCCCGTCGTGGGGCTGCGTCCAGAAAGCGCCGGGAGAAGCGGCGACCCCGAGGTGCGGCGCCAGCGGCGGTCGGGCTGCACGTGGGTCGCCGGGATCCGGGGTGTGTGGGAGGGGGAGGGACGCGAGGGCTCGCGGCGCGTCTCAGGGCTGCAGGACAAGTCGTCTTGGTCGCCCTCTGAGACAGACGGGGGGCGCCTCGGGACGGTGCCCACCGGTCCGAGTGATGGGGATAACGATGCCAGCTCGCGGCCGGAGAGCGGCAGGCAGATCACCCTTCGAGGCGCTTCGCAGGGCTCCCCAGAGCCGACTTCTCCCGGCCTCGGGGACAGAGGAGCGGGAGCTGGTCGCAGTAGGCAGATGGCAGACGAGGGAACCCAGAAAACTGGATTCCTGACTGCGGTGACAGCATGAGGTACCCGCAGAGTCCTGGGAATACAGCCCTGCCCAATGGGTAACCACAGCTGCTGGGACCCTGTGCGCAACAGAAAGGCGCAGACCCCAGAGGCCGGCAACAGATTACCATCCGGCTCCCCACTGTATTACAGGGATCTCCCGTTCAGTCCTCCTTTATGTCCACTTAGGTTTCTGGGGACCCAACTTTAATGACAAAATTTATGTTGGCCTTAGTGCAGAACGCTCGCCTGCGGGCCCATGGCCCCAACTGTGATAAGGAAATGTGGTAAATCTCAAAGACATAGCCTTGAAATAGGGGTGCTTTCTGCTGATTAGAGCAACGTGGATGATCTACAATTGGCATGTAGGCGGCCATGCTAGATACTGTGTGTGTTGAGGTGAGGAGGCCGCTTTTAAAAGTATAAGATCTGGGCCAGGCCAAGGGTATTCACAGCCTCTCTTATAGGGAAACAAGCTATGGGAGGTTTGGCTCTAAAATTAAAAGGAAACACAGTTTGCAAAAAGAAAACCTGTTTCATTATTTTACAGTCATGCCTAATATTCGTATTCAGTTACAGGGCAGTATGTAAATCCTTTTTCCTGTTGTTCCCTCTGCCTGAAATGCCTTTCTCCCCCAGGACCCTTTCATGACTGCCTCCTTATACTTTGGGTCACAATTCAGATGTCACCTTCTCTAGGAAACCTTCCCAGATCAATTGAGCTAAAGTCACTTTCTCCTTTCTCCAACCTATTACTTTCTTCATAGGCCTCAACATGATCTGAAATTTTTTTTTTTTTTGCTTGTTTCTTAGCTAGTTTTCTTTCACCCTTCTTTGTTGTGTCCCCAGAAAGCAGAGAAGAGAAACCAGTTCAATGTGGTTTCCAATCCACCCCGTCCCTAGTCCCCAAAGGCAAGACACTACACACACTTCTTGCTCAATAAATATGTGTTGACGGGTGGGTGAACTAGTGCCAAGTGTCGTATTGACTTGGTAAGTACTGCTCCGGGGACAGTGTTGTGGCTTGATCTAGGAGCTGGGAAGAATGAGGTGGGATGGGGGAAGCTGGAGAAGAAAAGACCAGAGGTGGGAATGAGTGTGGTGTGTTTGACAAGCTGGTAGCAGCCTCTTCCAGATGGAAGGGAATCATTCAGGAGACTAGTGGAGAAATAGACTAGGACAAAGAAGTGTGGGTGAACCCGGGTTATGAAAGCCTGCCTGATTCCTGGCATCCACTTCTAACTCAATCGCTTTTTAAAAATTGATTATTAAGATAATTGTAGGTTCACATGCAGTTGTAAGAAATCACACAGAGAGGTCCCTTGTATACTTTGCCCAGTTTCCCCAATGGTAACATTTTGCAAAATTATCATATGATATCACAATCAGGGTATTAACATTGATGCATTGATTCATATCTCAAACACTTTGGTTAATTTTGTAATTTTAAATTTTTAGTAAAGTTACTTTAAGTTTTTGAAAGAAAGGCACAAATATTATTTGAAAGGGATTCAATCTGTTGTTTTAGTGGAACCAACTTTTTTAGGGGAAAAATTGTTTTATTTTCCCAATTAGAGCATAATTAGAGTCTGGATTCTTCATCTCTAAAAGACAGAAGCCTTTGGAATTAACTCTTTTGTTTGCACTTTGATGACTGCCATTCACTTCCCTGTTCTATACAGGACTGGCGAAGGAACGTTTTTGAGCAATACTGTACATGACTTGTCAATTCTGAAGTCAGACAGGATGCAGTGTTAACTAATATGCTAAACTAAGCCCAACCACTAATGTGCCTTTCTCTCTCCTTGGACATTGGATGGGACTGCCAATGAGTGTCTCCCAAAGGGAAGTGATTCAAGACAAAGACCCATTCTGCCAGTGGGATATGCCAGGAATACCAACTGTGCTTGTTGCAGAACGTGCATGGCTGGTGTTGGCCAGCCTTCTGATGCCAGCAAGGGGATACAGACGCAACCTCCCAAGCTTTCCATGATGTTCAAGTGACCAGGCACTTCGACACCCATCATTAGAGGGCTGCCCCAAAGAAGCTGTGTCCTGTGTTGGTTGGTGGCCATGAGCAGCGGTCCTTGCAGTATTTGACCCACTTTGAAATGTATTTCTCATAGATGTGCACTTTCAATCAGCGTTTCCCTCGTCTCTGTCTCAGTCTTGTTTGAGAAATCCAAACCGTTTAATGCTCCTACCTGCCTCTTTCTGTGCCTCTTCCCATTCACAGCAGAATGTCATTTTGTCCTTCAATTGTGTGGCTTGCCTTAATTGTCAGATAGAGCTTCAAATTGTTTATTCCTTCAAAAAATTTTAAAAAGTGACCTGGAGTTTTGCCAGCTCCAGCCAGTCTCTGAGTTTGGCTTTGTGTCCATAAGCTGCAGTTGGGAGAAACGCAAGAAATGCCCAAACAGAATAAAACAAATGATCTATTTAGTCTCGTTTCCTCTCTTGGACGAGGTCCAGTGTTGAGTGCTTTGGAAGAAGATGAAAATCCCCCGCCCCGCCCCCGCTGCTCCCCATACACCCAAACAGTATGACCTTGTATCTAAGTAAAAACTATCCTTAGCTCCCAATGGGTGATGGTGTTTTGTCTGGAAGAGTGACTGATGTTATGATAATAAGATGATAGTAGTTGCCTCTCTCCTGTCTAACCCCTGTTTAAAACACATTACACCACAGCAGTACTTGTTACACAATATTACAGAAGCAAATGCTGTTATGTAAGATTGTTTCAACCAGGGGAAAGTAGACAGCTTATAAAAGTTCACTTATACAATTAGTTTCTGGGACTGTTGGGTTCGTATGATTTTTTTTGTTCGTATGATTTTTTTTTTTTTAGCTTATAAAAGGCGTTTGTCTTTTGATTTCCCTTTCAAGTTGGCTTTCAAATAAATCTAATTTCCTCTTTCTGTAAGTTCTGAAACAGATTAAACCAGAGCATCAATTCACACTGTCCTATTATTGTCACTACGTTTCACCAAGAGCTTCAGAGAAAAGACGTTACTAAGTGCTGGGCTGAATATTATTGTCTGCTTAATATTTGACCAGATAGGATGGAAAGCCTTAGGTGCTGAGGATCATGGAGATACTGACCCTTTCAAATGACAACCTAGCTCATCTTCCTTTTACCATAAAACAGTAGAAGCTGCCTCCCTTCTTCCAGACATCCCTCTGACCTACCTTCTTACCTGCATCTCTGTGTGTCCTCCATCTCTCCCCCTCTTCCCCCTCCCCATTCTCTCTCAAAGATTACCAATACTTCCAATGCCAACCCCAGTAGTTTTTCATCATTCTTTATCACCCTTGATCTCTTGGCAGCATTTAACTCTGGTGTTTGCCCATTTTTGAAACTCCTTTGCCTGTTCTCTGTCCTCCAATTCCTTAGCTGGCCTTTATCTTTCCCTCATCAAATTCTCCTCCTCCTACACATGGGTGCTATGCAACTGTCTGCCCACAGCTCTCTCCTCTCCTTCGAACCCTCTCCTAGTGGAGTGAACATGGATTGATTTGTGGCCACCCCGCGTCTATTCCCCTGTCTTTTGATAGCAGAATCTGGTTTCCTTTGAGAATCACCTCTCCTTGTTGGGAAAGAAAGGCAGGTTGTCCTTCCTTCCTCTCGCCTGGGGCGGACATATGACCAAGCTAACTAGATCCCCTCCTAGGACTCTGAATCCTGAAGGGAGTGGGGAAAGTCATGGAAACAGACTCATCTTAACTTGAGATTGTTTGAGTTCTTCCCATGTGGGTCCCCAGAACCACCTTAGTCTCTGCCCTTCTGAGTAGAGGTCCAGAGCAGACTCTGGTTCCTTGAGCCTTTTCTACTTTTAGCCAGATTTGGTTTCTGTTGCTTGTAACCTAGGACCCCTAATGGACACACCCTGGATGTGTGTGATTTTGCTTAGTTCTGGATGAATTCTGAGCCCGTATCTACAGATGGCCTTGACCAGCGTCCTATGTTCCCACTCACATATCTCCAAATGCCTGGCAGACACTTCCACTTAATGTCCCACCATCGCCTCCCACCTAACACATCTAAAGCCAATTTATTCTCTTCCTCCTGTGCTCCCTAAGTGCTTTACAGGAATGACTGCCATCTCAGTCACTGAAGCCAGAAATGTGGGAATGCATTCTGACCCTCCTTTCCCTTTATTCATCCGATATCCAGCCATTCCCTGGGTGCTATTCATAGTCTCTTACCTAAATCCCTTTTATTCACCCCTCTCCCATTTTTTTCCAAACTAGTTCAGACCCTTATTGCTTCATAACTGGACCACTCCAATAGCACCCTATTTTCTCAGCTTCCAGAGTCTATCCACCACTGCTAGCTTAATCTTTCTAAAGTACTTTAATCATGCCACCTTCTTGCTTAAAATAATTCCATGTTTGTCACTAAGGTCCAAATTCCTTGGCTTCAGCAACCTACTGTAGAGGTTATGGTCACAGCCTCTGGAGTCAGACTGTCTGCGTTCAAATTCCACTCTCACCACTATGTAAATCTTTTTTTGAGTAGCTTAACCTCTGAGCCTCAGTTTCCTTATCTGTAAAATGGCAGATAATAATAGTATAACCTACTCATAGGGTTATGTGAGAGTTCAGTTGTTAATCCATGAAAAGGGTTTAACTGAGCGTCACATAGTAAGTGCTCAATAAAAAATTACTGCAATGAAAGCCCCCACAGTCTAACTCCAACCTGCCTCGCTAGCCTTACCTTCTCATTTCCTCTCATTTGTTCCTAAAGTTTTACCAATCAGAATCACTCAAACTGTGTTTTTCTACCACTGTGCCATTGTTCAGGCCATTCTCTCCATCCCGAATAGCCTTCTCTTACTCCACCTGTATCAGTTGTTTAGTCCTTCATTTCAAACTACCCCAATCTTAATGGCTTAAAGTAACCATTTCACTTCTTCACGATTCTATGGGTTGGCTGGGCAGGGTTCAGCCAGGGTGGTTCATCTCTGACCCACCCAGGTTGTCTGACCTCACTCACAGCTGCAGGATTCAAGATGGCCTCCCTCTCGTGTAGGCCCTCAGTGGGCATGGCTGGAACCCTCAGTCTCCTCTCTCCTCCATTTATTTCATCTCCATGGGCCTTTGTGCCCTCATCCTATTTCAGACGGAAAGGCTTCTCTCTACGTGGGTTTTCCAGCAGTACTCAGACTTCTTTACATGGTGGCTCAAGACTATGAGAGGGTGAAAACAGAAGCTGCAAGACCTCTTAAGGACTAGCCCTGGATTTGGCACAATGTCACTTCTGTTGCATTCAAACCAAGTCACAAAGCTGTGTTAGATTCAGGTAGGAGAAGCAGACTCTACGTCTTGCTGGGATTCATAGTAGTCACCTTGAGCTGCCATGACAAGATACCACAGATCAGGTGGCTTAGACAACAGACATTTATTCTCTCACAGTTCTGGAGGCCAGAAATCTAAGATCAAGGTACCATCAGGGCTGGCTTCTGGTGGGGCCTCTCTTCTTGGCTTGTAGATGGCAACCTTCTCACTATATCCTCACATGGTCTTTCCGAGAGCAGAGAATGTGAGAGAGAGAGAGAGAGAGACCCATGGTGTCTCTTCCTCTTCTTATAAGGACGCCAGTCCTATCGGATTAGAGTCTCGTACTTAGGTTCTCACTTAACCTTAATTACTTCCTTAAAAGCCCTGTCTCCAAATACAGTCACATTGGGGGTTAGAGCTTCAATGTATGAACTTTGGAGGGACACAATTCAGTCAATAACAAAACAAAATGAGTGGAAAAATCACATTGTAAAAGGGCGTGCTGATGGAAGGGGTTGCTGTGCCCATTTTTGGACATAATCCATCACCCTTCTCTGCCACTGAAATAATTTTCATCCTTCACAACCTTCCCCCCTCTCAGCCAGGCCAACGTTGACATCTCCTCACTCAGCAGTCTGTGGCTCTAAGTATGGGTTGCTTCTTTCACACGACCACATCCTGCCTTGGTTGTAAGCATTTGGTTTAGGTTCTAACCTCAAGGCAATGGCCATGGTTTGGTTTTTGTATCTTTAGGTTCTTACACAGCGTCTTGCACAGAGAAGGCCATAGAAAATGTTTGTTGAATGAATGAAAAATGCGATCAATTTTATATACTGTGCCAAAAAGTGACAGCCACTCAAAGACGAAGCTAGGTTTGGTGCCTGGGCAGTTTGCATGCTTTCACTGCTTCTTATATGTCCTCAGTCCACCACCTCTTCCAGCTCTCTAGCCCATGGCATGAGGGAAGAACTCAGAAGACTAGATACTGGGAACCAGGAGGCCTGGGTTCCTGTCCCATTTCTGCCACCTCTTAATTGTGATCGTGGGCAAGTCGTTTTATTTCTCTGGGCCTCGGTTTCCTCATGTCTAAAAGAAGAATAACAATACCCTTTATAGGGTGGTTGTGAGAAAGGAATATGACAACATAGGTGAAAGCCCTTTCAAGTCCAAAGAGCTTCACAGATATTATTTCTTGTATTGGTCTGGTTGGGCTGCCTTAACAAAATACCATGGCCTGGGGGGCTTAACCAATAGAAATTTATTTTCTCACAGTTCTGGAGGCTGGAAGTCCAAGATCAGATATTGTGTCTGGTGAGGCTCTCCTCTTGGGCTGCATATGGCTGCGTTCTCACTGTGCGCTCACATGGCCTCTACTTTGTGAGCATTTGCAGGGGAAAGGGCGGAAGAGAGAGAGAGACTTTACTGAACAACTATTGGATCAATGAAGACATCAAAGGAGAAATCAAAAAATTCTTGGACACAGATGAAAATGAAAACACAACATACCAAAATCGACGAGAGAGAAAGCTCTCTGATGTCTCTTCTTATGAGGACACTAATTCTATCAGATCAGGGCTCCTCTTTCATGACCTCATTTAACCTTAATTACTTCTGTAAAGGTCTTGTCTCCAAAGTCTGTCACACTGGGGGTTAGGGCTGCAACAGACGAATTTTCGGGGGACACGAACACTCAGTCCATAACATTGCTATTGTTAATTCTGAAGCACATGGGTGATCTTCATTGGTCTAGCCTGGTTCCTTGCTGATTCTGCTCTGTACCAACTCTCTGACATGCCTTCTACAGTGCCTGGCACATTGTAGAAATCAATAAATGATAGCATTTATTATTGTTATTCCCAGTCCCTACCTACAGATGTTGGGAGAGTGGAAACTGAAGACAAGTGTTCTAAGATGTCCAGTTCTAAATAGAAGGAAAGGATTTGTCCTCTTAAGTTCCTATCTTCATACCAGGTTAGAAAATCTTCCTAAGAACTATGTTGGTTTGTCTCCAAATTCTCAGGAAGACCCTTGAATCATCAAAGCTGGTTCAGATTGCAGAGTGCGAATAACCAGCCTTTAAACTTTCAAGAATGGTTTCTGAGTAGAAAAGGAAAAAAAAATTGCGATCTTCAAAAATTGCAGGCTGGGGACTAGCTCCGTGGTATAGTGGTTGGGTTCGGGGTGCTCCACTTTGGTGGCCCAGAATTTGCAGCTTTGGATCCCAGGCATGGACCTACACCACTCATCAGCCATTCTGTGGTGGTGAACCACATATAAAGTGGGGAAAAATTGGCACAGATGTTAGCTTAGGGCCACTCTTCCTCAAGCAAAAAGAGAGGAAGATTGGCAACAGATGATAGCTCAGGGCTAGTCTTCTTCAACAACAGCAACAACAAAAAACCAGGCTGTTTAACTAGCTCTGTAGCTGGTGACAGGGCAAGGACTGATGTGTGCTGCAACTTGAATCACTGTAGAGTAGTTCTTGCCACTCCAGGCCACTAGCGTCTCCATTGTGGGGAAGGACCGGTGTCCCACCTCCCTCATCTGCTTCCATTTACTGCCTCTCCTTAGATACCATTTTAGATTTAATGAGGATAACGATGCCCCAAATTTATTAGACCCTGAGAAAAGACTGGTTTTTGTTAAAGAATAGAAGCTGATTCTAACTTACACCAGGTATAGAGATCCTTTGTCACTTTTTAAGCAATAATTCCATCAAGGACCACTGAAGAACCCTCTTCAGCCTCGCCAGTCTACACTTTGTAGACTTCTATCCTAAAGGATCTAGGAACAACCAACTCAACAGTGAGGAAGTCTGTAAGTGTGAACTTTGACTGACTATATCCCTGAACATGATGTTGATGGTGATGCCTGCATCATCTTAGCATTGAACATCTCTTTAAAGATTTCTAGAGTAAGGAAGGGACCTTACAGAGGACCAACATCTCAGCATTTCTTAAAGTCCAAAGATAGCCTACGCAGTCATCTTCGAGATTCTTGTTAAAAACGCACCTGGGGATCCATTCCAAGATCTACTCATTCAGCATCCATCTGAATCTGATTTTTTTTTTTTTTTACAAGCCTGCCAGATATCACTTATGCACATGCATCCAGACACTGATGTAGTCCAAGTCGTTACTTCTGAAGGTGTCATCCTTGGATCAGGGGTAAAAAGCCACTCAGGAGCTTGTTAGGGCTGCAGAATCTCAGGCCCTGCCCCAGACCTGCTGAATCAGAACTTATATTTTAACAAGATCTGCACTTGAGTCGTATGAACATTAAAGCTTAGGAAGACGGGCTAAGCCACTTATCTAATATAAAGGCAGCTGGGGTCCAAGAACCCAACCGACTTGCCTAAGATCACAGTAAGTAAGTAAGTAAGTAAGTAAGTAAGTAAGCCAGGAGGCCGTGTGGGTAACTGGGGAAGAGGCTGTGCTTGGAGTCAGGTAGGCCAGTGTTCAAATCCAGGCTCTCCTCTTTGCTAGGCTAAAATCTCAGGTAATTCCCTGAATATCTCTAAGCCTCAAATTATCTGTTGTCAAAGAAGTAGTAATACTCTCTCATAGGCTTCTTGAGAAGATAAAATGAAAGCATCTAAAAAGCACGTAGAAAGCTCTCAAGAAACAGTTGTTATGATCATTATTCTAACTTAGATTTCCTGATTCTGTGTTGCCTCCTAGGCATCCCGTGTTGCTTGCAAGAAATGGGAAATACTGCTTTAGAGAAATGGGGTCTTTTTGAGACTGTTACATCTAATTTAGGTTCTAGGGTTTGAAAGAATGAGGACAAAGGCGGGGGCCCTCTGGAGGAAAGTAAACAGAATGTGGTACAGCCATGAGATTTCTCCTGCCCTCCCGACTCCTCACGGCTTGACTTGTTGGTGATGACCTGCAGACCCAACCAGTTCCTGGAGAAACACCCAGCTAGGTGAAGCATTTGCCCATGCTTTGCCTCAGCTTTCGGAACTTCTTTCTTTCCTCATCACTGTGGGCATCCCTTCTGTGGCCCCAGAGTTCTCACGTAGGCTCCTTAGAGCCTTCCTCATTGGGGCTCATCTTCTTCCTGCCTCCTAGGAAGCCCTATAAACTCGGGGTCTTCCCTCCACACATCAAAAGTCACTTGCCCTGTGCCTTATTCTAGAGCACTGGCCAGCTAAGCTGATAAATCAAATTTAACACTCGAGTTGGAGTCAGTCAGACGTCCTGGGTTCAAATCCGAACTCTGCCGTTTGCCCTCTCTGTGATTCAATGAGTTGTTTCACCTCCCTGTGCCTCAGTTTCTTTACCTGTACAATGGGGTCGATGACAGTAGCTACTTTATCAGGTTGTTAGGGAGTTTACACGAGTTAACATCTGGAAAGAGTTTGAAGAGTGCCTGGCACAGAGTAAGTGCCGTGTGAGTTGCTGCTGAGTCAGGCATGGAGCTGGGTGCTTGTGGGTCTGCAGATGAAAGGCCCAACCCCTATTTGGAGATTTGAGTGAAGGGCAAACAAAGGTAAGATGGTAACATGGAGCTAAGAATGAGGAGAGTCCACAAGGTACATGTCTGAAGTCCTGAAACTCCTGGAGGTGAGTGGCAGATTTGGCTCTAAGCTTCCTCGCCACTGGGGAATTTAAGATACATTGTTTAGGAGAAATGTGACTATCCTTGACACTAAGTCTAAAAGGTATCTCTTCTGGATCTTCATGGAGACGACACCATGTCATGTGCCAACAGTAAGTCAATCAATTTTATGTTATAATGTTAAAATATCTGTCTTAGTTTGTTCAGGCTGCTATAATGAAATGCTACAGACTGGGTGGCTTATAAGCAATAGAAATTTATTTCTCACAGTTCTGGAGGCTAGAAGTCTAAGATCACAGTGCCAGCATGGTTGGGGAAGGGCCCTCTTACAAGTCGCAGACTTCTTGCTGTGTCCTCACAAGGTGGAATGGTCTAGGGAGCTCTCTGGGGCCTCTGTTATAAGAGCACTGATCCCGTTCATGAGGGCTCCACCCTCATGATCTAATCACCTCCAAAGGCCCCACCTCCTCATACGATCACATTGAGGGTTAGGTTTTCAACATATGAATTTTGGGGGGATGCAAACATTCAGACCATAGCAATATCCTTTAATATGGGTTGATGACATTATTCCCAAGGGTAATCAGAAAATTCTATAATGGAGGGAGTGAAGGCAGAGTAGCAACACCATTTGCTTCAGGACCCATGCAATCCAGCTCTTCAATATTGCTGCCTGATCCAAGGATAGATTTTACAGCAGTGGGTCTTAACCCATTTTTTTAACTGTACCTTTTTTTTTTTTACTTTTTATTTTGGAATAATTTTAGTTTTACAGAAAAGTTACAAAGATAATGTGAAAAGTCCATCTTACATTTGTCAAAACTTAGAAATTAACATATCACTAAATAAACTCCAGACTTTCTTTGGATTTCATTAGGTTTTTTTCCCTAAGGTCCACTTTCTGTTCCAGGATCCCATGCAGGATATCCACTGCATTTAGTCATCACGTCTCCCTAGTTTCCTCTGGTCTGTGACAGATTCTCAGTCTTTCCTAGTTTTTCGTGACCTTGACAGTTTTGAGGAGTACTGGTCAGGTGTTTTATAGACTATCCCTCAGTTTGGGTTTGTTTGATGTTTTCCTCATGGCTAGACTGGAGTTAAGGGTTTGAGGGAAGAAGACCACAGACATGAGGTGCCCTTCTCGTCACATCTTATTGGGACTGAGTTCTGTCAATATCATCACCAGTGAAGTTAACCTTGATTATGTGGTTAAGGTGGTGTTTTCCAGGTTTCTCCACTGTTAAGTCACTATTCTTCCTCTTTCCATATTGTCTTCTTTGGATACAAGTCACTAAGTCCAGCTCACACTCAGGGAGTTCAAGCTCCACCTTCTGGAGGTGACAGTATCTACTTCTATTAAATGGGGTTCTTCTGTAGGCAAGATTTGTCCCTTCTCCCCGTGTATTTTTTTTAACTCGATTATTTATTTAGATTAGTATACACTTATGTATGTTTATTTTATATTTTGGGTTGTAATACAATACCACACTACTCATTCTGTTGCTCACATTTGTTCAGATGTAGCCACTGGGAAGCTCTTCCTATGTCCCTTTGACATGTGCCCATCCTTTTGTCTTTTGATCACTTCCTTGCTTCCTGGAATTACAAGATGCTTCAGGCTCATCTTATATTTTTCTCTACCCAGTCCTAGAATCAGTCATTTTTTCAAGGAGTCCTTGTTCCTTTTATTGGAGAAAAGCACATAGAAACCAAGATCTAAAGCTGAAGTTTTTACATTTTTTTTTCCTGAGGAAGATTTGCCCTGAGCTAACATCCATGCTAGTTTTCCTCTATTTTTTAGTGTGTGGGCCACCAGGACATAATGGCTGCTAACAGAGTGGTGCAGGTCTACACCCAGCAACTAAACCTAGACCACTGAAGCGGAACAGGCCAAACTTAACCGCTAGGCCACCAGAGCTGGCCCTAAAGCTAAAGTTTTGGTACACAAATTATATCCATGGGACTGAAATGATCCACTTGGTCCCTCTTTAGCCTTATGTCTCCATTGTCCTGAATGCTTACTCTGATTTACTCATGAGAAAAGGTTTTCATGTATTCCAGTACACATATCTTGGTAATATTTGATGCCTCCTGCCTCTATTCATGGGAAAGTATCTCCCGTACCAAACCATAGCAATACAATTAGCTCATTATAGCATTTCTATCTGATACCTATTAATGTATCAAGATGGGTATTTATATAATAAATTCTATACTCCGGATCAAAATCTGGCAACATACCAATATACTGGTTGCCAACCAGTGTGTAGCAGATGTGGTTATTTATCTATAAATGCCATCCCCTTTCTTGCTCGCAGAATCTGAATTTTGTTCAGACATCTATCCCTCTCTCTTTCTGATACCTGCCTTAGGAGTAAATCCTGGTTAATGTTGGCCAATCATGACAATTCCACCCTCTCTGCCAATGCTTGATTTAGAGGTAGAAATGGTCTGCAGGGCAGTCAATTGACAGGAGAGCTTCTGAGAAAGATTGTCTTGATGATACAAAGAGATTCATACTAAAGGAGGAGATCACTTTTTCTACTTGTTGTCCAAAACTACAGTAGCCATCTTGTGACCATGTGAGGAACTAAGGCAACATGCTGAGGATGGAAGACAAAAGAGGAAAGAACTTGAGTCTTTGATGATGTCATGAAGCCGCTGAATTAACCAACCCAAGAGGCCCCCTATGTAGGAACCCCCTTTTATATAAGATAATAGATATTCTTTATTGTCTTGGCAATTTGAGTTATTTCTTTTACTTGTAGCCAAAAGCATCATAATAAGCATGTCCTACTTCAGAATATTTAAAGGCAATTATTAACTCTTTTTTGATCCAAGGCCCTTTTCAGAACTCATCCATTCATTTATTTTTCACAAATATTTACTGAGAAATGGCAGCAAAAGAGAGAGATTGATCAAGTAATCACATGCACGTGTAACAACAAACAATGATAAATATGAAAAAGGGAAAGTAGAAGGAACATGTGAGAATAACGGAAGAATACAATTTAGAATGGGAAGGTGGTATTAAGGTACAACTTCACTTAGCAAGTGTTGTGTAAACTGTCTGAAAAGAAGTGTAGGAGTGGGAAGATATTAGGGATGGAGTACTGTGCATGCAAACCCTTTGGGTGGGAAGCAGCATGAAGTCCTGGAGGAACCTGAAGAAGGTCTGGGGGCGGGGGAGGGAGGCTGGGGGAAAGAGTGGCAAATCTAAGGCTGAAGAGGTCAGCAGGGTCCAGACCACATAGGGTCCATCTTGGAGACCACAGTAATTGATACCGGCTCAACACAATGTTGACATAAGGGAAGCCATATTGTAGAAAAGAAACCATATTGTAACTTTAAATGACCTCTGACTAACTAGCCCAGGTATGCTCTGTAGATTTTCTGGCCCCTCCCGGCTGCTATAAGTTGATAATTTTGTTCTTTTGAGTTCCTTAGGAAAGTGATGACCCCCAGGCAGAGAGCCTATGCTGATAGCTATCATCAATGACAACTGAAAGATCAGGGTATAGGGCATGGCTCCATCCTTTGATGCATATGCGGTAAAACAAAGAATGGTCAGGAACTGGGACCAGATGTCTGCCCCCACCCGGAGCCCAGCCCTCCCCCACCTGGAGAATAGCCCCATCTATGACGGGCCTGTAGTCTTTGTTCTGGGAGAGATGGTTCTTTCAGACATGAGTCGGCCATCTTCCCTCTTGCTAGCAAGCTGTAATAAAGTCCTTTCTCTCCTACCACCTTGCCTTCTGACTATTGGCATGTCTTGCAGCAAGCAGACAACCCCCCTCGGGCGATAACATAAGGATTTTTCTTTCTCTCCTAAGAGAAAAAAAAAACACAATGAAGAGCTCTAATCTGGGAATGATATGATTACACAACCTAACCAGTTCCTTCTGGGCACCTTAGGGCTCTGTCTTGCCATAGTCTTGCATTCAAATGCACAACACTGTCAATGAATTACAATTAAAGATCCTTCTAATAGCGACTTGTACCTTTTAAAGGGGATCTTTGGCGGAGAGTATTAGAGCTTGCCCACTTTCTATGTGCTCTTCATTTTCCAGCCTTCCTTGCAGTTTGGTTGGGATCATGAACTTGGGCTTGACAGTAATGATGTAAGTCATTTCCAGGTCCGGCTCTTAAAAATATCTCTGTGACTTTTCATTCCTTGCTTCACCTGCCACAGTGATCTTGGAGGTCATCTCTCTGGATGAGAAGATGTGGGAGGGCTGGTGGTGACCTGCATGAGACTTTGGATGAGAGAGAAATAAAATCTCCTTCCAGATGTTTCAGGGTTCATTTGTTACTGTGGTGTAACTTAACTGTATTAGCTTCTGAGGGCTGCTGTAACAAATTACTACAAACTGGGTGGCAGCAGAAATGTACACTCTCACAATTCTAGAGGCTAGAAGTCTGAAATCGAGGTGTCAGCAGGGCCGTGATCCCTCCGCAGGGTCTAGGCAACAATCCTTCCTTGCCTCTTCCTGGTTGTTGCTGGTTCTGGCAATCCTTGGTGTTCTTGGCTTGTGGCTGCATCTCTCCACTCTCTGCTTCCATCTTCACATGTCCTTCTTCTCTGTGTGTCTGTGTCTCTGTCTGTGTCTTCAGATGGCCTTCTTACAAGGACAGCAGCGTTGGATTTAGGGCCACCCTAATCCAGTAGGATCTCATCTTGACTAATCACATCTGCAAAGGCCCTATTTCCAAATAAGGTCACATTCTGAGGTTCCTGGGAGACATGCATTTTCGGGGGACAGTCTTCAACCCACTACAATGACTAATCAAGGATATAATTTATAACCCACAGCAGCACTTCTTAAAACCACCCTTTCTATCCTCCCCAGTTCTAGGGCAGCTCTGGAACCTCTCACCTCTTCATTCCGTCTTCCCTCTTTCACTCTTACTCTTCCCCAGATTCCAGCCTGCAGGGCCATTGCTTTATCATGACGTCATCTTTCTCTCCCACCTCTCCGTGTACCATCTCTCCACACATTCATCTTGATTCAGGATCACAACAACCATGGGAACTGGGCTGGCAAAAGCAGAACATCCAAAGAGAGCAGAGCAAGGGGGAAGAAATTAAGCAGCAGAAGCCACATATTTTAGTGGATGAGCGGAAGTGGAAAGGTGGAACACTCTCAAGTGAATAGGCTGTCTCCACGAAATCTGCATTTTAAAGGGTCATTCCAGCTGTGGTGGAGTCTGATGGTTGGGGACAGGCAAGAGCATAGTCAGAAGGCCACTGGGAGGCTGTTGGAGCAGTTCAGAGAGCTTGGACCAGGGTGATGGTGGAGAGATGAAGGTGCAGATATATTACAAGGACACATTGATAGGACGGAGGAAGAGTGGGTGAGGGAGAGAATCTGATCCAAGCTATGGACCCTATTTTCAGGACAATGCACATCCCCAAATTTTTATACAAATATAATTACTCCTGAAACCCACTCTCATTCCTGAGGTTAACAGTGCTGGCTCTAGGGCAAGAGTCACAGACCTTTGGAAAAACTGCTTCTCTCATCCGAGCTTCTCATAGCTATTGCGCAGCAGCCAGGCTGGACTTATTCTTTCTGAGGGTTGTCCGGAGCGGTTCAGCGTTGCCCAAAATGAGTGAAGCCATCAGCTTCAACAGCTGGCTGCCTGAATGGAGCAGGGTCCCACCTGTGTGGGGATGGGCCAAGCAGACAGCCACAGAAAGGGATTTCATAGCTTTTTTCCAAAAACTATTTGCAGAGAAGAGACAGTTTCAAAATGGGAAAAACTGGTGATATCCAGAAAACCTAGGGCAGAGGTCAAAGGAGGCAGGTTCCCAGTAGCAGAACCTCCAGTACAGATGCCAACAAGTGGGAGGGCATGTAAGAGGGAGTGGGGCCATGTCAGTCCCCCGGACCCCCAGCCCAGCTTGTGCGAAGTCAGGCAGCTCACAGCAGCCCTATTCCTGGTGGCCTGCACTGCAGGTGAGTGCTGTGCATCTGCATGAACACTCATTATAGCCCTCCCCACACCACCCGGGGCCGGTCCCTAAAGCCACGCTTCTGCTTTGCAAGCTGTGTTACGATGACGTGGTCAAGCTTGGTCCTCAGGTATGTGGGAACCCCACTCACAGGCTGGGAGGGAGGGGGAGTAAGCTGACTTAGACTGGGCTGGGGCCACAGGGACTGATGCAACTGGGGGTGATCATTTGGGAGATCCTGCCCAAGGAGGGTAGCCAGCCATCTTGATTACCATGTAAGGCTGGGTTTAATCTGGCCTGGCATCAGGAGCCAAGTGGTCCAGTTTGGGCACTGAAGGTATAATAGTTTGATCTCTGAGTAGTCATGGTAGCCAGCATCAATGGATAGTAGCGTCCTGAACCAAGGGAGGATGGATTTGGAATGAAACAGTGTTACTGACAAATGTATGCTGGGTTGAGGAACAGGGTTCAACTCACTGGAGAGAGAAGGGGGCAGGAAGAGTTTAGGCAGTTTTTAGGGTTCTGGTTCAGCAGGGAATGGAGCCTGGATGGCTACAGTGACTGGGCATACACAGTACTTGTTGTGAGCAGGGCTGTAGTGGGTAGGCAGTACATAGTTTCTGGTTCTGGTTCTGGTCTCAGAGACTGTTGGGTGATTATTTATCTAAGCTCCAGGCCAGGCACTGAGCATGGCCTTAGTGGTTTGGCAACTGCTGATATGTTGCCCGGCCTGTCTATCTTTGGCTTGTGAACTCTGCCTGAAGGACCATCAGGTAACAGGTCTCTGGTCTTCATCCTGGGCATGCCTGAGGCAGTCAGGCACTGACATTGTTTAACACATGGATTCTGCTGAGACTTGAGACCAGGCCCACGCCCCTCCAGGGCCCGGCAGGCTTGACTGGATTTCCCGTATCTTGTCTAGTCCTCATCCAACCCCTCTCCTGGGAAGCCGGCCTTCCACCTTCCCCCAGAACGCCAGGCGGCCGCTCACCAGCCTGGGCACTCCATCTCCACCTCCAGCATTGGGCATTGCCCTCGGGAGGACAGCAATTTCCAGCCTGGGTCCTGAGCCAGATTACCTAGTCTGAATTCTGGCTCTGATACTTCTCACAAATGCAACCTTGACTAAATTTCTTCACCCTCTGAGCCCTAGTTTCTTCATCTGGGGGTAAGAAAAATAACCCTAAAGCAAGGATGGATAAGAGAGTTATGTGAGATCATGCATGTAAAGCACTTGACCTAAAGTCCAGCACATATAAATACTACCTGATATTATTATTATAGTTTATGTTTGGCTGATTTGGTTGGGGGCTGGTCTTACAGCTGGGGCTGCTCCCTGACGTTGCCCTGGCTCCTGCTTACTATGGCCTCTGCCCCTTCTCTTCCAATCTGGGATGCTGAGATGCTAACATAGCTCTAGAGTGAGGTGCCTTGGACACAGTGCCATTGCATTTGTGTGAGAGGATGTTCAAATGCATATATTTTAAAGGATGGATGGGGATCAAACCCAAGTCAGTTCAGTCTGACTCTTCCTTTTTTAAAAATCATTTCCACTCTGAATGGAGGACAACCAGACCTCTGCTTCTTCTGGGAACACAGTGAGGGTGACCCCTCTTCTTTCAGAAAAGCTTGTTAAAGGCTGAGTACATAGGACCGATGGAAGAAGCTTGTTTGATCATTCAGCTTGATTCATGGCAGGCTTGCGGATACGTTTAAGAATGGTAAGCCGATGAGAAGATATTTATAGGAAGGATAATGACATGTTATTCTCCACCACGACTAATAAGAGTATAAGATTAAATTAATTGAATTAGAAGAGGAAAGAGTCAGTTTAGGTACAAAGAAAAGAGAACAGAGATTTTCCTGGTAAAATCAGCTTAGAAAATACAAAAATTAGAATTGTCTAAGTATCTTTGAAATCACACTTAAGATGTAGAACGCAGTGGTGTTAACACAGGCCAGCACCCACTCTGGTCTGTTTGGTCTACATGGTTTCATAGGGAAGTATTTGTTATTATGGCATTTGTCCTGATAATGGATTTATTTTCTTCTCCTTTGCTTTTTATTGTCTGTGTTCATTTTCCCTTCATATCCTCTGCTCCTTTTTCCATCTTGCCTTCATGACCATGACAGGGTCTTCTTTATGCCCGATTAAGCTGAAAGCTAATACCCTCTGCCTTTCCAAATTGCCCTTAAAATGCTTTGTCTCCACCTTCACCACAGGCCTTGTCTATGTAGAGTTTTTAACAATATTTACAAGTCTCTGCATAGAGCTGAAGATGATAGTGGAACGGGGGAAAGGGTCTTTACTTTAGGTTTTATTCAGCTTCCCGAAGTCTTTTGAGTGTGGACGTCTGGGTAGACTTCTGCTGTCTGGTTTCCCAGCACCCATTTCTCATTCTTCAGGTTATGGAGCCCCAATGTAACTGTGGAACGGCCTCCTTGCCCTCCACTGAGGCCGCCCAGCCCTCCCTTGGGCAAGATTGAGTAGGTGACACAAGGTAGTCCAAGTAGATACTCTCTTCCTGGATTGGAATCATAAGCAAAATGGCACCAAAAGACTGAAGACAGCTGTCGATTGTTCATCATGACAATGTCAATTTGAAGAAGTGACACATTAATTAGTTCCTGACACCTCATACCTGGAGCTACTCTGTTCCTTGTCCTTTCTGGAGTCTTTTTTTTTTTTTTTTTTAAGCTTTTCTTCTGATTATGAGAGCCGTCCCTTATCCTTCCCAATAGGTTCTTTCTGCTTAATGTAGTTTAGGTTGATTTCTGTGTTGTAAACAAAGAACACCCAAAGACTTCAATAAACTGTTCTTTATGAGATTACCAAACACTGCAAAACATTTCCCATATGCCCTTTTAAAAATGATCTTTTCTTGCTTTAAGGCATTAATAAAATGTTGATTATTGGCATGGAGATAGTTGTAACATTTTGGGGGAGTCACCAGATGGTGACATAACATATTATTTCCTAATTCAATTTATCTCGAAATGCGTGTATGTGTTGCATCTGGAGGAAGTGCTTTATCATCATTATTATGTTATAGCTCTGCTTTTTAAAAACTATGCTATAGACTGCGTATCTCGTGGGGATAGAATTTGGATGCGATGAAAGCACTTCTTTAGCAATATCTCAGAGGTATATACCGTAACTTCAAGACATTTTATGTCCAAAATGTCTGAAAGCAAACAAATATCCTCAGAAGGGGAATATTTCCTAAGTGGATGCAGCCAATACATAGATTTTATTACAGCTCTGTCAGGAACCAATGACTTATACATTGCTGTTGCTCGCACATAAACCTTTCATAGATTATGATAAATAGTTCTCTGATATGTAGGCACTACTCTCGGCAAAACCCTCAAGCAGTGGACTCTGACCAGAAGCCACATGAGTAGTGGAAAAAGACCTTTGCTTTGGACTATAAAGGTGATTGCAGATTAAATTGTTATGATCAAGCAGGAGCTAGAAAAGATTTCTATATTTGTAATAGGAAGGCTGTGGATAGTTGTTAAAATTTTGACCCAAGTTATTTTGGTAGATCAGACCAAAAGAAGAAGGAAATAGTAACACTGAACCCCAATATTGCTGACTGTTAGAAACTCTCACTGATAAATCTCAGCTTCTACCAAAAGGAAACAAAATTTATTTATAGGTGAGTATTTTCTATTTCCACCCTGCTTCCAGCTCTAATTTTCCCTCTTCCACTAATGTATCAGTTAGCTAGTGCTGTGTAACAAACCACTCCAAAAGGTAGTGGCTTAAAATAGCAAACATTGGGGTCGGCCCAGTGGTGCAGTGATTAAGTGTGCATGTTCCGCTTCGGCGGCCCGGGCTTCGCTGATTCGGATCCTGGGTGCGGACACGGCACTGCTTGGCAAGCCATGCTGTGGTAGGTGTCTCACATATAAAGTGGAGGAAGATGGGCATGGATGTTAGCTCAGGGCCAATCTTCCTCAGCAAAAAGAGGAGGATTGGCAGCAGATGTGAGCTCAGGGCTAATCTTCCTCAAAAAAAAAAAAAAACAGCAAACATTAATTAGCTCATGAGTTTGTGGGTAGGCTGGGAGGTTCTTCTGGTCTTGGCTGGGCTTGCTCATACTATGTGATGAGTTAGTGGGCTAGCTTCTGGCTGGCTTCGCTGATCTTAACTGTATCCTCACACATTTGGTGGTTGTTTGGCTATATGCTGGTGTAAGATGTTCTGAGCTGGAACAACTAGGCTTTCTTCTACTCATCTTCCAACAGCCTAGCCTGTGCTTGTTCACATAGCCATGTCTGGGTTCTGAGAGAGAGAGGGGACAGATGAGGCATTTTTTTGAAGTCTAAGCTCAGAGCTGGCACATAGTCGCTACCTCAACAGGAGGAGCTACAAAATCACATTGCAAAAGGTATGGATAAAGAGAAGCATGAAAAGCTGTGGCCATTTTCAATTTCCCATACTTAGGGATGTTGCAACTCTGCTAGTCTGGGTTTTTTTTCTTGTGGTGTCAGATGAGAAGAATGGGCAGAGAGGAATAATGGACGAAAGAGGAGAGAAGTGGAAGAGAGAGAGTTCATGTGAGTTGAATGTCAGAAAGAATTTTGGGGATTTGGCAAATGAGAGGCTTTGAAACAACTTTAGTATAGAGAGAGAAGGGTGTCAGAGGAAGTAGGGTTTGGATATGTGTTCCTATGGTTGAGGAATTTGATCCCTTCAATATTCTACAAGAGATGCAAGTAAAGAATGGAATTTCCATTAGTTACTTTCTTGGCTATTGAGTTACACATTTTTCAATGTGACTGTGTAAGAATGAGCTATGTGGAGTCCCAGGACTTATTTAGATGAAACATTTAGATTTCTAAAGGAAGACCTTAAAAAGAAAACAAAAAAGCTCTACCAAACTAGAGGAAAACTATAACATTGATTGTTCCCCCGCTAAGGAGGACAATCAATCACATTTAGATGTTCAATATTTCCTGAGCACCATCAGGTTCAGCACGTCAAAATTTTGAGCAAATGTGGTGTTCTCTGAAGACTTTGTGATTTTAGTTTATTCAAACATCCATGGAAATGTAAGGAAATAATGTATTGACTAACTCCTAGGTGTATGATGCTGCCAGTTTATCTGAACATTTGACAGATGGCGCCTCTGAGCCCACAGCCTTTGGTTCATCCATTTCTGTCCAAATGGTGTTGATGCTTGAGACCTATAATACCTACAGAATGAATGGGAGATGCCCTGGGAGCCAAAACTTGCAGGCTTGAAAGTTAGCCCAGTCCATATTCAAACCCCAACTTCACTCTCTGCTATGTGAACTTGGGCACATTTCTTACCTGATTAAGCTTTTTAAAAATCTTAACATGAGGATAACAATCCTTTTGCATAAGTTTGTTATAAGGGCTAAAGATAATACATAATCAGTGTTGAGCACTAATGTTTATTTTTGACTCCTCAAAAAGAGGCTATAGACCAGCCTCTATAGAGCCAGTGGCAAGATACTGCGGATTCCCCCAAATTTGGTCCAATAAGCTTGTCTAAAGTCCAGTGTCAGGAGGCCATTGAACCAACAAAGGCCTCTCTTCTTCTGATTGCTTGTAGGAGAGAAGCAAAGGTAGAGCTACTAACTTAGGTGTCGGTGTTGGGTGTTAGGCATTGTGCCACTGGGGCCACTTAAAAATAAATCAATCGTCAGATGTAGGTTTTCTTTTTCATATAGTTATTTAACAGCTAAAGGCACTTACGATTTAGTTGGAGCGAAATGACAGCAGAAAACTTTAAAACACAGCAAGCATATAATCAAATGCTAAACTGGGAGGTTTAGGACCTTCAAGGAGAGATCAATAAAGGCTGAAGTGGGTGTGGAAGGAGAGGCAAGTTTCAGGGTATAGAGATGACAAAGGAACACTCTGGAAGAATGCCTGGAGGTGCATGTAGACTAGAAAAGAAGGGAGAAATTAGAGAGATGGGGTGAGCGTGGAGGCTGGTCAGGCAGGGACAAGGTAGATGGTGGAGGGTTTTGAAAGCCAGGCAGAAGACTTTTGGGTGCAGAGGGTAGAGCATCACTAACGATTTCTGAACAATGGAAAAAATCATGAAGATTAGTCCCTGGCAGGGACCTCCAGGCTCCTGAGGCAGAGCCTGGAATCAAGTGTCGGTTGGCAGGAAGTCAGGCACATGGTGACGGAACAGGCCTAATGTGGTGGTGGTGGTAGGGGCAGAGAAAGTCACAAAGACTCTTTACTATTGAGGCTTTGGGGAGCTGTAGGTTCTTCTGAGCCCCGTTTAGCCCAGACTGACCAGTGCTACACTGGCTCAAACATCTGCTTCGAGCAAAGATTCAGAAGGGAAAAGCTGTCAAAAAGCTGCGTGAGCTGAGATTGCCTTTCCGTGTTGTCTTACAAACGGGATGCTTCCCGTGATGCTTACAAACAATGCCTCATCCTTCAAGTGCTTGAGAAGTAAGAATGAGAACAGTGCCTCACCCGGCAGCTTGTCCAACAACTACCATTTTCTCTCTCTCTGAACTCTGTGATAAAGCAGAAGGCAATTTCTCTCCCCATCCCTGGGCAGGGAACAAATACAAAAGTGGAAGATGGGATGGAATAACACGGATCTCCCCGTGATTACTAATGTTCATTTTTGCCTTCCCCAGATTGTCAATTACAGGTAAATTGGCCCACACAATGTTCTAGGGAAAACTCAAGGTCAAACAAGTCCTCTGATTCAAATATCAGTGGGATTTCTAATGCTGTACTTTTCTGCCAACTAAAGGACGAGAACTTAAATGTTTTTCTGTGACTTCTAAATAAATACATCTATGTCTCCAAGCTGGCAGTCAGCATGGAACGAAGGAGGGAGAAAGGTTGACCTGAAGAAGCCCAAGAGTCAAGTGGATTCCCTTCTCCTTTGAGATGTTTTCTTGTTGAGAGGGTCGGTCATCATGGGTGAAGGGGAGGGTGAGAGGGCCTCTTACTCTCGAAAGAGAGAGAGATTAAAATTTAACAGAACTTTACTGCAAATAGTCTCTATAGAAATCAACAATTTAAAGCAAATTATAAGCTATTCAAATTTATTTATTCAAGAAGTAGTTACTAAGGGCCAATCCTGTGCCAGACCCTGACCCAGGAATGAGGAACATATCAGTAAATGAAACAAGTCTCTGCTCATATGGGGTTGACATGCCAGTGGGGGAAGGTGGACAACAGCCTATAAAAATATCCTCTGTCAGGTTGTCATAAGTGCTAAGAGGAGTTGGTCGAGGGATGGAGATACAGAGGGATAGAGCTGGTGATGGTAGTGCACGCTTTTAGACAGAGTGCGAAGGGCAGGCCTCTCTAATGAGGTGAGACCTGAAGGAAGTGAGGGACTGTGGACACGTAGGGAAAGAGGGGTCCGTGCAGAGGGATCAGCACATAAGATTGTCAGATAAAATACAGGACGTTCAGTTCAAGTTGAACTTCAGTTAAAAAACCAAATATTTTTTAGTATAGTTGTGTGCCACATAATGATGTTTTGGTCAACGATGGACTGCATATAAGATGGTGGTCCCGTTAGATTAGTACCATATAGTACCATTAGCACCATTTAGCTTAGGAATGTAGTGGGCTATACCATATAGGTTTATGTAAGTGCACTCTATGATGTTTGCACAACAACAGTATCACCAAATGACGCATTTCTTAGAACTATCCCTGTCACTAGGTGATGCATGACTGGATAAGTATATCCCACATATTGCATCAGACATACTTATACTAAAAAAAAATCATTTATCTAAAATTCAACTTGAGCTGGATATGCTATATTTTCATTTAGTGAATCTGACAACTCTCGCCAGGTCTTGAGGAAAGAGTCAGCTTGCTATGTTTAAGGAACAACAGGAAGGTAAGGAGATGTGAGCAAGGGGAAGACTGATAGGCAATGAGGTCCTCGAGGTGGCAGATGGCTGGGTCACAGAGGACCTGTGAGCCACTGTAAAGACTTTGGCTTTTCCTTTGAGTGTGATAGGAAGCCAATGGGAAGCTTCAAATGGGAAGTGTCAAGTCTTACTCATTTTTTCCTGTTTAAGAGTTTCATTCAATACTGATTCAAACAAATTATTGAATACCTGTTAGATTTAAAGATCTAGGACAAAGTTAGGAACTGTTCCTGCTTTCCAGGTGCCCATACACTATCTAGGGAAGATAACACTTAACAAAACAGCTAAGTAACAATGTAAATATTTGGGTCAGCATGGGTGGTTCAGCCCAGAGTACCACAGGTGGATGGATTACTTGGGCCGTAAATGTCTGGGAAGCATTTTGGAAGAGGTTGGACTAACTGGTCCAGGAAGGATGGGTGGGAAGGATCATATTTTCCTCCTCTTTCAAGCCTGCAAATGTTATCTCGAAGGTGAACGGCGCTCTGGGGGGCATTGCAGCCTCTGCATCCAATGTCCCCTGGGGACAGTTCCCCCCCAGCACGTCATGCCTAGGCAGTGCATTCAGAACCAAATGGATTGCAGGAGGAGCATCAGTCCCCAAGTAAAGTGTCAGAGGGCCAGGACTCTGAACAGAGTCAAGGTGGGTCTTCTCCGCCCTGACATACCACGTGCACAGCCCTTGTCTGGAGTAGGAATGTGGACCTCAACAAACGTGCATTTAAAAAGCAACCATTACTTTTCCTTAGGGATTCCTGCCTCTGAGATGTTAGCACCCAGAAAACTTCCTATAACACCAGAGAAGCTAATAAATGTTTGTGGAAAAAATATCCAACTTGTGCATTAATTTGCAGAAAGCATTTTGATTTGTTTCTAATAGAGTAATCAGCTTCACCAATTAGCTTTAATTTAACTCATTTTTTCAGTCTCCTTCTGTGAGTACAGAAGAGATTGTACATCTTGTGGCTTCTCTGAAATGGCTAGAGAACCTCAGAGAGGGCTTATGCTTGTAGTCTGGAGGCAGAGGACCAGAGGGGACCAGAGCCTAGGTCTTCAGTCCCGGAGCACCGGTGCCAGCCTGGGCGATGCAGTTGGTATAGGTCCTCCGAGCAAGAACTTGGTTATGCCTGGAAGACTGGGCTGTGTGCAAGCCTCTCTCTTCTTCAGTAAAAAGCCAAATTACTGTAATGGCTGCTGGTATTCTCTGAAGAAGGGTCAGAAACAAATTCAGGGGAACTCCCTGTTCACGTCCTAGACCTGCTATAACACATTAGCTCAAGCTGTGTGGCTTGAAACAGCAGAAATTGATTCTTGCACAGTTCCAGAGGCCAGAAGCCCAAAACCAAGGTGTCGGCAGGGCAGTGCCCCCTCCGGTCTCTCAGAGAGAATCCTTCCTAGCCTCTTCCATCTTCCAGTGGCTCCAAGTGTTCTTTAGCCATGGCAGGCAGCATCTTACTCTAATCCCTGACCCTGTGCTCACATTGCCTCTTCTCCTACCTGAAAACTCTGCCTCTCTCTTATAAGGACACCTGCCATTGGATTTTGGCTCATCTTATCTCAAGATCCTTAACTTAATTACATCAGGAAAGACCTTTTCTCCAAATAAGGTCACATTCACAGGTTCCAGGGGTTAAGATGTAGACATGTTTTGGGGGGATACCATTCAACCCACTACTGTCCCCAAAATATAAAAGCAAGAGAATCAAGAGAAAAGGAAAGTGTATGAATAAAGTGGAAATGTGTGAAAGATTGCTGGTGTTGTATAATAGGTACAAGCACACGCTGCTGCAAATGCTGTCATTGCCCTGTCCATATCCCCTTGGTGGTCGCCATTTTTGCACACTAATGGCTTCTACCTGCATGTACCTCTCACTCTCTGCCTAAGCGTTTTCTCTGGTTGTTGGATTGTATTTGGCCCAAAAGCAGGTGAGGCACACTGAAATTACCCAAGAATTAATGCTCCAGGAAAAGCCTTCAACTGATGATGGATGGGATTTGGGGGTAAATGCTCCAGCTTCCTTACTCTCTGGTGGTACAACTTGAGGAAAGCAAGTTCCACCCAGTCTTTCAGAGGCCTCTGAAACAGTAACTTTCTCATTAACATACCCAATATTGACTTCCTTCCTTTCTCTATCACAAGCCCTTCTCCCATTTGAGTGCTTCCTGAGATCAGCTCCCCAATAAACTACCTGCACCCCAATACCTGGCTCAGGGTCTGCTTCAGGAGGAACCCAACAGAAGACATACTTAAATACATGCATTTCCATTTATTGAGTACTTATTATGCCAAACTTTGTTCGAAGAACTATGTCATATCTAATTTACTTATCAACAATAGCCATTCAAGTGCCACATTATTATCATTTTACAGATGCAGAAACAGAAGCTCAGAGAATGTCAGCATCTTGCTTAAGAGTTCACAGGTGGTGGTACATGGAAAGCTGGGATTTGAACTAGCTCTATGGTACTTCAGAATCCATACCCTTAAACTCTACATAATACCTTCTTCCTACATTGAGGCTCCTGTCTTATGTTCTCCAGGAAACAGACACTGAGATGGAGATTGGTGTGTAGAAAGTTCGCTGGGAAGTGTTACCAATATCAATAATCATGGAGGATTGATGAAAGCCGGGTTGGTCAGAAGGAGAAGTTGGACTATGATACAGTCACAAATGTTTCTTCCTATTCCATGGGGAGCTCAGAAACTGGAATGGCCCTTCAGCGTTGTCCTGCCTTGAGGCAAAGAGGATGGTTCTTTATACCCTCCCAGGATTGTCCAGTCATTGGATGTGGGCTGCCAGCGAGAAGAAGGCATGACCTTGTGTGAGGTGGCTTTACTTAACATAAGGCAATTTCTGTAGGAAAACTCATCTGAAAGTCTGCTGTCAACACTCCCAGCAAATGGGGGAATGGGTGCTTTAATCTTGAGAGGGAGGATCTGGATGGTGCACTGAAACGTGCACTTCTGCCTACCCTTTATGCTGCTTGGATCCAATTTTATAATGTAATACCTTCTGAGAAGAACTTCCCCAGGATTCTGGTTGATCTCTTTCCCTGCGTAAACTTATGAAAGATTAGTAGGATGAACCACAGTTTCCACCGCTGTAGCTGGTCTCAAAGCTGCAACTCATCTGCCCATTCTGGATTTATCTCCACCTCAGCTGTCACTTCTGCTGGTTTAGGTGCGTTAGTTAGTAAGATAACCCAGAACCTCAACCCTGAGGGGTTTGAACACTGGTCAGTATGCCCTTCTTAGCCTGTGGCTGCTACATTTATCCACTCACTATCAAAATTGGATAAGGGAGTATCAAGAGAAGCTTAAGTGGGTTTCCCGGGTGCCAAACATAGTCCTCCCTCTCCCTACTGTGTAACAGCAGCCTTAACTCCTCCTGATGATCCTAATCAATCACTCCTATCAGGGTGGAGACAACTTGCTTCTTGTCTCCTGGTGTGAGAAGACTGAAGTGACTGGGTGTAGCCCAGTAGCTTAAAGTTTAATGAGACTCTTGCTTTGCCCCTTGGTGCAAGTGTTTCCACTCTGGGAACTAGGACCTTGAAATTCATAGAAACTAGAGTTATTGGAACCAAAAGCACATCACTGGGCATTATGGTGGATGGGACCACTCCTACTTCCGTCTCTTGGTTCTAGATACGTGTAGTCTACCTTCTGTGGACCCAACATCATATAATGGTGACTGATTTAGATTATACGCTGAATCCTGGGGTTGGGGTGGGGGCACGCTTGCTCAGTATCATCTCCAAACTGGAACCTCAATTGGGTGTTCAAAAGTCCATTCCATTGTTCCATCAGGCCAGCAACTTCTGAGTGGTGCAGTAGGTAACTGGACCAGTAGATCCCTGGTCAGGTGACCACAGCCACACCTCTTTGCTAAAGTGAGTTCTCTGGTCCAATATGGTGTTACGTAGGACCCACATCAGTGGTTCAGATGCTCTGTAAGCACTTGGATAATGTTGCTGGCTGAGGCCCTGTGGGAAGGAAAAGCAAATCCAGACCCACCAAAATGTGTTTATAAGTCCGTCAGAATCAATCATTGTCCCTTCCATGGTGGAAAGAGTCCAATGCAGCCCTCATCAAGGGATGGTGTCATACTATGGCAGTTGCAACAAAGGCTTCAGTCAATCCTATGGGGAGCTTGGGAACAAGGATGGCCCCTCAGGGTTGTCTTGATTTAAGGCAAGAGAGGTGAACCTTTATACTCACCCCACCAGCAACCAGTCATTAGATCTTGGCTGTCCCCAGAAAGGCACAAGACTTTGAGAGAGACAGCTTCTTTCAGCTGACATGGATTCCCAAAGAGCAACTCAGCTGAGACCCTTCGGCCTCCAACTGCCTAGCAACTGAGGAAGAATCTGGAAGCACAGCATCCACTAGGACTCATTTATCTTCCACGAGTGGGACTATGTTTGCCGTTGTTTTACCTCCCTGGAGATATGGATTGGCCCTGAATGGTCATCATTCAGGGCAGTTAGCAGATCCTTGGTAGTTTTGGCGAGAATTATTTCAACAGAGTGTTGGGAGGAGGAAGGACTCCAGACATTTAAAAAATAACTCTGAAATGAGGCTGAGTGAATGAGTCTAAACCTCTCTTGCAAGAAACTTTGTGGTGAAGAAGAGGGATTCTGTAGATTTGGGGAGAGTGAATTAGAACACCCTTCCTTCCCCAGTGGGTGTTCTTCCAAAATAGATGGCTGAGGTTATGAAGGAAATTTGGAAGAATTTTTTCACTGTGTGAAGCTAATTGGTCCCCAGGGGAACTGAATCTGTAGTTCCAGCTTCATTAGTATCATTCTAGCTGAATCAAATGGCTGGAGAACAACCAGACCAGGCAAGTCATAGCAGTCAAATCCAAGATTATCCAAGAGGTCAAGTTGTTTACTAAGTCAGACAGACAGGGTGGCTTTACATTCATGTTATCTGCAAAACGTTTATATCATAGTCTGTGAGGTTTGACACTAGGGAGTCTAGTGAGGGTTGGCTGAAACTTTGAGAAAGTATTTATATTTATACACAAAAGAGAGAATTTAAAAAAATTTTTTAAATAAAGATGAGCATTAGTGGCTCTGGAATGTTTTAATGGGACAGATTTGAAGAAGGTCAATGGATTCAGATGCAATCAGGAAGTTTTATGTCATCAAATCAGCAGATCCAATGCAACTGTACTTTCAAAGCATCATTTTTTTGTTACACATCTGTTTAGTGTGTAAAATATGGAGAACTCAGTTCATTATGCTATAAGCATAACTGATGAGGGCAGGTGGAATGCTCATCCACTCATAAACCATTTGAATAACTTCCTGAGTCCTATGTTTTATTATTTTTTCCCCTGCTAGGAAGATCTGTCCTCAATTTAATCAGGAAGGAGTAAAGCTTCCTTGAGAGGGCTAGGAGTAGGAATCTGAGCCACTTCAGTCTCTGTCCTTATGTTGTTTGTGACAGACTGATGGGGTGGGGGAGATGATGGATAAGAGCGTGGGTTTCATTCTTAATAACAAGAGGAACCCCCTGCTTATGAATATAAGAAGTGCCGTCTTGAGTTGAATGAAGAGTTCAACCAGGCATGAGTGGTAGTCAGGCATCCTTCATCTTTGGACATTGTATTTCCTTTATTAGAGAACATTCTAGATTGGCCTCATGCTCAACAACATTGAAAGCACTTCTGTATGCCTGAAATCTTCTTCTCATGCCCCATCAAACTCTTCCGTGGCTATCTCTTTTCCATCCTTCAAATCTCTGAGCTTAAACGCTACTTCTGTCGAAAAGTGGGAGCTATCATTTGGTAGGTAACTGCTGTATCTAGAGTGGACATTTCCCTGTTATTCTCTCTCAGCCCCTCAATTGTTTCCTTTATAACACATATCCTGAGTTGTAATGATTTCATTTATTAATTCATCTATTTCATCCACTTGAATGTAAGCTCCATGACGGCAGGCACCAACTGTGCATTATTTCATAGCCAAATCCCAGTGCCTGGTGCCTCTGGATCAGTCAATAAATTCATGTTGATTGAATAAACCATAATGAATAGATTTGGCTTGAAAACAATCATAAGGCAAAGGTAATACTTCATTCTAAAGACAAGGTATAGAGGTTGGCCTTAGCTCTGCCATTAACTAGCTCTGGCACTTTGGACAAGACTTTCAGCCTCTCTGGGCCTCATCAGTAAAATGGGAGGTTAGAAGAGATTCCTTCTAACTCCAGAGTTACGTGACTAGAACTAAAACTGACAGCATGCATTGTGGAGTTTTGTATTAGCTCACACTGTAGCCTCACCTCAGGAGTTTCTTTTTCTAACTGGTTTATCTATCTTAGTTTTCAGAGAGTAGCTTATTTTGACCCAAAGCATATCTATGGCCCAAACTGAATAAGCCCTTATTGGAAAAATATGTCCATGTAATTAAATTCCCATATTCAGGATTTCCAAAACCACTTTACAGAGAGAATATGGTCAGTCAGTGTAGAAATCCGCAATACAAATTAAATTAAGCACTAGGGTCTCTTCGAGATGGTTACAAATGATCCAGGAAACTCAAAGCTTTTATGGCCTACTTGAAATACTTCAAATGCTTCAGGAAATGCCAGTATTTACTGAGGTTTCAACTTGTTCTTTCGTGCTAAGAACAGAAGCATTGAGAAGTTGAGAAATTCTCTTGACAGGCTTGCTGATGGGGACAAAGACATGAAATTACTATTATACTTGTTCTTTGACCTCAGAAAAATGGTCATCAGGGTTCATGGAAACACAAGGCCCAGACATGAGCTGCCAGTTGAGCACTGGCCTCAGATCTCCTTGTACGATTGATGCCATTTTCACCAGTATCACAGTAGAAGGAAGTCGTGTCTGATTCTCTTGGTGTCTGTGGTATCAGCAAGTCTTTTCTAGCATTGAGATGTTTGCTGGTACCCAGCTATTCATTTCATCACCTTTAAATCTCTAGTGGTGGCTTCCAGAAGGGGAAAACAAAGAGCACGTCCCAGCACCTATAATTGTTAGTAGCAATATTTACATTTTCCTAAGTAAGTTGGAATCAAGTATTTTGTTGACTTCGTGGTATAAATACTACTCATAGCACTGAACCGCTGAGTTGGAGAGATTGGTAACAGGTTGGAAGCGAGTTCAGCTGCAAGGACTCAAAAGACCACATCAGCTGAGAATGGCTGGTCTAGAAATGAGAGCCTTGACACAAAGCAGCCAGGCTACCGTTGTAAAGACTTCATCCATGTGATGGTGGATGACCTAGTGCCTCTATTAATAGTGTACTATGACAAGGCCTTCTTGGACCCACACCCAGAGATGAAATGCATTTCTGCATTTTAAAAGAGATTAAAAACCTGTAAACCAACGGGGTGTGTCCCAGAAGGGACAGACCTCTTTAGAAACCTGAATTCCATCAATATTGGCTAGACAGCTCTTTGAGCCGGCTGTTAAGGACGGATTTATTCAGACCTCAACTTCAAGTCTTAATAAGAACAAAGAAAAAATAATGTTCTTACGTATAAGTAAACACATTTTAAACTCTGGTTAATCCTCCCCAGGCAAAAACATTTCTTTCCAACCTCACTGTTAGAACTCATCAAGATTAAGAGGTCTTTTGTCCTCCTCCACCTCCCATTTTGTGTCTTCCCACTCTTTCGTTCTTTCCCATACCACACAGTCTTTTATAAAAATTTCTTCAAGGTGCTAGATGTTTTGCCTTCCCCCATCTTTACTTCTAGTCAAGAAGACCTCATTTTCTCTCAGCCCCAGAATCCTTCTAAAAGTGTAGGTTTTAAAGATGCCTTTCCTTTATATACATAATATATTACAGGAAATATGTGTGTACATAGAAAATATGGAAATGTCCATTAAGTATAGAAACATGGATAATATTATGTTATTTCTTTATAAATTTAGGATATTGTAGACAACATTCTGTCTGTTTTTCCTTTTTCTAGACTCTAAGGATACCCTACATATTGCCCATCTTCCCCAGCCTCCATGGCGAAAGTCTATCAATAAGATTTTGAGCCTTTAGTTTATAGTAAAAGGTTATCATGTTAAGCTCTTCTTAGTCATGTACAACACAGTGAAAGAGTTTGTTTGCTTCTCCCTAAGAGTAAGTTTTGCTAGGGCAGAGAGTGAAAAATACGTACTGAAATGGGAACTGGAGGATGGGAGGAACCACAGATGATGGTAAGGCAGAAGCTCTGCTCCCCTCCCCCTACTCCAGCCCATTACATTCCCGGTTTCTGCCAGAAAGAAATGATCCTTCTCTGCTAGGTTAGTCTCCCCCTGTTTTTCTCAGCCTGGCGGACAACTGAGAAGCCCTGAGTTACTTCTTTCCTCTGGTATACTTTATTCAGTCATTTTTCCATCTCTACAATGTGCCAGGCAGTATGCTAGTTGCTGGATGGGCCTTGGCAAATAAAGCACACCCATATCTTCTCCTGGGGCTTACAATCTAAGACCAATAGGATACAGACAAATCCAAATATACATGCAATCAGCTGTGATTAACACCATGAGGGAAGCAACTGGAGCTCTGTGATAGAGAATAACTGATGAATGACTTATTAGAGATGGGACAGGAGAGCTTCTCTGTGGAGGTGAAAGTGGAGAAGGGAAGGCGTCAGCCACAAGTGGGCAGGGAGACCACTGCTCTGGGCAGGGGAACAGCAAGTGTGAAAACCGTGACTCAGAGGGCAAGTCAGAATTTTAAGAAGAATGTTAAACTATGAATCATTGATCCTACCTGAGTCTTCAGCAAATGTTTTTAAGCATTGAGTGTTCATGCATAAGGTGATCTGTAGTTCTCAAGCCAGTTAATGTCTTGGGCAGGCCATCCCTCATGTGTGCCCGCCAGCCTCTCTTCCTTTGGAAAACTGTGCCTCCCACCATGGTGGTAAGACATCGGCCCTGTTTGCCTTGACTCTAGGGTGGGCACATGACCTAAGATTGACCAATCAGAATAGTCTGTTACTCTGGCCACAGTGATTGGTTCAGTGTGATCACATGACTCAAGCAAGGCCCACTAGAGCCCTTCCATGAGATTTGATATGTAAAAGCTGGAAGACAGTCTCTCTCTTCTTCTAAGATCAGGAGCTATAAGGAGGAAGTGGGCTTGGGACCGTGAGCAGATATCTTGCTGCCGGATGGAGAAAGAGCCTGAAATTAAAACGCAGCAGAGGTGAGTGGAGAGATGAAGATGGAGAGAGAGAGAGTGCGGGCATCACAAATTGGGCCCTGATGTCACCATACTTGAAGCAACATGCACATCTCAGGCTCCCCAGCCAACACCTTGTCTTTTTCTCGTCAGTGCTAGTTTGAGCTGAATTTCCATCTCTTGCCACCAATAGATATGGATTAAGACAACTTCCCAAAGCTATGTTTTTTTCTGTTCCCACAAATCCTTGCTAGAAAATTAGATATAAATTCATGTAAACTTTCCATCCACCACCAAACATTGTCAATTTCTCTTGTAGGACAGTTAGGTAGCTTTCCTGGACTCGCTCAAACTTATAACAGAAGACTTTTAATTCTTCAAGCATAGATTATTATCCAGAAGAAAAGTCAAAGCATATGTTTACACCTTTATAGGAACAAACAGTGTTAAGAATGAGTTGCTGAATGGGAATTAATTTTCCCTTTGAATGTGCTTTATTACCTCCTTATTACCTAATTAGAGGTATTATTTTCACACAAAGCTCTGTTCTCATTCATAACCAGAAAACCTATTTTTTCTTAGGTTGAGAGACAAACAGAATTTTTTTTTTTTTATTTCTTGGATTTAAAAAGAGTCATAAATCAGATAGTTTGGTCGCCTGTATTTATGACTTGTACAAACTGCTTCTACTTCTTCCTGAACCATCACAAGACAAATCATTGTTGAAAATAGTGAGGTTGTTTGCCAGGCCACTTAAGCCAATCTTGAAGATGAGTCATTAGATTTAAACCCCAGGAAGTGAAGACTCAGAAGCAGAGCAGATGGGCTCATGACCTTCTTTTCCACCCTCATTCACCACAGTAAAGAAAGAAAACTCAACACGTGGATAAACTGGAAACCCCGGAGAGGGCCTGGCTTCAGAACTACTTCTAGCAGGGTAAAGCACCGAATAATAAAGTCCTGTAGTCTTTCTTGGTTTCCTCAATGAAGTCAGACTGTCTCATGCTTCTGGTGATAATTCCAAAAAACTCTTGGACTGGTGAAGCAGTCAACAGGAGGCATTTTTAGTGATCTTCACACTCAACGGCTTGAAGTGCCACTTAAGGAAAATGCAATGAGTCTCTGGGAAAGTAGTAACTGTTTGACCTTGGGATCCTAATTGTGTGTCTGCATAGTCAGGTGGGCCTGGGAAGTCCTGGAACTCTGTTTTATAGAGTAGTACTCTTTTTTTCTTCCCCTATAGTCATTTAGTGAAAAGGACCAAATACAATATTATAAAGCTCTGGGGCAAATCAGAAACTGTTTGAACTAGAGAACCTATTCATTTTCTCGATGAAGAAAGAGTGTGTCACCCCAGTTCTGAGACTTGCTCAAGGTCTCCTAAAGGTCTAAGAGTTTTTAACGGTGACTCAGTCACCAGGATATACTGAAATATTACATATTTGTCACAAATTCTGCCCACTAGCATACATTAGCCTTTCTTAAAGTATGTGCCTTGGAATGCTGGTGAACAGATGTTCTCTGCCCAGATTTTGCCAGACAAATGAATTTGGGAAATAACACGTACTGTAGCTCTTCTTGGAGCATACTAATGACCCAGATCCTATAGTAAAAAAAAAAAAAAAAAAAAAAAAAAAAAAGATTATTTATGTTTATCAGAGATTTTTCCCAATATTTGACCAAGGAATCCTTGTTCTGTAGACCCCTACCAACCTGAATAGATCAAATTTTCCACATGGGAAAGACTCATAGGTCTGTTTGGCGTTTATTCTGCCACATAAACTTAAGCTGCTGGGTACATTTTTAACTTTGTTCTGCATCTTTTTGGGCAAGCTTAGATTTTATTTAAAATACTGATGTAAAAAATTAGGTATTCTACTGAGGGAAAATTTCAAGCATATTGTTTCTGGTATTTTTACAACACAACTTAGGAAATACCAAAGTGCCATCACTGAATGAAATTTAGCATTTGGTTCTTGGAATCAAACAATCTGCCTATTAACTGTCTGAGTAAACTTGAAATATGAATCCGTGAGTCAGGATGACCAAGCCAGCTCTGCATGGGTGTGCCTAGCAGACTAGGAGTTATTAGTAACCTTAAGTGGATCTATTAGTCAACACTACTACGGGTCTTGCAGTGAAATTGCTACATCTCTTCAAGACTCACCAATTCAAATGCCTTCAGGCAATGGCACAAATAAGTAAAAATGCAGTAGAGAGTGGTAGGGACCATGGTGAACTGGGGAGCACTTGAACTCTAAAAGCAAAAAAAAGAGTTTTTACACTACATCTTCCAAACAGAATTCATTTGGGGGCTAAATTAGTTACATGAGATGTCAGTGTGTAATCCCTGTCTTGACCTTATAAAGGAAAGCAAGATTTAAGTAATAGCAGCTAGAATGATCCTAGAAAATAGTGGCATTCTCCTATCTAGTAAGATTAGGGAACTGAATAATTGGCGTATCAACATCATGATATGTGATTCATGGTTATAATCCATGAGCGGTACCTTACAAGCAGTATGCAGATTTGCCATTCCCGTGAAATTGGCAGAGAAGGAAATACATTTAGCGTTCAAACTAGACTGATCATTTTTGATTCTTTTAATGATTCAGAAGACACTAGAGGAGCCCAGAAATGCTTCTGGGGCATCATTTTGGCCAGGAGTCACATTGTACCAGGGAGTAACTCAAAACGGGTCACAAGTAGAGGTTTTTCATTTGCTAGGACAAGTGCTAATAGACAGTTTGCAGTGGTGGGGTTAGACCTGTAGAATTTGCTGGCCAAATCAAAATACCGCTCTTAAAACAAGAGAAGATTGCTAAAAAGTGACCGAGTGGTGGGAAATCAGTAATCACATGGAAAATCAGAAGGAGATGGGCTTATTTCGTTTGTAAGAATTGCCGGGAAGCTGATACAGAAAGCAGGTTTTCAGAGGAGAAATGGTTGTTATTGAAAGGTGATATCTTTTTGGAAGAGGTTTTAAATTAGGAGAAATATCCGTCATCAGTGACGGTGAAAGTGCATGCCTTCCTGGACATGGAAAGAGCCGTGATCCACGAAGGTCGCGTTCTGATTCAAGGGCATTACTAAACCTTCTTCCTCTAAGAATTTCAAAACATGGAAAAGTCCATTTGTCAGCTCTCTGAGGGCCATGATGTTTCTCCTCTGGCCTCAGAAAAACTCCCACAATGTCTGTTAAATTGTGCTGTGCCTAGAACAGGAACTCAATACACACAGATGAAATGTATTCCCCGGAAGGACAGCAATACTGGCTGGCATTGACTGAGCCCTTGCCATATATGAGCAAGGTGCTGAGCTGGGTCTTTTATACACAATGTCACTAATTCTTCTGGAAAATCCTGTTTTATAGATATGAAGACTGAACCCCAGAGAGGGTGGGTACCTCATCCAAGGTGATGTGACAAAGCTGTAAGTGACAGGGTCGGGATCTAAAGCCTGTATACTTTTCAATGTACTCTGTAACTGGATATGAATTTGTAAAAATGGAGACATCTGAGGAACAAGTGGATTTTGGGGAGGGGTGGCTGAAATCTATAGAAATTATTGGGAAGAGATTTGAAGAAAGGATAGAATAGGGCTTTAGAGAGGGGAAGGGGCATTACAGATAGAAAGGGCTCAATACCATCCACCCTGTCTGTGCTTTAAAACCAAATAATGCAAATATTTGTGCCCATGAGTTTGGGAGCCCACTGAGAGCTCAGTTTAAGAGTGTGTAGTGGGTTGAACAATGTCCCCCCCCCCCCAAATATGTTCAAGTCCTAACCCCTGATACTTTAGAATGTGATCTTATTTGGAATAAGTGTCTTTGCAGATGTCATCAAGGTACGAATCTGCAGATGAGATCGTTAAACCCAGTGATGAGTGTTCTATAAGAGGCAGAAAAGAAGACAGAGAGACAGAGGGGACAGCCATGTGAAGGCAGAGGCAGATATTATAATGATTCATCCATAAGCCAAGGAATACCAAGGGTTGCCAGAGCCACTAGAAGCCAGGAGAGAGGGACAGAACGGATGCTCCCTCAGAGCCTCTAGAAGGAGCCAACTTTGCTGATGCCTTGATGTCAGTCTTCTGGCCTCCAGAACTATGAGAGAACACGTTTCTGTGTTTAAGCCACCAAGTTTGTGACAATTTGTACGGCTGCCCTGGGTGACTAACACAGAGTGCCTATCAAATTTGTTTCTGTGGACCTGCTTCCTCTAGCTCTCAGCTTTCCCTTAGGGGTTCATGTGCATCATCAGAGAAATGGTTTGATCATGGGGAAATTGAGCTGGATATTCTGGTTTGGAAGCTGGAAATGTGTCCCTGAATGTGACCTCTTAGGTGACAGCTGTCATGTTCTTGCTGTGGAATTATCTAACCTGGCACTAAAAAACAGACCACTAGTTTGAATTCCTCAACTCCTTATTTTGATTCTCCTTGAACTCCTCCCGTGACCTGACCTTAAACAATTTATTCAATATCAGCTTCCTGGTCAGTAAACCAGGACTGCACCGTCAGTTGCTTTGTTCAGCCACTGGTCACAAAGGCCGAGTAGTCTGCATTTAAGATATGTCACAGACAAGAGATGTGTTAAGCTCAAGAAGCAGATATCATGATTGCTTCCCAGTTCTCCTGTCCCAGAGGCTGTTGTAGAGTTTTCCTTTGGTGTTCCAGAGTTAGTGATGATCCCCCATAAAGGGTTAATGTTCTGGCATCAAAATATTCCAGCACAGACTCGTGATGCAATGTCTCAGTGGGCACCAGCAGCAAGCCTGCTATGGAAACAAACCCACAGAGTTCTTACAAGATGCTCTGAGATATACCTTTAGTGTTGCCACAGATTCAAAACACACATCATGGGTCTGTAATGAACTGAATCCCTTTTTCCCAATGGATAGATTTACCTAACCGATGCTACACTAACAGGTTCCTCTGGGTGAGAGGCGCTCAAATCCAATACACAGATACGAACAGGTATGAAAATGAGCCATGTCCACCTTGTTAGAGATTCTGGACTCTGCAGTGTCCCAAGTCACCCACCATCATCACATCATTTTATTTCCTGTCCCACTCTGTTCTCATGGGGTTTAAGTAAGGTGTTATCCCTGCAGTATTTCGTCTCTGCCACCTTTTGAAAACATCTGCTGTCTTTTCTGGTAAAGGGGAGAGATGGTAAGCTTTCAGCTATGAAGAGCAATGCTGTTTTCACTCTTATTAGCACTCAAAAAAAAATCCCTGTTTACTCACTCATTCAAAATGTTCAGCAAATCTATATCAATAGCCTCTTTGTGCAGCCCTCTTTCAGGTGTTAGAAAGAGGGCAGTGATTATAACAGACAAAGTTTCTCCTCATGGGGCATGTAGTCTGGAGCGGAGAGATTGACAACATATAAATAACAAATAAACACATAATTGTCCAGGCGGTAATAAGGGGCTATGAAGAAAAACCAGGCAGGGTAGGTGGGCAGAGGATGTTGGCGGGTGTCTTAGTCAGCTCAGGCTGCCATAACAAATACCACAGACTGAGGACCATAGACAGAAATTTATTTTCTTGTAGATATGGAGTCTGGGAAGTCCAAGATCAGGGTACTAGCTGATTCAGTCCCTGGGGAGGACTCTGTTTCTGGCTTGTAGACAGCTACCTTCTTCACACTGTGGAGAGAGAGAGAGTGCTTTTATAAGGACACAAATCAGATTAGGTCCCCATTTTTTTTTTAAAGACTGGCCCTGAGCCTGTTGCAAAACTTCTTTCTTTTTTTTCTTGTTCTCTCCAAAGTCCCCCAGTACATAGTTGTATATTCTAGCTGTAGGTCCTTCTGGTTATGCTATGTGGGACACTGCCTCAGCATGGCTTGATGAGTGGTGCTAGGTCTGCGCCCAGGATCCGAACTGGCGAAACCCTGGGCTGCCTAAACGGAGCCCGTGAACTTAACCACTCGTCCACAGGGCTGGCCTGTAGCCCCCTAATCTTATGACCTCATTTAACATTAATTATTTCCTTACTGCAAACACAGTCCTCTTGGGGGTTAGGTCTTCAACAGAAGAATACTAGGGGGACACAATTCAGTCCATAGCAGTGGGACGATGGAGGGTGCTTTTTATCTAGGATGATCAGGACAAGCACCCCTGACATTTGATCTAAGAGCTAAAAGAAGTGAGGGAAAGAACCTCGTAGATGACAGGAGAATGCTTTCCAGACAGACAAAAGAGCAAGGGCAAAATCCTGGAGATAAGAATGTGCTTGAGGAGTTTGAGAAACAGCTAGGAGATCAGGGGGTCTGGAGAGCAATGAGCCAGGGAGAGAGGGCAAGAATTCAGACTCAGGAGAAGCTGATGGAACACCACTTTGTAGATCGTTGTCCTACAGTACCCTGAGAGGAGGATCTTGGGGACCATCTTAGAATTGTTGGAGGCAGTGCCACAACTTGATAATTATTAGCGTTTTGAAAGACTTGGCTCTTTGTGGAGCAGAAGGGCCAGAGAATGAAGCAGAAGTCTACTTGGACCATGCTTGAGTACTCCTTGACTACTTGAGCTGATATGCACAGAGACTCGTTTTTTGACTGAAGGAGAAAAGAGGAGAGCTTTTGTTCTGTTTTGGCTTTGTCAGTGGGTGTCCAAGAGTGAGGGAAGAGAGGAAGAGAGCAACTCAGCCTGTTCATTCCGACTACCACTACCACCGTGAATAGACTGTGAGGCCCTTAGGGAGAAAGAGCACAGGTGAGAAGCTCAACAACTGAGTTCAGGGAATCAGGAAGACACTGATTCTATAAATACTGCTTCAGGATCTCAGTAACAGAGTGTAGAGCGCCTCAACTGCCCTTCAGGCATACCCCACACTCCTCCACACTTATTTCAGCTTTGGCCTCTAGTGTGGAAGTGCCTAAAAGAGCAGTGTGTGGCCAAAACTCCAGGCCCTCATAACAGCAGGGGAATGGGGTTGTCTGAGGCAGCGAATCCTAGTCTTGGCTCCGCACTGGGGAGACGAGTTTGAGTGGCTCTTCAAAAATTTTTTATTTGAAAATGAAAATTTCATTAAAAAACTATCAATGGCATTTTATAATCCTAGCTCAGAAAGGGAATCATGAAATTAATTTCTATTTTACCACCTCTTATTCCTAGAAATATTTTTATTACTTCCTTTCCTAGAAATTTCAATGAAATGGTCACAAGTCATAATTTGTTGATGGATGATCATTATTTGTTGCTAATAACATGCATATTGTGAAACATTTTTCTTTGTCTGGTTCATCCAATTGTTTCAAGCCTTCCTGATTACATTACTCAGACTTGTAGACTGCTGCCTCCTGGATACCAGGGACCTTTATGAAAACTTCAATTAGTTCCTTCATTTTAAAGGATGTCCAGACACAAACAGAAGATAATTGTGCCATGTTGTGTTTCCAGTTGTATATAAATCACATAAAAGCAGACAAGAAGGATTTTTACATTAGTGATATCTAGGGATCCAACATTTAATTATGTGCTTATGTCAAAGTTGGTTCTAGGTCATTCTTTCTAAGAACGGCTTCACTGAGCATCCCCTGTTCCCTCTCTTCATTGTGAGGAGAGGCTCTGCAATGTACTCTCATTGATCAATGAGTAGTTTCATTTGGGTAGCAGACTGAGGATGGGGGTGTTGTCTTGACCATGCCCAGGCAAAATACGTGTAAAGAACATTGGCTTTCTCTCTGTTTCTCAAAATTGTCAAGCTTGCTCTTACCTCAGAGTCTTTGCACATGCTATTCCCTTTGCTTGAAATCTTCCCCTGGTCTCCAGAGGGCTTGGTGATTCCTATCATTCCAAGGGGTGCTCAGGTACCACCTCCTCAAAGAGACTGTCCTTGACCTTCATGTCTGAAGGGGACACCTGTGGCTGTTGATCATGTTATCCTATTTTGTTTTCTTCATAACGCTTATAACTATGTGAAATCATTGCGTTTTGTTTTCTTTTGTAACCTGTTGTTGACTGAGACCTTTTACACTATTTTTAAGTAGCTGACTTAGGTTCAAAGTTGAGAACAAGTAAGTTGCTATATACCCCTGAATTCTCAAAATTGTCATAAAAAATCAGGGCCAGGCCCCTCCCCTGGGTCTAACTAAATAGCCACAAATATGGCCCTGTTACCCTCAACGGATTGTGAGGAGGTTCTGGAAAAGGAAGGGGAGAGGGAGAGAGAGATAGGGAGTCAGGGCCACTGGCCTTGTGAAATGGCGGGAGGTTACTTCCTCCATCCCACCACCATCCTGCCCAGCCAAGTGACCCTGGAATCTCCAAGATGCTTGTTCCCAGAGTTGAGGGTTTTAGCTGACGGGAGGCTGGCATAGATGATTGACTGGCTGCAGAATGGGCGGGTTCGCCTTGGTACAGCTATCTGTGTGGAATGGAGTGCAGTGAGAGAGTTACTATAGGAGTTTACTCAGTGTTCTTGGGGGTCTGAGGTCATCAACAAACACAGAAAGTGTAAACTGCTCCTCACCTGGAATTATTTGAAGGTGGGAAGCTTACTGCAGCAGATGGTGCCCAAAGTATGAGCACAGACTGTGGTCTGGTGTACCTGGGATGACTAGTATTTCAGGTGGCCCTTGCAGGGCCTGGACGAGGAGCTTGGGGGCTCCAGTTGCTCCAGGTCAAGGAGCACAACAGTTAGAGGAGACCACAGGGTTGCAGTCCTGACTAGGTAACAAAGGAGGTGATGCCTACTTGGAGAATGTCGGAAGGGGCTCAACATCTCAAAACACATGCCCATGGTCTATGGTGGGACACCATCATCTGCAGACGACTTGGTCCACAGATGCCTTTCTAATGGAGATCTATAAAACCAGCTGAGCTCACAAGTAAGGTATGATAGTGACAGGCTCTTTCAGCACTGTGCCACCAGCTGGAAGGTTTGTGTGCCTAAAGCAGCATATCTGGTCACTTCCTGGCATGCTTTGATGACCATTTCATTGCTTGGAAGGAATTCTAGACATAGTAAAACATGTGTCCAAGATTTTACTAGAGCAGATATTTCTTAAATGTGAAGAAAAGATTCTAGACAGAATTATGACTCAAGAGGGAAGGGCACTTCTAAAAGTGCGTGAGGCAGAAAAGGAAGTCTCTAAAACAACCAAGATAGTCCCTCAGGGAGTTCTCCAGTGAGTGTACATTTTAAAAGGTCACATAGAAAAAAATTGAATGAGCAAGAGAGAACCAAGAATGAAATTCAAAAGAATGTGTTGTGAAAGCTAATGAATGGGCTCAGTTAACACTCGTGAAAAATGAAGGAAACAAAGATATCATATCTATTTTCAAAACAGAATAGGAGAAAAATGGCCCAGAACAATGTTTTGGCAAGATGGTACAACATTAGCAGGTAAAAGATGTTAGAATTTCCTTGCTCGTGTCTTCTTTCCATGTCTTTGCCCAGAGCCCATGGACATCAATCTGGGTGAGTATGGGAGAAGCCTTACTGAAAGAGATTTGACTTTTTCATAAATGGAGAGATTTATCATGTTCCTGGATCAAAGAGGATAAGTATTCAATTCTTGCCAAAGTTACGTATAGAGTTAATAAAAATCCTCATTAAAATCCCCTTGGGTCTATGTTCCCCAAAACATATGTTCAAGAATGATTGTAGCAGCACAACTCATCATAGCTAAAACCTGGAAATAATCCAGCAGAATGTGTAAATGAATTGTTGTGGATTCACACAATGGAATACTATACAGCAATGGGAATAAACAACCACACAGTACGACATGGCTGAATTTCAGAAACATAATGTTGTGTAAAATAAGCCAGACACAAAATAGTCCATAGTGTATGACTCCATTTATGTGAAGTTCAAACACAGGCAAAAACCAATCTACGGTGTTAGAGGTCAGAATGTGGCTACCGTTCGGGGAATAGAGACTAGAAGGAGCAGGAGGGACTCTTGAGTTGGGAACTGGTCGGGGAAGTATTAATAATACAAAGCATAAGGTCACAGAACAGGAAGCAGAAATTTTGCTAGTGGGTCACTAGGGGTCATAGTGAGGGGTGACACTTGAATTTTCATCCCTTGATTCCCAGACTTTTGAATCCTGGCTATGGGCGAAATCACACCACATATTGGGTGCTGATTCAGAACACATGTAGCCTTTTGGAGAACACCGCCCTGGCTCTGGAAGGTATTGCCGCCTAGCTAGTGCTGTAACTGCATCTTCAAAAGACCGTACTACTGTTTCATCAAGCCAGCCGCTTCAGGATGGTGGGGAACACGCTAAGACCAGTGAGTTCCATGAGCATGGGCCCATTGCCGCACTTCATTTGCTGTGCAGTGAGTTTCTTGATCAGAAGCAATGCTGTGTGGAATACCATGACAGTGGGAAAGGCATTCTGTAAGTCCACAGCTGGTAGTCTTGGCAGAAGCATTGCATGTAGGAAAGGCACATCTCAATCCAGAGTAGTCTATTCTATTAAGAACAGAACAGTGTCTCCTCTCTGATGGAAGTGGTCCAATGTAATCAACCTGTTACCAGGGAGCTGGCTGATCAACCCGGGGAATGGTGCCATCCTGGGGACACAGGGCTGTTCTCTGCTGCTGGCAGGTTGGGCAGTCAGCAGTGGCCATAGCCAGGCTGGCTTTGGTGAGTGAGTGAAAGTCCACATTCCTAAGCCCATGCACAACCTCCATGCCTGCCACCATGGGCACTTTGCTCATGAGCCCATTAAGTCCTGACAGGGCTGGCTGGGGAAAGAGGCTAGCTGGTATCCACACAATGGGTCATCTTATCCACTTGATCATTATTATTAAATCCCCCTCCGCCGAGGTCACCTTTTGGTAAGCATTCACATGAGACAAAAATATCTTCATGTCTTTTGCCCATTCAAAGAAGTCTGTCTGCAAACCTCTTCCACACATTTCCATGTCACCAGTCACGTTCCTTCCAAGTACCCAGCATCCAGCCAAACCAATGCCTTCAGCTCATGAACTGGAATATAATCACACATCTGTCCATTTCTCCTTCCAAGCAAAGTGACCAACCAAGTGCACTGCTCCAAGTTCTACCCACTGGGAAGATTTCCCTTCACCACCATCCTTCATGGATGTCCCAGTAAGGGGCCATAATGCTGCAGCTGTCCACTTTTGGGTGGTGCCTGCATATTGTACAAAACCATCTGTAAAACAGGCCCAGGTCTTCTCTTTCTCTGTCAGCTGACCATAGAGCACTCCCCATGAGGTGCAGGCTGGGAGAGAGAAGGCAGTGTAGCAGGAGTGGGGACCATGGAATTTTGGCCACTTCTTCATGTAACTTACTTATGCTTTCAGGGCCTACTCAGGCCCAATCACATATATACCACTTCCACTTGATGATGGAGTGTTTCTGTGCACACGTAGCTTTATGGCTTAGTCAGCCAGATAACACCTGGTTTATGATGGGCAGCTCAGGTCACATGGTAACTTGGTGGCCTATGGTTAAGCATTCAGTCTCTACAAAGGCCCGATAGCAGGGCACGAGCTCATTCTCAAAAGGGGAGTAGTTATCTGCAGAGGATGGCAGGGCTTTGCTCCAAACCCAAAGGGCCTGCACTGCGATTCACCTATAGGAGCCTGCCTAAGACTCCAAACAGCATCCCTATCTGCCACTGATACTTCCAGAATCATCGCATCTGCTGGATCACATGGCCCAAGTGGCAGCACCATTTGCACAACAGCCTGGACTGTTGCGGAGGCTTCTCTTGTTCTGGGCCCCACCCAAAACTAGCAGCTTTTGAGTCACTCAGCAAACGGGCCTGAGTAACTCACCCCAGGAGGAATATGTTGCCTCTAAAATCCAAAAAGGCCCACTAGGTATTGTATTTCTTTTTTGGTTGTAGGAGTGTCCAGAGGCAACAACTTATTCCTCACCTTAGAAGGGATATCTCGATGTGCTCCTCACCTCTGGACCCCTAGAAATCTCACTGAGGTAGAAGGCTCTTGATTTTGGTTGGATTTATTTCCCACACTTTGATATGCAAATGTATTACCAATAAGTCTAGAGCAATTGTTACGTCTTGTTCACTAGGTCCAATAAGCATAATGTCATCAGTGTCACGGACCATTGTGATATTTTGTGGATGGGAAAGATGATCAAGATCAAAGTTGATTATGACATAGGGCTTGAGAGTTGATAAACCCCCAAGGTAGGACAGTGAAGGTGTATTGCTGGCCTCGCCAGCTGAAAGCAAACTGCTTCTGGTGGGTGTTATGGATAAGGATGGGGAAAAAGGCATTTACCAGATCAATAGCTGCTTACCAGGTACCAGGGGATGTTTTAATTTGCTTAAACAATGAAGTCACATTTGTTATAGCAGCTGCAGTTGGAGCTACCACCTGGTTAAACTTGGAATAATCCACTGTCATTCTCCAGGATCCATCTGTCTTCTGCACAGGCCAAACAGGCAAGTTGAATGGGCATGGGGTGGGAATCATCACCCCTGCATCTCTCAAGCCCTTGATGGTGGCACCAATCTCTGCAATCCCTCCAGGAATGAAGTATTACTCTTGGTTTACTATTTTTCTAGGTAGAGAAAGTTCTAGTGGCTTCTCTTGGCCTTTCCCACCATGATAGCCCTCACTCCGTAGGTCAGGGAACCAATGTGCGGGTTCTGCCAGCTGCTGAGTATGTCTCCTCCAATTATACTCTTGATCTGGGGAAAAAACCATAGGATGGGTTCGGGAATGCACTGGCCCTACTGTGGAATGGACCTGAACTAAACCTCCATGGTCAGCTGACCTCCTTCAGCCCCAACTCTAACTCGTGGGCCACAGTGACATTTTGGGTCTCCTGGAATCAGTGTCAGTTCAGAGCCAGTGTCCCGTAGTCCCCAAAAGATCTGGTTATTTCCTTTTCCCCAGTGTACAGTTACCCCAGTAAAAGGCTGTAGGTTCCTTTTGAGAAGGCTGGAGAAAGATTAACAGTATAAATTTCTGGCGGTACATCAGTCTTTCTCCAATGGCCCTTCCTCATAGCTGCCTTCATTCAGGGGGTTCTGGGTCTGCAAACTGGCTCAAGTCTTGGCATTGAATGAGGGGCTATGACTCTGTGTTTTTATGATTCAAGGTACACTTTCGTTCACTTAACCTGGAACTTTTCTGCTTATATGAATCAAGTAAGAATTCAGCAGGCTTCCTATCTCTTTCCTTTCTAGGAAAATCACGCTCAACTAGCCGACACCGTAGGTCTGCACAAGTTAGACTATTCTGGCTGCTGCTTTGACTCTGCTGTCCACCCCAGTAGCCACTCCCACCTTGCCTTTGTCAGTTGAGTGCTCCACTTGATGCCTGCCACCCCAGGATCCAATTATCCCCACTGCATTTAGGTTTCCCAATTCAGTTCACACTGTAAGGTCCAGACTACAGGGATGAGCAACCGCAGAGCTCTTTAAGGATGCCCCTCATGAATTTATTTTTCATAGTAGTGGTGAAAGGTACCTCTTCCGGACCCTCCCAGTGTGGTCGAGTAAGTCTTAACAAATCCACTCTAACACTGATTTTCAGCAACCCCAGCCCTGCAGCTGTAGGTTGGGTTCTCCTTCAGGGCACATAGAGAAGCTTCAGATCATTTATGCGGCGCTTGAGCTGGGCATTCAAATCCCTGAGCTCCTCCTTTTCTTTCCTCACTTTGTTCATCCAAATGAAGGGAAACCAACCTATCTCACTATATTCGTCAGTTTGGCAAAAACGTTTAAAAGTGTTCGAAAATGTTTAAATGTTCGAAAGTACAAAAATGTCTGAGTGACACTCCACGGTCACTCAGATCCTTGCGTCTCGTAAGTCGTTGATTAGGAGTATTAAATGGTGATATTTTGCTTATCTCTACTGCCAGGTCACATCATGGACTATTAGTGCTCTCTTTACTACTGGGAGTGCAGTCACGTAGCCACAAGGAATTAATTCTCTAACAGCCAGTGAGCTTGGAAAAGGATTGCAACCCTCAGATGAGCATCACAGCCCTACTGACACCTTGAAACCCTTCCAGCCTTGTAAAATTCTGACCCCCTAAGACTGTGAGATAGTAAATTTGTGTTGTTTTACAAGCCAGCCCTGATTGCCTAGTGCTTAAATTTTGGTGTGCTCCATTTCAGCGGCCCAGGTTCACTTCCTGGGCACAGAAGCACACCACCAGTCCGTCAGTAGCCATGCTGTGGTGGCAGCTCACACAGAAGAACTAGAAGGACTTAGAACTAGAATATACAACTAGGTACTTGGGGAGGGGAAAAAAAAAAAAGAGAGGGAGACTGGCAACAGATGTGAGCTCAGGGCTAATCTTTTCCAGCAAGAAAAAAAAATTGTGTTGTTTTAAGCCACTAAGTTAGTGGTAATTTAATCTATTGCACAGAAGTAGAAAATTAATACAGTAAGAATTTCTTAGAAAGTTTTGAAAAAGAAGAGCAGTAAGAAGCGATGTATTGTATTAGATATTAAAATTCACTTTAAAACTTTGATAATCAAAACAATGTCATTCTTAGCACCAAAAAGCAATGTAAAAAAATCACCAGAAGAAAACAAGTACTTCTGTAACCTATTGAGCATGTGCATATATAGATATTGCACCTAACATAAAGGAATGGTTTTCAATAACATTGTTGGGAAAATTGACTAAATATCCGACAGTAAAATCAAGTTTATATTCTTGCCTTACAGCAATGACAAGAATGTTGAAGAGTTAAATCTAAGAAATGAAATTATGAAAAAAGTGTAAATGGAAAACAATTTGCAAGTGACATATAGGGTGTCATATGGTGACATACACCATGAGCTTTAAGAAAATTCATATTCCTAGATCTAGCAATTCCACTTTTAGGAAAACATTCTCAGAAAACTAGGAAATGAAATAAAGAGTTTTGAATAAGAATTTTTCTTTTAGCATCACTTATAATACCAAAAATATTCAACAACAGGGAAATGTTTAAGTAAATTATGATATAGTAATATATATAATATAATATAATGTATATATTTTATATATAAAAATAATAATTTATAATAATATGTACACAGTCTTAAAAAAAAGAGTCTAAATGCATTGGATAAAACATTTTTCAACAGCATTTACTATAAAAAACTTTTCTAACTTATACTATGATATGAAATAGTGGAAAACCAGGAAAATAATATAAAATTGCTTCAAGGAAAACAATATAGGGCCAGCCCTGCGGCCAAGTGGTTAAGTTCATGTGCTCCACTTGCTTCAGTGGCCCAGGGTCTCGCCGGTTCGGATCCTGGGCGCGGACATGGCACGGTTCTTCAGGCCACACTGAGGCGGCGTCCCACATGCCACAACCAGAAGGACCCACAACTAAAATATACAACTATGTACTGGGGGATTTGGGGAGGAAAAGCAGAAAAAAAAAGAAGATTGGCAACAGTTGTTAGCTCAGGTGCCAATCTTTAAAAAAAATATACACAATTACTTAAATATAACCTGTTTATAGAAAAAATTTAGAAAACATAAAAAAAGAAAGACAGATAATATAAACTACATAATCTCAGCACCCAGGGCCAACCACTGTCACCATTTTATTGAGTATCTTTTTAGACTTTTCTCAATACATATATACATATTTAAGTATAACTTTTAAATAAAAACTCTAGTAATGTCCTATATTTTGTAACTTACTTCTTCACTCTATAAGATAGGATAGGGGCCAGCCTGGTGGTGTAGTGGTTAGGTTTGCATGTTCTGCTTTGGCGGCCCGCAGTTCGCCAGTTTGGATCCCAGGTACAGATCTACACACCACTCATCAAGCCACGCTGTGGTAGTCGTCCCACATTTCCATGTGTAGAGGAAGATGGGCACGGATGTTAGTTCAGGGCCAGTCTTCTTTGGCAAAAAGAGGAGGATTGGCAGCAGATGTTAGCTCAGAGCTAATCTTCCTCAAAATAAAGAAATAATACAGGATAAACATATGTTTATGAAAATAAACTTTATTCTAAAAATTTGACTGGCTGCATAGCATTTCATTTTACACAAGTGATTTATTTAATCATTTCCATATTGCTATTTTTTCCAACTTTTCTTTTGCCATAATATTTAATGCTGTGAAGATCAGTCTGGTAACTAATTCACATCCTTAAAAAGTGATTTTAGGGGGCTGGCCCTGTAGCTGAGTGGTTAAGTTCACGTGCTCTGCTTCGGAGGCCCATGGTTCGAGGCTTTGGAGGCCCAGGGTTCGTCGGTTTGGATCCTGGGTGCGGACCTAAGCACAGCTCATCAAGCCATGGTACGGTGGCGTCCCACATAGAGGAACTAGAATGACCTACAACTAGGATATACAACGATGTAGTGGGACTTTGGGGAGAAAAAAAGTTATTTTAGGGTATGTGTTTTTTTTTAAAGCCAGAAAAAATTATTAACGTTAGGATTTATACTTCATAGGAAATTATAAACCTAAATGGGAAATGAGTTCTAAGGTGATAGAGAATTTAATAAGAGAGTTACTTTAGTTTTTAATTTCCAAGTTTACGAAGACAACTTTTCAAAGTTAAAAAAAATAAATGTGTGTGGTTAAAAAGTCAAATATCCCGGAAAGGTTTTCGGGAAAGTGGCTCCATGGAGTAGGGTGAAGTTTAAGGTTATCGTCTCATTAGGATGTAAGAGTGATGCTCCAGCTCTTCGGCTTTGGAAACCCTAATGTTAGAATGTGCAGAACATTTTGGGGGTACTATCTCTCACAACGATGGCCTTAGTTCTCTCGAATCTTCCATTTAGTTTTCAAGAAAGGAACTCTCCTTACTGAAACGATAAATGCCTGTCTACTGTGGCAACTCCTCCTGGGGTAAAGGTTGGCTTGACCTGTTGTGGGTCAACTATCCCATATTTAGCCTCATGATCCACCCTGACCCTCTGTTGTACCTAGAATTCCAAAATTCAAGCTTCCTGTGGTTCTGGAAATCAGGGCAGATCAACTTCCCTCTCAGATGCTCACCCATCTCTACCTATTCTTGGCCACACGTTCCTCCACTTGGATCATCCTCCACCCTTCCATCTGATTTCCATTTTTCTAGAAATTTATTGAAATCTTTAATCTACTGATAGTCCCCTCTTTCTCTTCTTTGTTTTGTGAGTTTATACCTTTTTTAATTATTATTATTCCCTTGCAATAAACTGGTGGAGGCACGGGCAGGAGAATAGATAGATGCATATTTCTAATACACCACTTTGAACAGGAAGTTGCCTACTTGTTTTAAATGTGCTTGACTATTGGTTCTAGCATGTGCAATATAGCCTGTGTATTTAGCAAGTTGGTATCACCGAACCTCAATTTCTTCATCTGTAAAATGGGTGTAATAAAAAATGCCCTATCTACTTCCTGCATGAGATCAAAGGAAATTGTCACATGCATGCAAAAGAGCTGTACGAGGGGTCGGCTCCGTGGTCGAGTGGTTAAGTTCACGCGCTCCTCTGCAGCGGCTCAGGGTTCGGATCCTGGGCACGGACATGGCACCACTCGTCAGGCCACGTTGAGGCGGCGTCCCACATCCCACAACTAGAAGGACCTGCAACTAAAGATATACAACTGTGTACAGGGAGGGTTTGGGGAGATAAGCAGAAAAAAAAAAAAAGAAGATTGGCAACAGTTGTTAGCCCAGGTGCCAATCTTTAAAAGAAAAAGAAAAAAAAAAGAGCTGTACGAAGCACAAAATCTACACAGCTCTAAGGTTTCTTTTATTCTTTTATTCTCTCAGTCTTCTCTCATTTGAGATATAGTTATTTCATCTTACAACGTGGACCATCAAGAAGGTTTCTCAGATATAGACTCTTTCTCTTCTAAACCTATTTGTTAATAAAGAAAACATAATATGATTTTTTTAATGGCCAAGCAAATTTGTTCAAAGAGGGGTTACCTTTTGGATCACCTTAATGGTGCTATTTTTTTTTTTAATTTCAAAATGTTATGCATCTTAGTGAAATATTATAATAGGCGAGATCATGCCAGGCTGCTTTTTTTTTTGCCCCCAATAAGAAAACCTGTTAGCTGGTGAAAGGAAAATAAAAGTACTTGTGAAATTTTTAATCAATGTGCTAATTTAAAAAGTAGTTTGCTTTTCTTGCTGTTGTCAGATCCTTAGGATCATGTTGTCCATCGTTCATCAGCTTCTGAAGAGGAAGAAAAATGTGAGATCGCTCAGGGAACTTGACTTCTGGTGTTCTTACTAGACGTAACTTTCCCATAATGCCTTCTCTTATCATTCCAGCTGACCGAAAGGCAAATTAAAAATGATCAATGTCACTTAGCTTTTACTCTCTCTCTCTCTTGCTGCAGTGACTCAGGGCGGTTCACTTTTTGGTGATTAATAACTAGCTAAGGCAACTTGCCTGGGGACATGCACAGGATTTCCGGTCCAGTCATCAAGTCATTAATCTGCATGTATCAGCAATAGGCATTAATCATTAATACTCAAATATAGTGTTGTTATTAGGCAAGGGGTTAGAAGGAGTGCAGGAGGTGTCTATTGCTAGAAAACAAAGAATTCATTAACTATTTCCAGGCCCTTAAATTATGGATTTGAAAATCATTGCTGCTGTTCTAGGATAACACAATGAAGTGTTATGTCAAGTCTGCCCTTCATCTCTGGGGATGAGAAAACTAAAATGCATTTTTTAGAGAGTTTGAGATGATCATACATCATACACCTCAGTATTAGTGGTTATTTTCGTAACCTAATCCCAAGCCTCAAGAGGTCATAATTTTTGGTTATTTTTGACAGTGGATTTTTTAAGCTATTAAAAGTTAATATAGGGGGGATCCCATGGCTGAGTGATTGGAGTTCTGTGCCCTTGGCTTCTGCAGCCTGGGTTTCGGGGGTTCAGATCCCAGATGCAGACCGACTCCACTCATCAGCTATACTGTGGAGGTGTCCCACATACAAAGAGGAAGATTGGCACAGACGTTAGCTCAGGGCTAATCTTCCTCAAGCAAAAAAAAAAAAAAAAAAGGAGGCTTGGCAACAGATGTTAGCTTAGGGCAAATCTTCCTCACATACACATACACACACAAAATTTAATATGGGGGCCAGCCCCACTTGCCTAGTGGTTAAGTTCAGTGTGCTCCACTTTGGCAGCCCAGGTTTGGTTCCCAGGTGCAGACCTACACCACTTGTCAGTAGCCATGCTGTGGCAGTGGCTCACATACAAAAAAAAAAACAAGAGGAAAATTGGAGGGGCTGGCCCCTTGCCCTAGTGGTTCAGTTCAGTGCACTCTGCTTCAGTGACCCAGGTTTGGTTCCTGGGTGGGGACCTATACCACTTGTTGGTGGCTGCACTGTGGCAGCGACCCACATACAAAATAGAGGAAGATTGGCACAGATGTTAGCTCAGGGCAAATCTTCCTCAGCCAAAAAAGACAAAAAAATTTAATGTAAACTTTTCCTAATTATATTTTCATTTTTGTTCAATTAGTGGGGCAGAAGAGCCAAATACCAAGGGATTTACAGAGATTGGCGTTCGGATTTATCTCTTTATTCCAAGAAAGCTGCAGAAATCTTCTAGACTAACGTTTCCTAAGCTTGCTTGATTATAGGAATTATTTAACGAGTGCGTTGGTTAGCTACCCCAAAACTCACTTGTTTAAAACAGTCATGTATTATTGACTGCAAATCTATGGCTAACAACGTGGTTCTGCCAGTCAACCCCGCCTGGCTGATCTTGGGCAGGCTCAATTGTGTGTCTGCAGTCAGCTCTCAGGTACATGTGCATGGTCTCACTCGTATGTCTGGTGGGTGACTGGCTGTGACTGGGGTAAAAAATCTGCCTCAGGGCACAGGTTTAAAAAGACAGGTTCCTAGGCCCTTCCCAGATATCACTGTCTCTCTTAAGACCAAACAAGCTTGTCAATCCTATTCAACACCACGCCCAGCCAGTGCTCTCAGCAAACCTAGGGAACTTTCTAGTCTACTCCATCTTAGCCATACCCTCTGCCCTCTCTGAGATTGATGAAATAGATGAAGACCTCTCGCAATCCATTTTCTGCAAAATAAAATAAGGAACTTATCTACTATTAGAACTTCTTAGAACTAGGCTGAACTTTTAGCTCTCTTTTGAAATACGGGATGTTCCAGGGATAGATTATAGCTCATGGGGTTTGTATGCCAGCGTTACCGGCCATTTGGTCAAATTTAGCCTTCAAAATATGATACTATTAACCCAATGACAAAGTATCACTAAATATTTATTGAAATCTATTATGTCCCAGGATCTATAAACATAAACACATTAAACACAGCCTTTTTGCTAAACATTGGGTTTACTAGAAGAAAGAGAAGGAGAAAGTTTTCTTTAGTGCCAGAAAACTTTCCAGGAATGACTAGGAATTAGCGATATTAAGCAAAAAGTATATTTTATTACATATACATTTGACCTACACACTAACAAAATGTTTCTTGAAAACATTTTGAAAAATCAGGGATCTTGAAAAATCTTGAAAAATCAGGTAAATTTGCACTATAGGAGTACAAAAAAAGAGAATTTAATGTTCAGATTCAAAATTAGCACCTTTAAAATTTGTATTCTTGTGAGTTTTTTCTTTGTCGGAGTGTCTTGCTTATTTGAAATTCAGTAAAATAAGGAGTAGGGTAGATCTTAAAATAACCTAAATTGACAGTGGGACTGCAGATTGAAGAGAAAATTTTATTTCTTGGCAAGGACGTTGGTATAGATGAAACCATCTCAAGGTTTATACTTAATGGGCCATCTCCATGGGTCTCTTATATATTTCCTAGTCTAGATTAATGGTTCCTAAACAAGAGACCTTTCCTCCCTTTAGTAAACTTTTTCCTGAGTGCCTATGAAATGCTAAGCACTTGGAATATATCAGAATACAAAACACAGGGCCCTGCCTTTGTAGCATTGAATGCTAGCATATTGAAATCCAAAGGGTTCCCCCAATTTTAAGCATTTTCAGTGCTGCGAACAGTCCCTTGAACTTAAAGGAAAAAATAAAAATTAGGGAGAAGGTGAGGTAAGTACCATGTAATACGAGTGCTCATTTTATAGACTTCCCCCAGAAGGTTTTGATTTCAGAAGATATCAATTGCATCTCCCATGAAAAATAAGCTATTTAAATTATGAAGTGATGGAAAATAAAGATAGGAAATACTCTCCAAGGAGACGGGGATCTGACAGTGTCTGGGGAGGAGCATGGGAATTTGGGTATTCAAGGTTCCCAGCGAGGAGGCGAGCAGGAGCCTCGGGGAGGAGGCAGCCCTCCCTCCGCCAGCTGTGGGGCTCTCCAGCCAGGACCCACAGGAAGCTGAGGGCGTGGCTGGCTAAGGCTGAAGGAAAATTCCAGAGCCCAGAGGCTGTGGCTTGGGAACACCACAGTGTCTTCAGCCTGGGCTTTATTAAACAAACAATAAACCAAGAAGGCCTCAGAAAACAACAACAATAAAAATCAACCCTGAAATGGGAGTCTTCAGAAATGAAATAAAATAAATAACGCAGAAGTCGTCTATTTTGTTAAAAAACGATTTCAGCCTTCAGGTCTTGTTAATAAAGGAGCCGTCAGAAGGGAGAAAAGATACTGCAGAGGAAGCAGGAAAGACGCCATGACCTCGAGGGGGCTGCTGTCTGGGGAGAATCCAAGTTTGGATGAAGCAGAGGCTGGAGAGGATGGTCTGGGAGGGACTGGCCTGAAATGTCGCCAGGAACCTGAGCAGAGAAAGAAGGCTCTGAGAGGATTCTGAGAAGCCTGCCTTAGCGTGTGGTTTGGGCCAGAGCACATGTCATGTCCAAAAAGCCAGGAGGTTTAGAAGCTTGTGGTCTCCCTGACAGCCACATCCATCTGTCCCCACGCCCTTTGCAGCCACTTACTCGTGGAACAAGTCATGGCTCATTTCCACCAAACGGCTGCCAATGTCTGTAGCTTAGTTTCTCTGCTCTTTAAGGCCCTCGCAGTTTGGACAGATGAGAAAATATTTAATCTGATCCTTGGGAGATATAGAAAGATGTATATGTATCTATACTTGCTAATGGACCTATAAAATGTGGCTTACACAGTATATTATAAATATAAAATTCACTACTTATGATGTCGAGCTGTAGGTGCAGTGTGCATGTACATATGGTGAGAAAAACTTGTGAGGCTAGAATGGAACCAGGTAGTCAACCAGAAAAAGGATCACAAAGTTAGAAATGCTCTAAAGTGAAGGCCCGCCTGGCCAATCTTAAAGGCAGAGTGGATTAGAAGTCAGGCACTGGGATTCCAGAGTCAACCCTTTTTAGTTTTCCTTGGATTTCTGCCACTTACAGTTGTGTGACTTTCAGCAAATCACTGAACTTCTTTTGCCTCAGTTTCCCCTTTTGTAATCTGTGGATGCTGATAGGATACACCTCATGCACTTGTTGGAGGGTTAAATGAGTTAATATATGCAAAGAGCTCAGAAAGGTGTCTGGCCCATTGTAAGCACTTGATAAATGATGTCTGTTATTCTCTGCTTTGAACTGATTGTCAAAATGGTCAGAGCAGTTTGTCACCAATTTGATGCTTTCAAAGGAGAGGCAGGTAAGGCCCGAGCATGAAATCAGGTAGAGAATTAGAGAGTGTGTGACCAGCCTGAACAGGCAGGTGCGGCTCAGATCTAACCCCTTCTTGTCAGTATTGCCAGAAATTCTAATTTATCAAGAGAAGTTGGATATCAAGATTTTTGTATAAAACCTCCCAGTTTTCAAATACCGGAAACTTTTAAAATTTTTTGAACAGTTCTGTGCAGGCTCAATGAAATGTGCCTGTGGCCTGCATCCTGCCCGTGGGCCAGATGTTTGCCCCTGCTGATGAAAATTCTGGCACAGTCTCAGATACTTGAGCAAGAGGCTTCTTTGGAAAGATCTCTGTAGGGGAGCACAGGCAAGACATCATCGAGGTTGGATGTTGGAGTCGGTTAATGTCAATCCACACCCCCAGCAAATAATGTCTCCTTCTTGTTCTGTCTAGTGAAGGAGCAGGACAGTTATCCGACACATACTGCTGCACTGCCACCACACCTTTAAACGAAACCTGAAGGCCAGTGGTGTTTATCTCTTCTCTAAACCAGGTTGATTTCACCAGGCCACCCTACTAGTCATCCCCCTTTGTAACTAGAGCACATCTCAGCACATTTCTATCGGACCACTGCTCTGTCCAGGGCCTTGTCTGGGGCCTTGTGTTGGTCACAAAGAGGAAACAGATGTCTGTTTGGCCCATGAAGGACCTCCACCCAAAGGCATTAAAAGGTAGATATAGTTCAGATGTTTGAGAACTGATTCAGGCCCAACCTTGTGGGCCAGCAAACACTGCCGTGAAACTCAGATACTGGGGTTTGGGTTTGGTTTGGACAAATTTCCTTAAGTATGGTCTTCGTCCCAGTACTTGTTAATGATACTGACTCCGAACTTGTGAGGTTTTGCAGATGGGTGGTAAGCCATAGGAAAGTGCTAAGTCCACATAAGAGAAGCCCTGTTGTATGCTAAATGTATATAGCAAAAAGCGTTTCTACATTTGAGAATTTAGTATGCTAGTTGTTTCTTGGCTAGGGGCCAGCTTTTGTTTAGCTGCGTGAACCCATTCAAGTTATTACTGTAGCTTGCAGTGAAATGAATCAATATTAAAACCACAGAGATCCGCACAGCAAATCAGGAGCTCATCGAATAACCTTGGCTGCATTCTCCCTAGTTTCTAATTTGTTCTTGAAACTACTTATACCTGCTGGTTCACAAAACTTTTTGTACCTGCCCTTCTTGCAGCCTTCTTCTGAAGAATGTGTCTTAGGAGGTTCAATCTTCAGTTCCTCTTGTGTGCTCCCGGGGACCCCGTCACCCTGACCACAACAGACTGGCCCTCTAGTCTTCATCATAACAGCGAGGAGCCATAAGGAAATTCAACAGTGAGGTAGCTTGGTGTGATGCTGCCTAAGAGTGGAGTTCCATAGTGAAAGGTGCCATGTTGGCTCAAATAGATCTTCTCTCTTGGGGACAGAGAATGGGAAATTCACCAGGGAGGGAAGCAGGGAGCAAGAGGTATGCCTGTTCTGGGGCACAAGATGTGCAAACTGCTTGGAAGATGGTAGGTACTCAATTTGTGAGAGCGATTTAAGCCATAATTTCTCAGAGGAGAGTGTTTCATTTATTCATCATTCGTTCACTCACTCATTCATTCATCCAAATTGCTTGAGCATGTAAATGTCTGTTAATATCCAAGCACTGTGGCGGACACCTCTGAAGTCATTCTGAAAACATTTAAGTCTACTTGGACAATGACATATAAAGTCAAATTTAAAAGTGTTCTGATTTCTTAGCTTTCCCAGAACCAGCCTTCTTTTGGGTTTTTCAAACATCAGAGAGTTTTTCCTTTGAGTACAAAACTTTTGTTATGTCTTGCCTGAGTAGTCTACTTAAAATCGCAACCTATCTCTCTCCTCCCCCACCTCTCCTGACTTCAATCACCCCTGCCTTATATTTCTGTCATCACACTTAGCACCTTGTAACATAGTGAATTGCTTACTTCTTTGCTGTATTCATTGTTTATTGCCTGTTTCTCCCTGCAAAAATTTAAGCTCTCAAGGACAGAGATTTCTGTCTGTTTGGCTTACTATTTATTCCAAGTATAGAAAAGTGTCTGGAATGTGACAGGTGCTCAATAAAGATTTGGTGGATGTTGAATAAATGAAACTTGAAAAATCATGGATGGAAATGTTTCCAAAAATCTTTCTTCCTGCCTTCTTAACTACAATATTCTGGATAGAATGTAAACTTTGGGGGCAAAGGTTGTCATGCTGAACCATTTTATTTTGCCAAGTTTTTATATTACTCTCAAGGCCTACTGAGGAGGGTCAGACTACTTTATCCTAATCTGGGCCAAGAGATTCCACATAGATGCACCATTTGAGTTCTGGCTTCAGCTTTTTATTTGATATCAGCTGACCGGGGTCACTTGTCACCATGACCTATGGGAACTTCTTGCTGCTTCAAATTCTTGACTTATTCAGTGAATAATTTCTTGGGGAAATCCAGACAAGATGATCTGCTGTATTGGTGTTGGAAATAAGACTAAATAAGTAAGGCTTAACTTTGAGATCTTCTTTTCTAATTTCTAATCATATCAACAATCTTTTAAGCTAAGTTACATACTGCTCATTTACAGAGGGAGAAAATGAGAACGAGGGATGGCCTCTTACCCAAACTTTTTCAAATTCACATGGTTGATCAATGGAAGGGACGAGACTTGACTGAGATCTGCCTAGCTTCAGAGTTAGTATGATTTTCTTACCATCATTTTGCTTCTGTGAAGATCTGGAAATGCGTTCCTTCAAGTAATGTGTAAAATTCCATTCATGAAACTTACACTATGACTCCTGGCTGCTTATGGGGTTTTTACTTCCCGGTTCTCACTTTTTTCTTTTTCTTTGTTTTTTAAATCTTTCTTATAAAGTTGCGGTTTCGGGTGGTTGAATTCTAGTCAGAGATGCTTTATAGCATATGCCAATGAGTGGTACATACCCTTGTTTCTAGAAGGCATTGGGGGGGGGCCATCCATTTCAAAAGCCAAATACAAATTTGCAAAGTAGTGTTTGAGTCCAGAGCAGCATGAAAGAGCAGACATTTGGACAAACAGCTCCCTTCGGCATGGGATAGCCGCCTATGATTACGCTAATGACAATGACTTTGACCAATAATCGATAGAGACCAGCTCTTTCATGCTTTTCCAGATTGGAAGGCAACACTCCCTCCCAAGACGAACGGTTGTGGATCTGTTCCTGGCATCACTTTAGAGGTTGAAGAGAAAAAGAAAATTAATTACTAAGCTTCCTGCACAGTGAGTTAGGAAAATGAAAGAGAAAATGACTTAATGAGATCAGGGTAACAATAACACCATTTTTTTATTATCAAAAGTATAAACAGACGTTTCCTAAATTTGTCTTGGAGGAGGCTCTTCGCGTCGAATTGGTCCCAGCTTGACTCCCAGCACTGAGACCCATGGAACTGCCTCCCTCGGCCCCCAGGGGTCTAACAGGGACAAATAGCCCTAAGGCTTGGGGGCAAAGACACACGCTGGGCTGGGAAAACAAACAAACTTACTTAGGCAGAGCCCAAGAGTTCAGATTTCCTCTCACCATTTCTAGAATAAGATTTTACTCTTAATGATTATGCCTGGCTTCTCACCAAACTAAAGAATTCAACTCCTGCTTTTTCTACGGCCAGCACTATCTTTCCATGATTCCTATTCTCTCCTTTCATCTTCATTTCCTCTTCTCTTTCCCAACGTCGCCCTTATTTTTCAGATAATTTGGCCCCAGACTTTTGGTCTCCACATCCAAGAGGCTGTTTTCTTACTGACTTCCTCTTGACTGTCCTTGGTGACAGGTGGTCCTTTGGGATTGCCCATGGAAAGAGCTTTTCTTATCCTAGAGCAGTGGGAAGAGGAGGTGGGACATCAGACTCATTAGGCAGATTCAATGACTTTCAGATTAAGTTCTTTGGCTGATAATATAGAGGCATGAGGCAGTTTTCAGAACTCCAGTGCCTCTGGTATCATTTATTCATTAAATTCCTCATTCATTCACTTATGCCTTCAATCTCCCAACAGATAGATTCATGCCTCTATTTGTCAGAGCTTAGAGATAAATAAAGGCAGGACATTCTGTCCTATTTAGAATGCTTCCTCCTCTCTTCACATAGTTAACTCTTATTCATACTTTAGATTTCAGCCCAGTTATCACTTCTTCAAAGAATCCTTCCCCAGCCTATAGTTTTATGCACTCATAGAAACCTTTTCTTTTCCTCAATAGCACTTAACACAGTCAGTGCTTTTATTTTTATATGTGATAATTTGATTGTTGATTTTCTTCACTAGACCATAAGGTTGATGTTTGTTTTGCTCACCACTGAATATTCAATATCTAGCAAGCACTCAAAAAATAATTGTGTAATATACAGAGAGTGGACAGACAAGCCAGAAGATGATTACAATATTTAGTGTGATGGCAGCATAAACCCTGGTGTTCAGCTAATCCAGGTTGGGTTTTGGGGTGGAGAGAGTAAAGGAAAAACTTCTGGAAATGACACTTGACTTAAGTCCTAGATTGTGAGGGGTGGCCCATCAAAGAACACAGGGATGGGAGCTTGTGGTGACACCATTCCAGGTTGGGGCAATGTCTCGAGCCAGACCTTGGAAGTGGGAGAGAACATGACTGACCTGAGTGAGTAAAGGCAAAAGCCCAGTGCGTCCGAGGTACAGGGCGAGAGACGGGGAGAAGGGATGTGACAGTTGAGACTAGACGTGTAGGCTGAGGGCATATCAAGAAGGTCTTGCATGACGTGCTAAAAAGTTCTGACTTTATCATGTAGGTGATGTGGAAACCATTGAAGAATTTTAGGTAGGGTGGAGGCATGAACAGACATGCTTCATGCTCAGATGGGTATGTGGATCCTAACTTGCATCTTGGGCTACTGGCACAGGTCAGGCAATTCCTACTCTTGCCAGTCCTGGAGGTAAATTGCCAGGAGAAGTGGGAGTCTCAGAAAAGATGGGGGAGCTGTTGCCTTAGCTCTCTGCAGAGATGCCAGAAGAAATCTGGATAAGATTAATAAAGGGAGAGACTTATTTCTACTTCAAAAGTGAGGATTTTAGAAACATCTTTCATTTTCTGGGAAAGAATTATTTTGGAGAATTTGGAGGGCACCTTAGGAAACAGGCACCCAGGATGGTAGACATCACTACTTTTTTCCAGTTCAGAGTGAGGTTTAGCGATTACGCTTCATTTCATGTAATGCTCAAGGGGACCAGCCACTTTCTAATCTTACCACAATGCTTGGTGTTTTAGACAAATGCGCACAAAAGAAATTCTAGAACATGATGCGTGACGGAATGAAATACATTCCATTTCACTGCAGAAACTATTTATGACTCAATCATCATGGTTTAATTAAGACTCCCTTGAAGTTTCTCCTTCTGGGATGTCTCAACACTCATTTTTCATTCTTCTGAAGAATTCTTCTTTTACACACTAACTTATTTTTACCGCTTGCCAAGCTGCCTCTCCTCTCACCACAGGATTACCTCAAACCCTCTCTCTTCTGAGCTAGGGTCCCTAACCCTGTCTTGACTCACCAGATTTTCCAATTCTCCTACGCTCCTGTGCCTGCTCTGTGGGAAGGATTCCAACCTGTGAAAATTCTTGCTTCAAACTCCTGTAATGATCCACATTCCCAAATGTCTCACCAGCCTCAGCTACAGGCGAGGCAACACTCCTCAGGGGCGAAGTTGAGGACTGTGCTTTCTGTGTCGGAATAAGATGCCAGCTCTTTGTGTGGGACTCCCTAAATGAGCTGGCAATGTGTGACCAGTTCCAGGGGAAATTATAAAATTAATGACCTTTGGCTTTTCCTCACATCTTAATTTGTCTCCAAATTTTATTTCCTGTCCATTTTAGCCTCATTCCTTACCAATCACACAGCCTTGCCCTGGGAAGACCCTGTATTTAAAATAATAAGATTTGGATTCAACTCCCAACTGTAGTACAAACCGTATGGACATTGGGTAAGTTCTTTCCCAGACTTTTCATTCATTTGTAAAAGCAGAATCCTAGCACCTACCAGCCACGTTGGCTATGAGAATCAAATTTTATAGTATATTTACAGGTACTTTGCAAACTATAGAGTGCTGTGTAAATGTGAAGGATATCGTTAATGGCGATGCCTAAAGCGTAGAACCTGCTGGGCTGCTTGCTCAACCTTCTCCTATTTATTCTAAGTCATCACTGAGGCATTTAGCCTGGACAAATCCCTCTAGGTCTCATGTGTTTGTCCCTATTCTCCCTTCTTCCAAAAATGGTTCTGTATATTTTCCCCTTAGGTTCATATTTTCTCCTTTCAGTATTCCACCTAAATAGTCAGATAAACTTATGTATATCAATGAACTAGTAAAAAGAAACAAGGCAGCTGTGATATCCTGTGTGGTGTGTTATGTATATTGTGAATAAACTTATGTATATTATGAAAAACATATATTAATGAACTAATAAAAGAAGGTATCCTATGAGGTATGCTGTGTGAAAATCAAAAGGACCCAGATTCCCACTTCTTCCCTCCCTCTTACTTGTTCTTCTTCTATGATTTAGGTCACCATTTCCAAAAGTGTTATATAGGAACAGAGAGATCACAGTCTGAGTCAAAGTTAAATAAGTTTCTTTATTGCAGGATTCACGTGCACCGGGAATATTCAAGAAGGGGACTTAGGCATCTTTTTTCAAATATGTTTGATCTCAGAATACTTTTTTCACAATGAAGCATTTGGGTGACTAATGTTTTATGGGACGTACCTAGGGAAAATCTGCCTTTAGCAAATTCTGAAAATTGGGATAATGATAATTGGCCCCCTGGTAGTTATAGGGATTAAATGAAATCAGACGTGAAAGTGTAAGCAAGGGTTCTGGGCACGGAAGGCTTAAAAAGCAATGTCTCAGCAGCTCTTGTCTAGGAGATGTTAAATGGGATGCTTAGGAAATGTCATGGTGTCAAGAAGCAGGGGATGCAATCTTGATGGACTCTGAGCAGGAAGTGATTCCCCCCCCCCAGCTTCCTCCAAAGGGTCTTACAGACCTTTCCCATCATCCAGCACCCCATAAATCTCCCTGATCAGACCGTGGGTGGCCCAGAAAGTGCAGACAGGATTTCAGGTCAAAGAGTGCAGATTAACAAAGACTGAAGACTCTCTGTGATCAAACTAAGGACTCTCCAGCAGGAAGGGGAGCTTGGAAGACAACAGCAACATGGAGCCCTCAAGAAAGGAGAGAGAGGTGACCCACGCCCCACTGGTTGAGTCAGATACTAGCTTTGTGGTGAAAAGGAACTAAAAACCAATATAAAACCCACTGTGTCTCTTTCATAGCTTCTCATGTGTGACTATATTTAAGACTCTGGAACTTGTGCACATTAGGGGCATGGGATTGGTCATCCCCAATCCTCATCGATGGCTTTTATCTTTGTCATAAATCTCAAATTAAGAACCCCTCAGGTGTGCTCTCAAGTCGATATCTGGTGTGGGTGGACTGGACTTGAGCTATTAGAGTCAGATTCTGACATCCAGAAGGGGCAAAAATAGGTTAGTGGTGCTTTACAGAATGTTGGCTTACAATTAATAATATTAGTCACAGAAGGTATACACTAGATAGTATACACTAGACACTCAATGCATTATCTCATTCATTCATTTGTTCATTCCACATGCACTGATTGAACAATATCCCTCAAGCACCTTTTCTCTGACAGACACTGTGATAAGAGCTCAGAATTCAAGGTGAACATGACAGAAAAGGTCTTGACTCTCATGGGCCTATTCCAATAATAGAAAATATTTTTTTACTTAATCCAGGAGGAAGGATGGAAAGAGAATACTCCATCCCATCCAGACGGCTTTTGTCAGTTAGGGTTGTAACCTGTCAAAGGCATAGCGTTCTTGCTGTGGTCCAAAGGAGTGGCTCTAACAGGATTTCCAGGCAGCTCCATGTCAGTGGACAGCAGTCCCCAGGTCAGGCTTCTGCGGAAGGTGTTGGGAAAGGCAGGGTCTTCTGAAACACTCTGTTCTTAGCAGGTAAGTGCCTGTTGTGCCAGTAAATGACCTGGGTGCAGTGAAAGATCACATTTATTTTTCATTCTCTGGATGAGAGTCATTACTCTAGAAGGCAAGGCCCCTTTGCCCTGATTTGAGTTGGGAGCTTGGTCCAGATCTACCCAAGATGACTGGCCATTCTCAGGCAAGTGGACAAGCTGGACTTTGAGTCAGATTCCCACTGAGGAGTGTTCCTGGCACACAATCTTCTCCCCGCCTCCTGGTGTTAAATACAAGAGGATATTTGAGCTGAGCTGTCTCTGAAGAATCTAAAAAAAACAATAAAGCCTAATTTCCCATTTTGTACTATAGTCCTTACTTTGTTTCCAAGTCATCTTGATTGTACTAAAAATGGATTCAAGTTTTTCATCAACTATAATTCTCATTAGGAAGAGAACTGTTATAAATGGATGAAGGGTGATGCCAACAGTCATGTAAAAGTTCAAATATCACAGAAAATACATTGTTTCAACTTTCCTGGATGAGAGCACGAAGCAGATATAAAAGAAAAAAGAGAAATAAAAAGAATGGTTGCAATAAAAGGCCTCTTGACAAATGGCGGACATTTCCCATAAGCTTGATCTTCTAGGACTCAATAATAAGCACAGAGAGATTGAATACAATTGCGAAAAGTTAAGGAGGCTGGGAAAATAAGAGATGGCTCTCAGTCCACAGGGATGCGTCTCAGTCTGAAGTGCCTTTTTCCTTAAACTATTCTGATACTATTTGCTACCTTATTGTCAGTTTTCTTTTTATGAATATGTGCAATGTTATATTTGTACAAATGCCTTCAAAAACTTTCTGCCTAGCTCTGGTGACTCTCTGAGTTTTTTTATTCATTCATTCATTCATTCACTGGATAGCAGGACACCTCGTAGATCCAAGACACTGAGAATTCAAGAGTCTGTTTTCAGAGAGTTTATAATCTAGAGGGGAAATGAAATGTGGTATCTTCCAATAGAAGATACAATGCAAAATATTCAGAAAAAAAGTAATTGGAATGTAGAGGAGAGAGAAACCATTTTTCACTTCACACTCTCATTCCTGCTCAAGCTTTTATCCGAGGTCTCAGCCAGGGAAGTGTTTAAGAGTGTGGCTTTGAATCAAACAGGTGGGTTCAGCTCTCAACTCTATCATTGGCTGGCTGGGTCACCTTGGGCAGATTATTTACTCTCTTTAAGTCTCGGCTTTTCCATATGTAAAATGGAGATAATAATAATACATTCATGCATCGCTTAATGATGGGGATACATTCTGAGAAATGCGTCATTAGGTGATGTTGTCATTGTGTGAACACCATAAAGTATTTACAGAAACCTGGATGGTATAGCCTATGCATTACACGCCTAGGCTATATGGTGCTAATCTTATGGGACCACCATCCTATATGTGGTCCGTCGTTGACTGAGATGTCGTTATGTGGTGCATGACTGTAATAATGATAATAATATCCATTCTAATGTTGAGGACTGAATAAGACAGTGGCTATGAAGCACAAAGCAGAGACAGTGGCACAGAGTAAATGCTAAATAAAATGAATTACATGTTCTATCATAACTCACCCTTCCTCCTGAAGTCTCTGTGTACATCGATGGCGCCCCTTTCCTCCTGGTCATGACACTTGAACCTCAGGAATTTTCCCCCTTCTTTCTTTTTGACCCTCTACATCTAGCCCCCAATCTGTGTATGAATTGTCCCTGCATGAGGTCTCTTCATTCCCCTCACTCATTTCCATGCTGCCACTTGAATTTTGGTCCTCATTTAATGTTAGCTACCAGTTAGAGTATCGGAGAGTTGACTCTGCAGCTGTTGTTTATCTATAATAGTACCTGTATAAGGTGAGTACTATTATTTTCATGCCCTTGTACAGAAGGGAAGCTAAAGCTTAAAGCAGTTGATTACCCAGCTCCAGATCACACAGCCAGGAAGTGTCGGCACCAGAGCTGGACTAGACCCGTTTGCTCAGTGTGTCCCAAGTCCTCCCCCATGCCCCTTGCCCTGGAAGGAAAACACCAGTATCTTCGCTCACATGGCAAGCTCTTCTCCAGCCCTCAGCTCTGCTTGTCAAAATCCTTTCCAAGAATTAGGTAGATCCATGGTTGTCCCTATGAGACATGCACACAGTAGAACATACTCTTTGAAGATCCAGGCACTAAAGCTTGACTTTCTGAGTTCAAATCCTGATCCACCATTTACTAACTATCTGACCTTGAACAATCAACTTGTCTCAGATTCTTTATTATTTTTCCCAGCTTTATTGAGGTGTAATTGGCAAATAAAATTATAAGATATTTAAAGTGGACATCGTGGTGAATTGATATACGTATTATGAAAGGATTTCTACCATCTAGTTAATTAACATATCCATCACCTCTCATATTTACATTTTTGTGTTAAGTTCTACAGTTAAGTTCTACTCTCTCAGCAAGTTTCAATTATACAACGTCATTGTCAACTATAGTCACCATGTTATACATTAGATCCTCAGACCCTATTCATCTTATAGCTGAAAGTTTGTACCCTTTTACCAACCTCTCCCTAATCCTGCCCCAAGACCCTGGCAACCACCAATCTGCTTGATGTTCCTATGAGTTTGACTTTGATTTTGTTTTGTTTTAGATTCCACATATGACTGATACTGTGCACTATTTGTCTTTCTCCATCTGGCTTATTTCACATAACATAATGCCTTCCAGGTTCATTCATGTTGGTTGTTGCAAATGGTGAAGTTTCCTGCTTTTTAAAGGCTGAATAATATTCATATATACACCACATTTTCTTTATCAATTCATCCACCAACAGACATTTAGGTTGTTTTCATACCTTGGTGATTGTAAATTATGCTGCAATGAGCATGGGAATACATATATCTTTTTGAGACAGTGATTTCTTCTCCTTTGGATATATACCCAGAAGTGGGATTGCTGGGTAACGTGATGTTCTATTTTTAACTTCTTGTCTTAAATGTTTTTTTTTTTTTTTGAGGAAGATTAGCCCTGAGCTAACTGCTGCCAATCCTCCTCTTTTTGCTGAGGAAGACTGGCCCTGAGCTAACATCCATGCCATCTTCCTCTACTTTATATGTGAGACACCTACCACAGCATGGCTTGCCAAGGGGTTCCATGTCCGCACCAGGATCCAAACCAGCGATCCCTGGGCTGCTGAAGCAGAATGTGTCCACTTAACCACTGTGCCACTTGGCCGGCCCCTATTTTTATCTTCTTAAGGAACTTCCATACTATTTTCCATAGTGGCTGTACTGGTTTACATCCCCATCAAAAGTGCACAAGGGTTCCCTTTTCTCCTCACCAACATTTGTTATCTCTTGTCTTTTTGATAATACACATCCTAACAGATGTGAGGTGATATTTTATTGTGGTTTTGATTTGTGTTTCCCTGATGATTAGTGATATTTTGCACATTTTAATGTAACTGTTGGCCATTTGTATGTTTTCTCTGGTCTATTCAGGTCCTTTGCCCTTTCTTAATTATGTTATTTGTTCTTTTGCTATTGAGTTGTATGAGTTCTTTGTGTATTTTGGATATTAACCCCTTATCAGACATGTGGTTTGCAAATATTTTCTCCCATTCCATAGGTTACCTTTTCATTTTCTTGATGGTTTCCTTTGCTGTGCAGAAGCTTTTTAGTTGGATGTCTTTCTTAAACTTTAAAAAATGGAGATTATAGTAATCACTCCAGAAGGTTACTGTAAAAATTCAAAGAGGTAAAATATATAGAGTATCAAGAAAAATGCTTGGCACATGGTAGGCATCCAACTTCTGCCTGTGTTGCAGGACAAAAACAGTATTTTCTGCTTTTTGCTTCATCACTGACCTAGGACACTGACTCGGCCATAATCGGTACTCAAAACACAGTTGATTAATATGGTAACCTTGACATTCTTCTGAACAAATTACGAAGATTGTGAAATTACTAGTGAGGGAATCAGAATATCAACAAGAAAACTATAAAAGCATAGTAAGTAAAGCCATTTAAATTAATACTGTTGTCTTTTTCCCTGGCTGATCTTTCAGATAATGATTTTTTTTTTTAAGTAGTAAATAAGTGTTGTTAAGTAGTAAATGAATCGTGTTAACTAGTCAGGAATTATGAGATTTAATCTACTTCTGGACTCGTTTAGGGGAGTTGAAATTGGCCCTTGGGCTACATGTTAGAGCTGCTAAGCAAGCAATTGCACCTGGATTGGGGGGGGAAAGATGATATCAAGCAGAAATTTTCATGGATATTCCTAAATGATTTGACTGTACCTCCTGGCCTACTGGAACAACTGAGTGTCTCATCCATCCCTGAACAGGTGACGAATTGCCCAGTGAATGCTATTGGTTAGCCTTGCGATTCTGAGTGGTCACAGACCAACAGCAGCAGCAGCAGCTCCTGGAAACTTGTTATAAATACAGCATCTGGATCCCACCCCAAACTAAACCACAATCTGCATTTTAAGAAGATCCTCAGAAGCTTAGCGTGCACATCTGTTTGAAAAGCAATGATGTAGAGATTAAAGGGATAAGAGGATTAGAAGTTGTGGTTCAGTAATTTACGTGTTGTCAGCTTCCCTGCTGCACATGGAGAAATAGAGCTCCAATGTAAGATGAAAGAGATGACATTCTATACCCGGATCCTCTTTTGAAGATGAACCAACTTCTGGCATTCAAAAGCAACTGGACTGCTTAAAGTACCTCACTGTTCAAAACATACACCCCACTACAAACTGTAATCATTGGCCAGATTGGAAAGGACACTCTTAGTTTCCTTGTTAATTTCCAGAGAACTTCAATGATTGGGAAACATACCAGCTTGGCCAAGTTGTCCACAGAACACAGTTACCATGCCCAGCCGTGAAGAAAGCAGATTGAATGAGATTGCTTAGTGGGTGTAGCTCAGAGAAGATTCTTCTATAAAAATAGAGCCCATTCAAGGATTTTAAATAACTGTAAGAAAGGCTTGTTCTGGGTTTTCAAGGCTCTTGGAGATTACAGGGCTTTAGGTAATTGCAATTTACTTATTATGGAATATATAATGCTAATAGAGGAAGTAATGGTAAAACTTCCTTCTAATGCAGTGGTGCTAGCCTGCCTGGAGACTGCAGAATTGGTTCTGCTTAGAGTTTTAGCTGGGTGGCAAATAAAAATATGAGGCATCCAGTTAAATTTGAATTTCAGATAAATAGCGAATAATTTTTTAGTGTAAGTCTATCCTGGGCATTCGTTGGGTCCTGTATTTTATCTGGCAACCCTCAGGCCAGCCTTTGGGGCTGGATATTAGAAATTTAACTAGCATCTAACATGAGAATTGTATCCAAGAAAAGTATGTCACCCCCATGCCTTCCCGAAAAACCTGCATTTCTGGCAAAAGGATTACACGGTTTATGTTTTCCAACCAACCTTTGAGATCCTCAATCTTGTTTTTCTGTTTCACAAAGATTACGTGACTTGCCCAGGGCAACAGGGCTGATTATTTCTGGATCTTCTTTCCTTCATATGAGTCATCTGGAATACTGTAACCTCGAACCTCAAGGTACTAAATTTGACGTAGAAACTGTCCTTATAAATGGTCCAAAAGTAATAAGAGGGGAAATAATGACAAGCAAAACAAAATAAGGAAAGTAATAAAACTAGACATCGACTATGGAGACAAACGTACTAAAATCCTTAAAATATGACTTAAATTAAGGTTGTCATGATAGTTGAAGCATGCAAAATTTTTATGTTGAATCGGAGCTATGAAACGTAATTGGAATTTTGTTGACTATTAAAAAAAGTCATATTAATCAAATTACTGCAAATGTGTCATTGACTCACTGAGTACAAGAAGCAGGAGATTTGTAATTAGAGAAAATGTTGCTGAACCATAAAATCTGACTTGCACAAAAGTAGATACTGTTATTCTGGGAAGTGTATAACAGAGAGAAAAACTTTAGCCAAAAGTGAGACCCAAGATTCCAGGAAACAATTTACAAAAGCAATTCTTAATATATACACATCAGTTCCAGGGAAAGAAAATAATAGGAGTTATCTATTGGAATTCCACTTCTGGCCAGTAAATGGTGACAGAAAATTCAAGACTAAATAACATCTGGAGAATAACAAAGGTGCAAAAAAATAATAAATATATTTGGACTTTAAAAGAAAAATTAAAACAAAGTTGTTTCACTGTATCAGATGAAAAATTTTTGCAACATGAGGACTTCATTTTCTCCTATCTCTTGTCTGCTGTATGTATAAATGAAGGGAAAATGTGTAATAATCTCCACAGATACTTCAAAGCAACAAGTAAACCCTTTTTTCTTCTGGGGCAGGAGGAGAGCAAGGAATGCATTTCTTTCTAAATATCCAGAAAATTGGACTATATGAATTCCAGAAGCAATATCTTGTCATTCGTCTTCATAAATATTTGTACTTTGTTGGGTGTCTTCTTGGCACTCTCCCATGAAGATTTCCTTTTGTGCTCCTATTAACACTAATTTTGGGGATTACGGATGCCAGTGAACTAAACTAATAGACCCCAAACCAAAGCCAAAATCTCATCAGTCAATGGAGCCACACTGCTAAGTAATACATCCTTTTACTCCTGTTCCTTAAGCCAGTCTAGGAATCACCACCCTCCTAGAAACCACATCACAAATAATTTCCAAGTCTTCTGGGTACAGCCTCACATGGATGTTTCTGGAATTACTACTCAGCATTTAAGGAGTCCTCCAAACAGGCAATGATGAGTCCTATCACTAACCCCCAATCTTGTGACCAGATCAGGATAGTAGCACATGTGTTGAGGGGTGGGGAGGTTGATGAAGATGATGTGTATTTCAGTTAAGAAATGTATCGAGAACATCCTACTAAGTAAGGTTTCTATTGGAACATATTGCCACAATATTTTTTTGAGATTTTATGTCTCTGAATTTGAAAATATTAAAATCTTAACAAAATATTCTAAAGGTGGTAAGACTATGGCAAAGTAACTCCATTGTGAGAGCCCAGTTATGCATTTTTCAGGGGTTAAATTCAAGGAATTACTGATTGCCTTGCTTATTGACTTAAAAGAGGGCTGCTCCATGGAAGTAAATTCAGATTGAGCATGTAAGAAAGACCCAGGGTCAAAGCTTTGTAAATTGCTTTGTAAGAGACACTCCTAATAACACTGGGGAAAACATTAGAAATCATCAGAACCTGTGCAATTCCACATAGTGCAGAAAGAGAACAGAAGTCTGTTACTTGACTCTACTGATGTTAAATACTGCTTAAAATGAACACTCTTTACAGAAAGAACAAATTTGAGGCATTACATCAAGGCTCTTGTTACCAGAATAAGTTTAAATAGAATAGATCTTCCTTTGAAAGACCGCTTGCCAACAAGAGTCCTTTGACAATGGGTGGTTAAAGCCCTTGGGATATCTTCTGTGTAGGTCATATTGTCTTTCTCTGATAACTACCAATTTAAAAAAAAGAAAGAGAGAAACTTTCTAAAACCCAGGTAAAAATTCAATTAAAAATTTGATATTAAGTGAACTTCACTTGAGAATGTTGTGCTTTCCCCTTTACTTATGCTGGCGGTGATACCAGTTCTCACCCAAGATTACAAGAGTGGTTTAATAAATTACGTAAGAGGTATAAATGCGAATGAAAGTGAGTTTGAGCTTGGGTGTATCTAGACTCTCAAAATGAGTTGTAAAAAGAATATCCAGTTGAATCCAATCAAATCTTATTATGAAAATGCCCTGCTATAGACATTGGTATGTTGGGTGTGTGTGTATATGTGTTTTGGTGGTAGAGGAATGTTAATGGAAAATGAGGGATAGGGGAAACAGCCCCATTCAACCAACCTATAGTATCTAAAATAATTGCATATCAAATAGAAAGAAATGAACTTGTACATAGGCACAGAGTCTTTAAGATCTTGCAAGACATGACATGGTTTTTAAAAAGTAATTATGTAAATGACAAATTACAGAAATCTCCAGACGAGCACTTGGATTTCTCTCTTTATTTAATTCCTTCCCTAAAAAGTAGTACAAAGCCCAAGAAAGCCCCAAGTTTTCCAGGGAGTTTCATTAAAAGCTGATTTTTTTTTTTTCAAGTCATCAAACCTGAGATATTGGCCTGATTAACTTTACGTGGCCCATATGACTTCCTTCGTATTTATAAAATATATTCTTTCTCCATATTTAAAGAAACATTTAATAAGAGCCCACTGTGTTCCAGGCACTATGGTCAGTGGTAGGGGGTGTTCACTTGTTTGCTTTTGGCAGAGTTGACAATCCCTGGAAAGCCTTCCCCTTGAATTCTGGCAATTTTCTCCTTTTAGCCATTCATTTTCTTCTTTGATCATCACCTTGTGGGGGTGACTAACATGTTGTAAGAAATGTAAAACCCCAGACCAACATCTCCATCACCATCCAGCTCATCCCCAAGTACCCGCAGTATTGCAACCTGATGTGAATTCAAAAATAGAAGCGAATTTTACCATAGTCTTAAGCAAAATGGAGGTAGAGGGCTACGTCTCTGCATAACACCATAGGGCACATTCCATGGTAAAATATGCCCTTTGTGTGGTTGTTTGCAATTTGTTATATCTGGCCCAAGCTTTCCTTTGTCGGTATGTAAAACTGAGACTTCTCTTTCTTGGGAATGAATCACATCCTGCTTTGGTAACGTGGTAGGATGTCTTGAAAAGCACATGGCCCATGAGAACTTGGTTTGGCCAGAAATTCGGTTGCTCTATATTGGAATATCCTCTTTCATTTCCATCTTCAGAAAGTTACCAGAGGCTGTATAAGAGCTCTGTGGGTGAGTGGTCAGAGATATGAGGGGGATTGGGTGAGTCAAGGTCTGCATGAAGGGTAGGAGGTAATTCTGGAAGGCCAATGGGAGGGAGCGGAAGAGAGGAGTATTGACTGCAGCCAGAATGAGCTGGAGTGGAGCAAAGAGGGCACCAAAAAGTAGCTGATGTGAAGGTGAAAGGGGCTTTCCTTAAACAAGAGAAGTTTCAGAATGGAGAAGGCATAGGCAATACTTTTAAAAGAAAAATAAGTCTATATTTTTAGACTCCAAAAATTATAACTGTGGTCCAGCCCAAGACTCTGCTCTGAGCCAATCCATTTGCTTCGAATTACCTTGAAATGACTGTACTAGAACAAGGGAAGGAGCGTCTCCGTCCCCAAAAGGTCAGAGAATTTTATGCAGATAGAGCAGAGGGGGGACCTGATTGAACAAGCATTAAAAAACTGAATTTCAAAGTCTTTCTGGGAGGTGAGTGGAAGTGATCCTCAGCAGACTGGGAAGTAAGTGGAAGTGATAATCGACAGAATGCTCCTCATGCTTCCAACTTAAAGCGTCTAAAGTAGCACAAGAGAAGGGACCTCTAGTTTCAGCACATGGAATTGTGGTTGTGGTGCACCTGTTGATGTCATCCTTGGTGTACAGAGCAAGTTAAGGAACCCTAAGCACAGGCTCTGACTCATAGGGGTTCATCCAACCGATAGTAAAATATTTTATAAAGGTGTAAGAGCAATATGACATAGTTAAGGAAAAAACCAATAAATAGAATATAAAGTCCAGAAATAAACCCAAGGTATATAAAACATTAGAGAGGCAGGATAGGGTCGTACTTAGTGAGTGTGGGCTTGGGAGCTAACCTCAGTGGGGTTGATTTCTGGCTTGCCACTTCCTACGTGTGTGATCACCGAACACTTCTGTGCCTATCTCCCCTTCAATAAAAAGATAATAATAGCAGCATCTCATGGGGTGAGGATGAAATGAGTTCATACATGAAAAGCACTTAGTATAGTTTCTGGAATACAGTTATCACGGAACAAAGATATACTATCATTATTGCATGGAAAAAGTAGCATTTTAAACAAGAGAATATAATGACTTATTTGATAAAAGGTGTTGTGACAGCTTGTTAGGTACATGGGAATAAACATTTGACCTTTCTTTATTTTCTACACCAAAATGAAGTCCAACTGCATTAAGAATCATTACTCTTCTAGAAGAATATATAAGCGAATATTTAAATAATCTTGTCGTAGAGAGGTCCTTACTAAAAAAATAGAGAGAAAGCTGGAAGGGAAAGGAAAATGGATAGACTTGACTATATTAAAATTGAAAACTTCTGGGCTTCTAAGCAAAGCTAAACAAAAACCAACCCAGTCTAAGCAAAATTAGAAAATAAATGATAATCTACGAAAAATATTTGCAATATTCACAACATCTAAGGCAGACAAGGGTAATGTACTTCATGTATAAAAAAATATATGATACTCTTTATACTGATATTATTATACAATAAAAAATCTTATATATCAATAAATACAAACCAATAAATAAAAGTTTAACACTTCTGCTAGAAAAATAGGCACAGGACATTATGAATACGTAATTCATAAAGAAAAAAATATAAAAGGACCAAAAACATAAGAAGATGATGAGTTTAATGAGCAATTAAAGGGATGTGATTTAAAATGACATAGCATTTTTCACTTCTTAAATTGACAATGATTTTTAAATGACCATATCCAGTCTTGATGAGGCTGCAAGAAGCAGCCCTTCTCCCATATTGTGGGTAGAAAAATATCTCAACTACTCTCTACGGCAAATTTTTAATATCTATCTAATGTACCTAACCTTTGACCTAAATGTTTCCTTCCAAGAATTTAATTTAAAAAGATATTTTGAGATGTGAAAAGAAAAAAAATATCTAGAACTATATTTTGCAGCAATTTAAAAAATAGCAAACAGTAAGATCACCTTGATATCTGTAACACATGGCAGACAAACAAATGTTAGTACATTCTTGGGACCCTTGAGAATGAACGTCTCATTTCTCCGGCTCCAGGGAGCAAAGTTGACTGAGGCCCCCAGCAGCTGCACTCTGAAATGCGTTACCTGCTTAGAGAGAACTACAGAAACACGACAGCCATACAATATATTACTAAACAGGCATTTAAATGATGTGGCAGGAGAATACATGTAATAACATAGAAAGATGTTCTAACTATATTAAGTGGTATGTATACACACACACAAATAGGTTAACAAATGTTATGTACATTATGATCACATTACAAAGAAACATAAATGTAAATATATGCATAGACGCAATATTAATATTGTTCCTCAGAGGTGAAATTGAATAATTTTTCTTTTCTTTTCTTCACCTATCCAAACTTATTTTTTTCCCTATAAGAGACTTGTGTTACTTTATAAAGAGAAAAGAAAATGGTTAAGATTGTTTACAAATGTGACTGTGTTTCTTTGCCTTATTTGACTTGCCTTTTAATTTCTATTTTTCTCTATGGTCTAGTATTCATTTATTTGCTGGCAACTTAACACTGGTGTGGGAAGTGAGATATTTTAAAGAAATAACTAATTTCTGAGTCAGAATGAGAGTTTGATGCCTATGAGTGTGAATGTTGAGTCATTCTCAAAGACTTCATTAAGCTATTAGATGAGATAGATGGTGTTATGCGCAAATATTTTCTTTAAGGGGGCTGCCCAGTTGTGTAGTGGTTGAGTTTGTGTGCTCTGCTTCAGTGGCCCAAGGTTCATAGGTTCATATCCCTGGCGCGGACCTAGCACCACTCATCAAGCCACGTTGCAGCAGCATCCCACATAAAACAGAGGAAGATTGGCACAGATGTTAGCTCAGGGCCAATCTTCCTCACAAACACACACACACAAAATATGCTTTTAATTTTCTTGTAAAGTTGTCTTGGTGATAAACAACAAATGCATTCACTATGAAACCAATGAGATGATATTCACTGGACCCCCGGGATTTCCTGCCTGGCCCAGGGGATTTGAGCCAAAGCACAGACAGTCTTCCTGTCCTGGGACAGTGCTCTGGCCTCTGGCTTCCTCTTGGTGCCTGGAGTCAAGTTTCTTCCCACTCGTGGCCTCAAACTGATTTTGCATTTGCTCAGGGCCCCTAAGCCCACAGCTGCCTCTCTCTCCCACAGTGTGGATGCCCTCCCAACTCAGCCTTTAGAATGATTCCTGCCTTCTCCCTCCCTCCCTGGCCCTTGCCATAAGGTGCTTCTCAGAGGTATTTTTACGCTTCATGATCGTGAATAGGCTTTCAATCTTCTTATTTTATTTTCTGTCAAAATGGTTTTCTAAAAATCCTTTCTTAGCTCTTTATAGCCCTGACAGGTGGAAACAGTCCATCTGGATAGCCTCACCTGACACATCCCTCTTTAACCTTCTGAAGAAAAATTCCATTTGGCCTTGAGATGCCTCACTGATGGCCCCTTAAACTACTGAGAATACTAAAGAGTCCACATTCACCAGTGGATGCATACGTCTCCAAAGGCTAGCCTTGTGCCCTAGACAGCGCACTTCCTAGTGGAGAGGAGGGGATGTTTTTCTCTATGCTACCCCTTCTTACCATCCCCAGGTCTCAAAGGATAGGTACCTCTCTCTGGTTTCCCATGATCCTTTGCTTGCCATGCTCTGACCTTTCTCTTCTCTAGGTGTATCCAGTCCCCTCCAGCACCAATTTGTGGACCATGATGTCTCAAGCAGACAAACCCAAGATGTTGTGTATATCAGAATCACACTAGGCAGATTTTCAAAAGTCAGTTGCCCCAACTCATCCATGAAAATTCTAATTCGGTAGGTCTAGGTGGTGCCAAGCCTGAGGGCTTCAGTGGTCCTCACGTTTCAGTGCACATCAAAATAACTAGGGGAATTTTAGGAAACACATGTGCCCAGACGCCATCCTCGACCTCGTGCAGTGTTCAATAAATAAAGGCAAGGATTTATAACCTTGCTTGTCATTATATCTCTTGTTCAATGTCTAACATGCTTCAGCAGAGTGGTCTAGTATGGTCGTATAGACTGAACAACATCAGAGGGGAATGTCATTTCCATAGATTATTGATTTGTGCAATGTGGTGGTCTTGCAAAATAGAATCATCTAAAAATTATTGAGTAAATGAACGGGTAATGGGGAAAGGAAGTCTTCCTAAAACATCTTGCTGCCTCTGAAGTAGCAAAAAATGTTAAAATTAAAAACAGACCACACTTAGGGAAGCCGCCTACAGTAGGCTGAAAAATGGCCACCAAAGAGGTCCACATCCTGATCTTTAAAAGCTGTGCATACATTACATGGCAAAAGCAACGTTGCAGATGTGATTAAGGGTTTTTAAAAAATTTCAGCTTTAGGGGCCAGCCTGGTGGCACAGCGGTTAAGTGCTCACGTTCTGCTTCGGCGGCCCGGGGTTCACTGGTTCGGATCCCGGGTGCAGACATGGCACCGCTTGGCAAGCCATGCTGCGGCAGGCGTCCCACATATAAAGTAGAGGAAGATGGGTACAGATGTTAGCTCAAGGCCAGTCTTCCTCAGCAAAAAGAGGAGGATTGGCAGCAGATGTTAGCTCAGGGATAATCTTCCAAAAAAAAAAAAATTCAGCTTTATTGAGATATAATTGACATATAAAATTGTAAGACATTTAAGTGTACATTGTGGTGATATGTATACAGTGTGAAAGGCTGCATCCATCCAGTTAACGAACACGTCCATCATGTCACATGTTTATCCTGTTGTCATTGTTGTTGAGAACATTTATGTTCTACTCTTTTAGCAAATTTCAACTATACAGTACAGTGTTATTAACTATAGTCAGTGTGTTATACGTTAGATCCTCAGACTTTATTTATCTTATAACCAAAAGTTTGTATCCTGTGAACAATGTCTCCATATTTCCCCACACCTGGTCCCTGGCAACCACTTTTCTACTCCGTTTCTACGAGTTTGGCTATTTTTTTTTTATTCATTGATTTTAATCATTAGGACTTTCTTTGTTGCATATTCTCCGTTTTTAGATGACTAAAATTCCATTAGCGTTCACTTGGCCTGGCAGAAATGTCTGCACTGTACAATAAGGGACTTGAGTCAAACCCAACTTTCCTCCCTCCTTGCTGTTTTTCCTTCTCCCTGCCCAGACCACTCCCTTATCAGCAGACTAAAAGGATACTCCTTTTGGCACCAAATATAATCAAAGTCCCATTGTGAATCAGATTCCTATGCAAATTGAAGTACTGTAAAGAAAACAGGAAGAAGACTGCAGAACATATGAAATCTTCCTTAAGCAAGTCCTTTATTTTCTTTAAGCAGTGGATTCCTACCCATTTGACCAGGCTGATTCACTTTTGGTTTTTGAAAAATCATTGAACTTTCAATCCCATCCATTTTCATGTGGCTTAGAAATCTTCTGAGAGCCAGCAATTTCTTCATTCACTCTACCCGAAGTAATTTTTATTCCTTTTCTAAGCTATGGGGTTTTCTGACTTTCTGCCTTCAAAGCGATTTGGTAGACAGAGGTCACAGAAGCCTCTTCTCACCTCATTTTGTCCCAAAGTTCTGCCACCCACCCAGAGCCTTTGGAGGAATTGGTGCTATTTTTGTCCTGTCTAGTTAACGGCAAAGAACAATGCTCTTGTCCCACCGCTGAAGCTCTCGGGAACATCTGCTAAGGTAATTTTGTATTCTTCACTTCCTGTTTTTTTTTCTTTCATGTCTTGCATCTTTGCAAGGTTATTCAGTTTGAAATTCCTGATGTGTTTTCTGATATTTGCCTATTCCCCTGAACAGGAGGATTTTAGCTCCTCTCTCCTAAAAGCAAATTGATTGATGCCTGGATCTTTAATACCTCTCTCCACCCCCACCTTCCCCATGAAAATCTGAAAAGTGATAAATGGGATGGTTACACCAGTTCTCATCAATAGCCTCCCAGTATACATTTCAAAAAGGAATATTTTGGAAATTATTTTTGTAAACGTGTAAAACAAGCTGGTAAGAATTTAATTGCCACGTATGAGCACGTAATAGAAGCCCAGGAAGTTTCTTCATGACACACTCAAGTATCATGGAGTGGTAGGAATTGGAGCACATGCTTCTTCTGTTGCCCTTTATTCCCCTCGTTCTAAGCTTATAGTATTCATTTGGATGCAAACATTTTCTCAATCATTTTCCAACTTCACACGGCAGTCACTCATGGTGGGTACTTGATAGTATTTGAAAAATCTAGGAAGAGCTGAATTCTCTTTGCTCTTCAAGTGTGCTTTCATCCATGCGGCTGTCCAGGGAACAAGAAAAATGAGAACCCATTTACCATTTTATTACAAATTATCCCAGAGCCCAGTTACTCCACAATGAAGCCCTCTGGAAAGGCTTGGAAGCCCTCCCCTCCCCACCCCAGGACTGGGTGTGTCTGTGTGGAGAAGACAGAGTCAGAGGAAAAGATGGCACGGTCTGTTCAAAGATTCAGGCCCTGTCTCCTCTGAGCCAGTCAGCTGCAGGACGAAAAGAAATTTGGGGGTGCACAATTTTGAGATGGATCCCCTTCCATCCTCTTGCTTTTTCACTACTGGTCTTCTTTCTATCCTTAAAATACACCAAGTTCTTCTCTCTTTCTGGACCTTGTATTTGTTAACAATGCTCTTCCTCAAGAAAGTCACTCCCTCCTCAACCTCAGGTCATAACTTAGATGTCACTTCCTCTGAGAGTTCTTCCTCAATTATCCTAGCCAAAGCATCATTCCTGCCCCTCTACACCGATTAGTCCATTTCACATTCTTGATAGCACTTTTTGACAAGGTGTGCTTATTGCCTGCCTCCTCCCATTAGAACGTCAGGGGTAATGTCTTATTCATCTCCAGCACCTAAAACGTGGCTCATGATAGAAACTGAGAACGTACTGGTTGACCAGTTGCCAGTGACCCCATTCACCAGTAAACACAAGCCAATCAATGTCATGAAATCTGGCCAATCAGATCAACATTACCTGTTCCAGGGGAGGAATGAGGAAGAAGGTGGGAAGCCTTTTTGTACCAGTTTTCTATTGCACATAGCAAATTACCCAAAAAGGTAATGGCTTAAAACAATGAACATTAATTATCTCAGTTTCTGTGGGCAGAAATTCAGAACCAGCTCAGCTAGATGGTTCTTGCTCTGGGTCTCTCATGAGACTGCAGTCAAGATGTCGGCTGGAGCTGCAGCCATCTAAAGGCTTAATGGAGCTGGTGGACCTGCTTCCAGGAGGGCTCACTCACACGGCTGTTGGCAAGGGGGCTCGGTTCTTCCTCACACAGACCTTACCATAGGGCTATGTAAGTGTCCTAACAGCATGGCAGCTGGCTTCTTTTGAGCCTATGATACAGAGAGAGAGGCAGAAACCACAAAGGCTTTATGACCTAGCCTTGAGAGTAGCATAGCAACACTTCTGCCATAATCTATGGCCACACAGACCACCCTGGTATAGTATGGGAGGGAACTACGCAAAGGTGTGAATACCAAGAGGCAAGGTTCATTGGGGGCATTCTCGGAAACTACCTACCGCAACTTTCTTCACCCCTACATTGCTTAGATCTTGTTCTGTCTGCAGAACTGACTTACTGTGACAGAATAGGTTGGAGTAGACCAGGCAAAGTGAAGACTGGGAACTTAACCACAGACTGTTGGATTGAGGGTGGAATGTACCTATATGCAGGAAGCAGAGAAAATTCCAATTTGGCAGGTAGTGCAAAGTATATGGAGAAAATGACAATAGATAACAGTGTCACTTGTAGAAAATTGTTGACAAGATGTGGAGGAGGCCACACAATGTACCAAAGGGTGCCAAAAAGTGCATGGAGCCCAGTGATGGGGATCCCCTATAACGAGTAGACGATATTGAAGATTAAGGCAAAACGACACTGAAATCCAGAAAGTCTATAAAGGAATATCAGGTTCCAGCCCCACACTTAGGGTACCAAAACAGGATTCTGATCCCAGAGAGAGTTTCATCAAGTCCTTTACTGGTTCTTGGTCCCCCCCCCCCCCCCCCCGCCATTCTGTTCCCCTCAAAAATGATTTCAAAGGTCACTACTCACATCCATTTCCTGAGTCACAGAACATTCCTTGCCTCTTACTTGAGTGAGAAATTTGAAGGCAATGTTCTTTTTTCACTGGCTCCCTTCCTGTAGCCAACAGAAGTGTGCAAATCTCTCTGACACTAAACAAAAAACCACAAAACCTTCCTTTACATTCTAAAACCAATAAGAACTATCCAATGTCTTTGCTCCCTTTGTCATCCAAACTCCACACAGAAGTCCAACCCAGCCTTTCTCTGTCTTCACGTCCCATTTACTCTGAAATCTGCTGTTCTGATACTACTCTCAGTGAGGTCCTCAAGGACATCCATATTTCACTACAAAAGCTGTTTCCAACCCTGATCATCTAGTGCCTCTGTTATACCCAACAGGACGCCATGGATCACACTTTCTTTACCGAGCTCCCTCAGCCTTAAGCTTTCACGACATCCCTCCATCCTGGCTCTCCTCGTTTCTCTAACTGCTCCTTTTGAAAGCCCTTTAATGCTTTGCTTTTGGATCGCTGCTCTTTTCCCTCTTATGAGCTCCATCTGAGTGATAGAGTGCACTCTCATGATTAAATTGTGACTTATATGCTTATAAGGGCCACTTAGATCTCCTAGGCCAGACCTTTCCCCCGAGCTTCAGACTCCTATATTCAACAGTCTGTCTGACTTCTCCACCTGCATCTCCCCAAACTCAGCACCCTCAATTGTCCACAACATAACGCATCACCTTCCTCCCTAAATCTGCTTCTCACACACACTTGCTATCCCATTGGTTGGCAGCACCCTCTACCCAGGCCCATGCTAGAAAGCAGGTGTCATCCGTGATGGCTTTCTTTTCCTCATCCTCCTATTCAATCAAACATCAGACCTACTAGTTTGACATCTTTGATACTGAATGATCCTTTTCTTTCCATCTCCCTTACCCAACTCTAGTTCAGGCTATCATTATTTCTCTCTTGATTACCTCAATAGCCTCCTATCTCCCCACTTCTCTTTACCCCACCTTAAAACTTTCTTCACAGAGCTACCAGAATGCTCTATCTGCAAATGCAAATTTGGCTGTGTTATGGACTGAAGCCTTTTGCTGGCTTCCCATTGTCTTCAATCTAGAATGAAACTTGTATTTCACCATACAAGATGGTCCAGGAGTTGGTGCCTGCTTTCTTGTCTTTCCAATTTCATCTTCTTGCATTTCCAGCAATGCCAAATAGTACGTACTTGCGTGAACACACCATACTTTTTTCTTTCTCTTTATTTTCGGTAATGCTAAACCTTCTTCACGGAATACACGTTTCCATTGTGCCAGACTAATCCTTGCTCCTCTTCCAAAGTTCATCTCAGGCTAACCTCTTCCAGGGTGACTTACCTGACCCCCTCCATCTGCCCTGACAGTCCAGACACCCCTCCCGGAGCCCCCTTTAACCTTCCACTCACTCCGATATTGCACTCACTCCTGTCTCCCCTGGGGCCTCTGAGCTCTGTGAGCTCTGAGATCTCTGCCTGGACCTTTTATCACTGGATCCTCAACACCTTGCCCAGTACTTGGCACATCAGAGGCCTCATTAACATCTTTGTTGATTAACGAAATGAATTGCCTGAGACGCTTTCCCCCCCTTTATACTGCCGTGTCAGAAAAGAGGACGTCCTCTGCCACGCCTTAGGGGAATTGATAACAAGTGAGTGTTCTCAGGGACTCAGTCCCAGATCAGCGTCCAGGATTGCACAAGACATGACTCTGCAGATGCTGTAACAGCCGAGGCAGGAAGGAAGCATTATCTCAGAAGGCAGCATCTCCGGGCAGTGACATGCATGTGGAGGCCACCAGGCTACAGGATGTGCAAGTCAGCAGGGCTGAGGAAAACTCACAATAACCTAAAAGTGAAAACACACCTGGATAAAAGGCTACACTTCACAATCTTCCTTGCAGAAAGATGTGGTCATGTGACAAGATTTTGGTCAGCAGGACTTTAGTGGAAATTTTGCATTACATTTATGTAAAGCGTCCTTAAACGGATCGTGTGCTCTTCCCCTTTCCTCCTTACCCCTGGCAGGAATATGGACATGTTGACTGGAACTGGAGCCACCATCTTAGACCCTGAGCTAACCATGAACTCAGGCCACTCAGGGAAGAGCAATAAAACAGTCAGGGATAAAACAGAGCCAGGGTCAATGACACCTGCAGCTCCATGCTAGCCTCGGACCACTCGCCTCAGACCTTTATACAAGGGAGAAACACAGTTCTACCTTATTTAGGCCCTCTTTTTCTCATGTGTAGCCAAACCTAATCCTAAGAAATATTGACAGTTTCTACATTATCCCCAGGGAATTTTGAGCTTCTTAATTTCAGACAATCCAGCTATATTCCTGGACTCGAATGCATAACATTTTTACTTATTAAGATTTTACTCATTCAAGATCTGTGGAAGAGGAGACATTTGTACAGCCAGGGTGAGCTTAGGAATAGACAACAGTTGCAGATGGACAACACAGGAACATTCTTTAGCATTTTGAGGCACAATGATGCTCGTGAATTCTCTCATGGCTTCTGATGGGGTCATACCGTCTTTACACTGGTCAACAATCTCCTCCCAGGAATGTCTATGTATTTAACTCTGGTGTGGTGTGATATACAGCTACAGGCAAAACTGACCAACGAAGGAGATGGGATGGCCATCATGAGCTTGAGAGATCAATTTTGGGCTAAGGAGTTTTCTGGAATAGTCAGGGAGCCCAGAAGACCCTCCAGACCACAAAGATCCATCTCTTGAATCCATTTTGCCGCTTAGAGATGTGTTTGAATTGACAAATACTCCCTGAAATATTTGAAATGCACCAATTAACCCTACTTTAGTGATAATGGCTTTAATCAGACCAACCATTAGCAGCGGCCAGCTTCAAAAGAATGGAGTTTGCGAGAAGGCAATGGTGAGAAGAAAAAGACGGTGGTTCACTTGAGAGCAGACAGGCTTGCATGGGACTTGGCTGTTCAGAGTCTGCAGGGCTGGGAGGAGAAGAGTGTGAGAAGCCTGGGGAAAGACTTGGTCTGCTTCCCAGTTGAGCTCAGGGCCCCATAAGGGCCAGCGTGCCCTGAAAATCACCTCAATGCTGCCCTGGCACATCTTTGGGGCATGGGAATGCCAGAGCTACCATGTCAGGAGTTGTCTGGAGGCTGGAAACCATGACCTCCTTTCAGTTGGCCTGGGCCCATGAGCTGATGGTGGCAGCCATGTAGTGAGTGCTTTTTTTTTTTTTTAATTTTTTTAAAGATTTTTTATTTTTTTCCTTTTTCTCCCCAAAGCCCCCTGGTACATAGTTGTATATTCTTCATTGTGGGTCCTTCTAGTTGTGGCATGTGGGACGCTGCCTCAGCGTGGTTTGACGAGCGGTACCATGTCTGCGCCCAGGATTCGAACCAACGAAACACTGGGCTGCCTGACCTTAACCACTCGGCCACGGGGCCAGCCCCTAGTGAGTGCTATTGATGAGGAAACTGAGGCTCAGTGAATTTAGGTAATTCACACTGGTCACAAATAGCCAAGCAGTCTGACCCCACTGCATCTGACCCCAAAATGCAGACGTGCTTAGTGCAGGGAAGCCAAGGGCCTTTCCACTCAGCTTCCTTCACTCTTTGCAGATGAGAAGAAGCAGAGAACTAGAAGTGCCAGCTTCCTGCTGCAGAAGGACACAGAGAGACAGCCAGGCTCCTTCTCCCACTTGACCCCTGCCCCCAGTCCCCTCGCTTCTTCCTGCTCCATCTCTTCTGTCACTCTTGGGGATTTTCAGTGCTTCCCAAATCTGACTGCTCAGGGAAATTTTGAAAATACAGATTTCAGACCCCAAACCAAGGAGACTCTAATTCTGATGGCTTTGGTGACCGTGACCTGCAGCTCAGGCTGAGGATGGGAGGAGATTGGGGTAGGGAGACACCTCAGAAATCTCCTTCTCAGATGCAAAGGCCTCCTGCATGTGGAAATTCTTCATGATCCTGAAACACACCACCCCTTTGTAAAGCCAATGAGGTGGGTTGAGAGAAACTCCATCTTATTTGGTGGCTGACGATGAAAATTTAGTTATTTCAACAGACCTGGAAACCAAGCATTCCTTAAAAGGTTTCCAGGGTTTTCTTAAAAAGTTATTCCCCTTGGATAATAAGGAAGCAACTGAGCTGAATTAGGAAAACATAGAAAAGTAGGTGAAGTTTGCTTTCGTCTTCCTTCACCTTTGCTTTCCTCTAAACAGGTGCCCAGGACTCTCATTCCGTCCTTGCTCCAAGTGCTGCATCCTATACCCCTTCCCCACCTTGTGCTTTACAGGTAATGTCTCTTCCTCATCTCTCCACCTTCTTCACCCTCAGACTCGCCTCAAACTTAAATATCCTCATGTTTGCTTAGGCCAGGAGAGCAGTCACTTGCAAAGCAAGCCAGTGAGTGCACGACCTTTGAGGTACTGGTGACTACAACACAGGACGCTTGGTATTTTTGATGTCTAGCCATTGGTGAGTAAAGATGAAGTGTAGGCTAGGACAACAAGCCAGCTCTTCTGCGTCACCCTGAATTTAGTATTGAAGCATTTTTGAGTAACATAATTGCATATTGTGCTCTATTCAAATGACGTAGCAGTCGTCTGTTATTGCGTTCAAGGATGTGGAAAGATGAGCAGAGCACCCTCCTGATTATTCCCATTCAGAGAGGGAGCTGTGAGATGGGTCATTCAAAGTCAAACCCTACTTAATTTAAGGACACACACTATGATTGGGGTACCAGGAGGGTTGCTTTATGATTACAGAATGTGAAAGTCAGAAGGGACTCAACAGGGTGTGCTTTTCTTTGGCTCATGGCAAAATTGGTTTACCATCTCTGAGCACCCCTGCCAGCTCACAGGAGAAAGAAGTAGCTCTAGTGATCTCCATGTGTTGCGGGCTGGGAAGAGAGGTTAAAGACTTTCAAAACAAATGGAGAAGAGCTGAGGCTGGCTATCCTCCAGAGCCTTCTTCCTGTGCCCTTCAATCACCAGCAAAATTGAATCAAGGAACCTACTGGTGTTCCCAAAAGGAGACATTCAGTGCTCCACGTATGGAAAATGTCGTCAGATCCCAGGAGACCAGTTCTTCCTGCAACTGTTTGTTCAGGATCCACCACCCTTGATGAAGACCAGGCTTACAGGATGGTATGTTATACCCAAGACACAATGAGCAAGTCCAGTTAATACTCATCCTGCTAGTGGAAGGACAACTGCAGGCATCACAGCAAATTCACACATTGTTGGGTAGACCTCTTTGTGAATATGAGGCAACGGCAAGACGCCCCTTCAATTCTTGCCCCAGTGGTCTCTCTACTATCTGTGTGTCTACAGCCTTTTCTCTGTTTGGCTGTTGTGACCTGGACATCACATAATAGCTCAAAGTCCTCTGGCAACTCACTTCCCCTCATACTCAACTTTGACTGCCAATTGTGACACTTGAATGGTTGGTCCCACCATGTAGGTTTTTATTTTTAATCCAGACATTCCCATAAATCACAAGATACTAGAGTTTCCCCGCCATGATCCACGCTTTGATTGGACCTCTGTGTTTATAATGCAGCTGTTGTTTTAGGAGCATATTGGAAATGGGCCCAAAGCACCAAATCTACAAAGTTTAAGTTTAATCCCCCGATCATAAGACAGGAGCTCAGTCTGTTCTTGGACCTTCTTGATGTTGGCCAGACAGAGACGTGGGTTTTGAGAGACAGTGTTTTAACTTCTCATTGCATCAGGCTTCAGCCGGCAGTGGGAGTTGTTGGAGGCCTGACAGCCAGTGCAGAGTCTTGGGATGGTTTCCTGACAGTGCTGTTGTGAAAACAAACCAGGGAAAGAGATGTTTTTCCCTCATGCATCACTTTTTATCAGATGAACTTGTAATCAAGGCTTTCCCTTTATATCACGCTCCATCCTTCTCAAAGCACATTCACACAGGGTACCCCTCCTCTTCTCTGCCGTGAGTAGGCTTGAAGAGGGTGAAAGCATGAAGAGCTTTCTTGGGTGCCTGTAACAGGATTCCCACCCACCTCCTAATCCTCACAACGTCTTTACCTCCATCTGCCAAGAGACCATCAGGACAAACCTTTTCATCAGCCACCATTAGGAAGTTGGGATCTCCCCAGGTCTTCCCTCATTTTCCAGACTCTCGCCCACATCCAGCACTGTACATCTCCTATAATGGCCCCATCTCCCACTCCTGCCCCCAAAGCAAAACCTTTCCATAGGACCCTCTGGAACTCAACAGCAATCATCAGCAAAATTTCCTATATCCTTTTACTTGAATATTTCATCACCTTCGTACCCTCTCTGAATCCTGGATCCACCCAAGCGCACTATCTTCACTGCGGTCTATTGAGTGGTGGCTATTCTACCTTCCTCAGCTGTTGTGTTTGTCTGAAGACTCTCCATTTGGTTAAATGCACCTCTCTGAATTTTGAAAGCCTGCCCCAGGGAGCTGGGTGTGGCTGGAGAAAAGCGCATATCTCTGTGGACAGTTTCATTTCAAATTCCTAACCACTAACTTCATGTGACCCAAGCAAGCCCACCATAATTCCCTGGTTTATCCACTTACTCACTCTCCTAGATGATTATTACACTCCCATCCCTCCTGTTTTGGGCTGATGTCCTTGATTCTTATTTCATCGAGAGATGGAAGCAATCTGGAATGTCCCACCAGTCAGTAACCAACTGGGCCCTCTCTACGCAATAGACATTTTGCTTTCCCTCCAGTACTGTGGAAGAATGACTTTGTTTCTGTGGAAGACAAAGCCACCCCTCCTACTATTCATTGGGTCCCAGTCCCTCTCTTCAGGACGTTGCACCAGGACATGTCCTCCCTCTAGCATGCACTTTCATTTCCCCTGTGCTAATGTATCATTCCCATCAGCACTCAGTACTAGAATATTTCCCACCTTATAACAAAAATAGTACAATTTTGACCACCTCCTCCATGTGTCACCATTTCTCTGTTCTCCCTCTAGCAAAACTCATCGAAAGATTTGTCTACACTGTCTCTACTTCTCTCCTGCAAGGCTGCTACTATGGCCTATGGTGCATGATGTGAATTTTTAAAAGCTTTGTATTGATTAGCTATTGCTGTGTAACAAAGTACCACAAATTTAGTGGCTCAAAACAATACAAATTATTTATCTCACAGTTTTTGTAAGTCAGAGGCTCCAGCACAGCATAGCCTGATTCTCTGCTCAGGGTGTCCCTGGGATGATATCAAGATGTTGGCCAGGATTGTGGTTTCATCTGTGCTTAGGGTCCTCTTCCAAGCTCACTGATTGTTGTTAGAACCCTGTTTCTTGTGGTCACAGGGCTGAGGTCCTTGTTTTCCTTCTAGCCATTGCTTGGGGACCTCTCATAGTTCCTAGAGACACCCATGTTTCCTCCCCTTTGGCCCTCATAAGCGATTCACAATCTGGGTGTTTGCTTTTTGCAAGCCAGTTGGAGTGTGTCTCTCTGACTTCCTCATTTCTGACTAACAGGAGAAAACTTTCTACTTTTAAAGGACCCATGTGACTAAGCCAGGTCCACCCAAGTAATCTCCCAAAAGGTCAACTAATGTGAGGACTTATTACAGCTACAAATTTCACAGCAGTACCTTAGTACTTAGTTTTTGATTGAATAACTGGGAGAGGGTGTGTGTATACTAGGGGCCAGAATCTTGGGGGCTTAGAATTCTGCTTACTCCAGGTAGATAAATTACAAAAAGAAAATTGTCCTTTCCTCTGTGCTGACACAGCCCATCCAGGGTGGAGGACTTGGCCGGTGAAGTTCCAGCTGGATAGACTTGATCCCCACTTGACCCTAAGCTGAGTGCCTTTGTGAAAAATACAACCTGTTATCTTTCCATGGTGGTGCTTTCTCCCATGCTTTCTAATCGAGGGTGTCCCACGACATCACTAAAAACTACCCTTTTCAACATCAACAGGGACTTTCATGTTGCCAAACCCAATGCTCAATTCTCCTCGTTATACTGCTGTGGACTGAATGTTTGTGTCGCCCCAAAACTCATGTATTGAAGCCCTAACCCCTCAATGTGATGGTATTAGGAGGAGGGGTCTTTGGGAGGTAATTAGGTTTAGATGAGGTCAGGAGAGAGGAGCACCCATGATGAGATCAGTGTCCTTATAAGAAGAGGAAGAGGAAGAGACATCAGAGCTTCCTCTCTTTGCCATGTGAGGGCACAGCAAGAAAGTGTCCATCTCCAAACCAGGAGGTGGGTTCTCAAAAAGAATTGAATCTGCTGGCACTTGATCTTAGACTTGCCAGCCTCCAGAACTGTGAGAAATAAATGTCTGTTATTTAAATCACTCAGTCTAGGTATTTTGTTATAGCAGCCTGAGCTCTAAGACTAAATCTGACCTACAGCATCATTTGACAGTTGATCAATCTCTCCCTCCAGACACACTTTCTTTTCTTAACTTTGGGAAACTATTCTGTTTTGGTTCTTCTTCCACACGCCTAGCTATTCTTTGTCAGTCTCATTTGCTGAATTCTCTTCATCTCCCTTTCCTCTAAACCTTGGGGATCCTTAGGGCTCAATCCTTAAACTTCTTTTCTCCATCCAACATGACTTTGCCTTTAAACACCATCTAACACTGAGGATTCCAAAATGTGTATCTCCTGCTCACATTTGTACATCCAGTTGGCTCCTGAACATCTTAGACATTTCCAGTTGGACTACAGTTGCTCTCTTGAGCTTAACATGTACCATATCGAACTCATATATCACCCCATGACCAAAAAAAAGCAATAACAAAAATAACGTTAAAAAACCTGTTCTTCTTGAAACATTCCCCTTTCAGTAAATGGCAACTTCATTTTGGTCAGGCTAAACACCTGAAAATCATTCCTGAGCCCTTTCTTCTTTCATTCCCCACATCCAATCCATCAGCAAATCCTAATGTCTCTACCTACAGAATATATCCAGAATCTAATCATTTCTCCACCTGGACCCAACCCACCACTATCTTAGCCTGGATTATTGCACTAGGTTTCTGAAAGTTCTTGCTGTTCTACTATTGCCTCTGTATGGTCTTTTTCCCACAAAGCAACGAGAGCGAACCTTTTAATAAGTACATCACATCTTCTAAAGGCCAGCAATCACTTCCGAAGAAAAGCCAAAATTCTTACAAAGGTCTCCAAGGCCCTACACCTCTGTAACCTCAGGACTGACCCACCCTCCCCTCAACTCACTCTGCTCTGGTCCTGCAGGGCCCTTGCTGTTCCCAGCTCCTCCAACTGAAATCTTTCTCCAGAATCTTTGTTTTTTACTGATCTTCCTGCCTTAACCGTTTTTCCTTCCAGATACCTGCATAGCTTGTCCTTTCACGGCAGGTCTGTGCTCAAAAGTTACCCTTGATGTCACATCCTATCTCTTATCTTGCTTTTTCTTTGTCTATCGCCGTCAGTCATGGAGTATTTTGTTTGTCTGGTTTGTCTCTTCCAACCATCTCCACTACCTGGTCTAGATATTAACCTCCATGAGGGTCGAAAGTTATTTGTTTTGTTCATTGACATGTCCGTCATGATTTAACAGAGTGGGTGCTAATAAATACTAGTTGCATTAGTAAATACATTTTAATCTTATCACTATTTTTCTAAATCAATGCAGGTAGGGAAACTAATACTTTCTAAAAGGCCAGGCGTTGTATTTGACATTGCTCTAGAGTTTTCAGATGTTTCTGACAAAAATACTAGATGGAAACAATTTCTCAGATAAAAATTATATTATGGAATGTTTGATAATGACAATCAGCATTATATTCTTTTTCTTACCAAATAAGTAAAAGTATTTTAAAAATCTCCAACAAACCATGAAGTTTGGCTTTTCTGACTCAAGACCGGTTCTGTTATAGACATTAAACCAAGATTACTCATAGCACAAAAAATTATTTTCAATCTGGTATCTAGTACAGAAGTTAGAGCAATTATCAAAGTGGTTTTTACACAGAGCTGCAGCTTCCGTGTGGAAAACACATTTCCACTTATCAAGAAACGACATTTTCTCAAAGCATTTGAACATCATGTCCCAAAAAACGACTCTCCTGAGGAGAATTTGGAGGGAGCCCCTTTTTTTCATGTTGACAACCTCCAGATTTGAGTTACTCATCAAAAGATTGATTATGATTAGCCAAACGAGAAAGACTCAGTGCACGGCATCGTGACTTCTAACTACTCCTTCTAGAACTCGCGACTCCTTAAATTCACATATGTGCCTGCACAATCAATTTACGATCTGCGTAAAGAAGAAACTCATTTTTCTGCAAGTTGAATATGGCCTTGATGCCAAAAACTTGTAGCATCAATTTTTGAAAGGCACTTGGGAGCTAAATTCAATATTTAAAATTCTTGATTCGAGCTTGATGAAGTTACCAAAAGTGCCTGTCTTTAAAAAGTTCTGTAACAAATAATTTAAAATTTTGCATGTTCTGTGATTTAGAAATCCCACTTCTAGAACATTATCCTAAGGAAATAGTTCTGTAAATGGAACTTAAATGGAAAGTGTGCAGACTTTGGAAATAGACAGACCTGGGTTCTGCCCTGGCTCAGCATCAACACCAAGTGCATTTGTATAACTCTCTCTGTGTCTCGGTTTTCCCGTCTGTAAAATGGGAATGACATTATACACCTTTCAAGACTGCTGTGAGAATTAGAGATATGAGGAATATTGCCCCCTAGGCAGGTCTATATGTGGTGTATACACAAATGGAATATTATTCAGTCATAAAAAAGAATGAAGTACTGATACATGCTAGAGCCTGGATGAACTTTGAAAACATTGTGCTAAGGGGAAGATGCAGGACAAAAAAATCGCAATTATGATTCCATTTATATGAAACATCTAGAATAGGTAAATCCCCAGAGACAGAAAGCAGATTAGTGGATGCCATGGGGTGTGAGGAGCAAGGAATGAAGAGTGACTGCTTAACGGAGATGGGTTTTTTTCCTGGGGTTTTGAAAAAGTTCTGGAATTAAATAGCAGTGATGGCTGCAAAAGATTGTGAATGTGTTCTTGCTGCTGAATTGTACACGTTAAAATGGTAAAATGGTAAATTTTATGTTGTGTTTATTTTACTACAGTAAAAAAAGTTTACCTAAAAAAAATAAATTGCAAAATTGTGTTTACAGCAAAATTTTATTTACGGTCATCTATATCTATCTACACACGCACAGACACACACACACTGGAATTTATACACCCACATATTAGTGGTGGTGATTTCTGAGTATGGCAGCACAAGTGTTTTTTTAAAAAATCATCTATATTAAAAATTTTTTTGATAAATATGTATTATTTTTATAATAGGAAATGAAGTTTAAGAACAAAAAATCAAGAAAACAAAAGTGCTGAATAAATGAGAAAGATGAAAGCAGACCCAAGACCGACTTGCACTGTATGTTTATAAAATGAAAGTGTTCAGCACTATTTCTTCATTGGACCTGCCTGCTCGCAGGTCTGAACGGCTCTTCGCTGCATAGCGCCATTCTATGTTGTGCACCAGAATTTACGAGGAACCAAGTCTCATACTTAACATCTAATTTGCAAATCAGCAAAGCAAGGCACAAGCCGAGAGAGTAAGCAGAAATATTTGCACCTAAATCATGACAAGATAAGATCACTCTAACACTTACCCCAACAGTATATATAACTATCAAGGCCCCATTAAAAAAATTCCCTCTCAGTGAAGGGCTCAAATACTGGACAACGAGGTTCAAAGCAGAATGTTTGGCAACTCTACTCATAATTGCCTTTATTTCTCTCAACAACCCCATGAAGAAGATATCATTATTTGTACTTTACACACAATAAAATTTGAACTCAGGGTGTGTAACTTCCTTGGTTCAGAATACTCATAAATGGTGGACCCAGAATTCAGACCCAGGCTCGTGAGAACCTATGGCTCACGCTCTGTCCACAGTGACATTCTGCCTCTTGTCATTTGATGGGTGGGGAAGCAGATGTTCAGAGAGGAAATCCGACTGAGCCGAAGTCACAGCAAATGTGTGGCAGACCTGGGATTCGATCTGAAGTTTCCCAGTGAAATGACGTTCCATAAAACTTGGCTGCCTCCCACGCATTTCTCAGGGGTACCAACTATATAGACGCCATTGCTTCAGGAAGGACACCCGAAGACCATGGTAGAGCACAACCTCAAAGAAATGGTAAAAAGATAACTGGCGCTTTAGGATAAATGCATCTCACATGCCGAGAGAATAAGCGTTCAACTAAGAATAAACTTCTGACATGACGCTATAAAACATTCCGAGTTCAAGCACATGCAGATACTTTATTTTACATGGTATGATGATGTAGGGATAACACTGAAATGAGATCTACATTAAAAGTTGAGCTGTCATGCAAAATGAATGAGCCCTCTTAAAGACAGAACGAGCCTCGCCAGGAGAGCCCACAGCAAGCCTGGTGAGCCATCCGGAGCCTCTGTTCGGAGGATGCAATCTGTGTGCGAGCCGATATTGATATTCAAGCCACATCCCACTTGCCTCCACGGGTAGCCTAAAGGTGAAGTTTAGCTAGACCATGTTCTCTAGCCACATTTGTAGGAATGTGTTCAGTGTGGAACTTTTCAGCCTAAAGAGAAAATAGAAATCATTTTTCTTCATTTGCAACCATTATAACATAGCAGATTATTCACCCAGACAAGTCTATGCTGGGTTCTATTTTGCACGCTCCCTCGCGCTTCTGAATCTCTTTCAAACCCAGCTCAGAGCCCGTCCAGGGGGCTCTCCAAGCCCCATGTCAGTCAGGTGGCCTTTGGTACCCTCGCTGCCTCATTACAGGCATTGGTGCTAAAATTACATTTCTTTTCTGAGTCTCTGACCACATCACCCCTTCTTTAAATACCTGACCTACTCTTTTTCTTCAATAAATTCTAAATACATTCAAATTCGGTGACTTGACCTCTTGATTCTCCCATGTGTCACTTTCATGTTCTGCCAGCCTGTGCCTCTTATTGTCGTTTTGCCTCACACCTGCCTTCTCTTTTGTTCAGGCTCTCCCTCTCAGTTGCCCCTGTATTTTCGTTCTCAGGCTTTCTCACGTGCTTCCAGGCATGACAGCCCTTATGCCAGAAACACTTTCCGTCTCAGACGCCGGCCTCGCCCTCAGTCTTATACCTCAGTCTCTGTGGCGTTCACTTCCTTTGTGAAGCCTCGCTATGTGCCAACCTAGGGGTGCCACCATCATCTCAGAACCACACTTGGGTTCCATTCTCTTGTCCCCAGCCTGTCCTTTGAAAGGTTGGAATTAAGTTAACCAACAGGGCTCCAAAGTGCGATGAGAAACTTGAACACACTTCCAAGCATGAGAAAGCAAGCCAAGCTTCTTCGCTCATTCATTCATTCCTCAATATATCTGCTGAGAAATTATTATACATCGGACACTGCGCTGGGTTATTTGTATGTGTATGTATATAATTCTGCTTATGTGTGTGTCACAGAGTCATGGCAGAGATTCTCAAACTTCCTTGGTCATGGCACCCTTAGTGTCTCAGTAATGTTTTCATGACACCCCTAGGCTGAAAGTAATAACTAACAGTTCAGTTTTTTTTTTCAATAGTTAGGTTAAAAGAACTTAATAAATACTTATGGATTAACAATTTAGTACTCATTTATTTGAGCTACACACAAATTCAAAGAAAATAATATTTTTATTTCATTTCGAAATAACCACAATTACTTACTTATGGGATGTATGTGCCTGTTGGGCACTGCGCAGATTCTCAATCTTTGGAATCCAATCAGACACTGCCATCCTCATTTTTTATCCCATATTGACTTTGTGCTTACTTGCATTTTATGACACTGATCACTAAACTCAGCTTTGCAAAAAATATATTACGAACAGAAATGCAACATAATCTAAATTTGAAGCAGAGCTACTTCAAGCTAGAAGTTCTTGTGATATCTGATGAAATGTTGCTGTGTTTCTCTCAAAATTTCAAAATATCACTCAGCACAGGGTGCCTGGGTGCACAGGTTGGGAACCATGGGGACGTGGTTTCTGTTCCCCTGGTCTTTATAGTCTGAAAGAGGAGAGAAGTCATATAAATAAGGCAGGATGGATTAAGTGCCATAAAAATTCACCAAGTTAGAGCAGAGGTTCTATATGTGATTTCATGGACCAATATAACGTCAAAGTAAAATTCTGGTGACGATGAGCAGTTGCCTACTTTTTACGTTACCCAAAAGGACTTTAAATTTAAAAATATATATCATCATCTACTATTATAGTTATCTTAACTATTTTTTAAAATTGAGGTATAAATTACAAAGCCAGCCCTGGTAGTCTAGTGGTTAAGATCTGGACTCTCACATCACGGCCTGGATTCATTTCCCAGTCGGGAACCACATCATCCATCTATTGCTTATTATACTGTGGCAGCTGCGAGTTGCTGTGATGCTGAAAGCTATGCCACCGGGATTTCAAATACCAGCAGGGCCATCCATGGTGGACAGGTTTCAGCGGAGCTTCCAGACTAAGACAAACTAGGAAGAAGGACCTGGCCACCCGCTTCCGAAAACGTGTCCATGAAAACCCTACAAAACAGCAACAGGGCATTGTCTGATAGAGCTCCAGAATGTGAGAGGGTGGTGCAAAAAGACTGGGCAGGGATCCGCTCTACTGTACACAGGGTGACAAGGGGACAGAATCCACTCCATGGCACTAACATCAGAAGTAACTTCTGTGTAATCAAATGCACACATCTTAAGTGTTCAGTTTGATGAAATTTTACATATGTAAACATCCATGAACAATCACACCGGTCAAGAAGTAGAATCACCTCAGAGGTTCCCTCAGGTGCTTTCCCAGTGGATTTCCCAGTTAACACCTCAAATCCTCACTCCCCAGCCCAAACTTCCCCAGTGAGGTAACCATTACATTGATCTTTATCTCTACAGTGTTTTTTACTGTTCTTGGGCTTCATGTAAATGGAATTGTACAGTGTGCACTCTTCTCATCTTGCTTCTTTCTCAGAATAATGTCTGTGAGATTCCTCCACATTGCTGTATGCATCAGTAGTTTTTTTCTTTCTCTTGCTGAATTATATTCCATTGTATGAACATCTCACACCATCTCTTTTTTTTAAAGAAAGATTTCTCAAATTGGAAAAAAATATGTTTTTTACTTTCTTTATAGATGTATTGCATATAAATGCTTCCATAAGCAATATGTTATTGAATTTTGCCTGCTTGTGAAGTTCGGAAAATTCTATCATACCATTTTATTGAATTGAATTGAATTCTTTTCAACTTCCTTTTTTCACGTAATATTCTGTTTTTAAGAGTCATCACATTCAAAATGAACCTATTGTTCATTCATTTTTAGTGCTGTGTATTATTCCATTTATGAAAATGGCGCTATCTATCTATCGTCTGTTGATAGACAGGAGCAAGTCATTTGTATCCTAGACACGTGAGACTTTTCTTTCATTGGACATGTTTAGCTTTCAAATTAATACAAAACATTTGCATAATTTTTAAACCACCCCTTTCTCCTTTAAATCATTTTTTAAACCCTGTCTCATTGAGGCTATTTTAGGAAAAGTCTGCAGACCTAAGGCAGTCTGCTGTAGTTGTTATGCAGTGTGTTCAAAGTGGCTGGTCTTGGTTCCTGGAGGACTCTTTTTGGCCCACGGGTTAATGGTCACGTGGCCCCAAACAGGCATTGACCTCCCTATTAACAATACCCATACCTAAGAGAAATGCACGGTGCCAAGTGAGGAGCCTTTCATCTTAGTTAATGTCAAGCATGAACCCCAGTGAAAGAGGGGTCATGGAGTGACATGCAGCTAGTTGGAGAAAAGTGGAAAGATTTTTCAGCTACAAGAGAAAGGTGTTAACAAATGGAATGAACTCTGAAATTAAAGAATTCTATATGCCTTCAGCATCCTCCTAGTTTCTTCATCTAATGGGAATGGTTTTGCCCTTAGGCTTTACAAAATTCTCAAACTAATCCCCAAAGGTTTACTGACAGAAAATAATCAGAGCTAAGCTAACCCAACCGCTATTGAATGTTTCCTAAGTAACAGGCATTCACAGAGCTAAGTGCTTTTAAATGGTTTATCTCATTCATTTCTCACAGCAAGCATATTAGACGGCTACTGTCACTGTCTCGTTCATTCCTCACAACAAGAGTATTAGATGGCTGCTGTCATGATCAGCCTTGTTTTATGGAGGAAGTGGAAATAATTTGCCCAAAGTCCTACGGCTAGTGTATAGCAACATTGGGTTTAAAACTAGCTCATTTGAGTTCCTAGCCAGACACTATTGTGTCCCCAGGCACTTGCCTGCCCAGTTGCCAAGAAGTCTATGGGCACTGTTGATATTTTGAATATTGGGACTGGAGACTGGGTGAGGCCGTGTTCAGGGGACAGTTTGCCTCTTTTTGGAGTGATAGGTCGATGTTTCAGTGTTATGAGGAAGTCTTGACTCACGTTCAAACATTTTAGCTCAGGAACATGCTGCGGGACACAGAAGGAACATAACTCTCAGTTACTGAGGGACTAGTTCTAGGCATTCTATTAGGAGCTTTCACAGATATGGTATTACTTAATTATGACACCAACCCTGTGAAATTGAGCATAAAATCCCCATTTTGTGGCTGAGAAAACGAACGCTCAGAGAGGTTAATTGAAGCATAGTCTTGGAGATGGGCGTCAAGGATTCACCACTTACCCAACTCTTTTTGAGATTTTGCACTATTTTAAAAACTCAGTATTTGTGACTTTTTAGGCTGTCGGAAACCAGATTTTATTTAGTTCTTTTTCGAATCTGTATTTACATTGGCTTTAGGATGTGATTGGGTTGGGAAAGGAAGATGCGCGCTCCAAGGTAAATCTCATGGGCCATAGTTCTTAGGGCATCTGTGAATTTGCCTCCTTCTTACTCAGAGACATCACCTGCCTTCTTTCTGCCAGGATTAAAAGGGAAAACACGAAAGCCCAAGATTAACACTCATTTCCTAAGAACCATTTTGAGGACACCCCTTTGACTTTACCACTACAACCAACACTAACTACATTAAGTGGACAAACCTCGGAGCTTTGAAAAGCTGAAAAGAAACTTCCTGCTAAACCTTTGACTTGAATTGAGGAGAAGGAGCTGCCATTTTGTACAGCATGGTCCCGCCCTCTGCCTCAGTTGATTGGACAGGGGTAGCCACATGACTCAGGCTGGGCCAATTAGACTTCCTTTCTCAGGAATCCGTAACTGGGGCTAAGAGAGATTCGTTTTCATCAGGTGACTGTACCTGCACGGTCTAAGCTCTGGAGCCGTGCGGTAGGGTCCTGAGGAGCAGTGAAGCCACTGTAGAAAAAGACGAATGAAGTGAGTGTTCTGCGTGTATCAGTCAAGTTCAGTCAGGAAAACAGAAACCACACCAGATATTTTAACAGAAGATTTAACAATGGCAATTGACCAAAAGGCACTGGAGTGTTATAAAGGCAAAAGGGAACACTGAAGTTAGAGAGAGTAATGTCAGGAAGGAAGTACCTAACATCCCTAGGGCTGGAGGAACAAAGGGAAGAATTTGGAGTTATCAGAACATGACCTCTTACCTGCGACACAGGAAGTCCTAAAAGCTATCCTAACATTTACTATCTTCAATATGCCTCAGGCCCTGTGCACTGATAGGCATCATTTCAAGGCTCAAACCTAATAGTTTACAAGATGGTGTGCAGAACTAGGACTCAGATTGTCCTGCTGATTTTGGTGCCTCTGGAAGTCTCCATGGACTGACCTCAGGGACAGAATGCTGGTGGCTCTTGCTGATATCTCTGAAGGGTCACCATGAGGTGGATTATGGGTGTGCAGAACAAAGCTGAAAACTGGAATCTATCACTACTGGAACCAGTTGGGTGCTGGGTTGAAGACCTGTCACCAGGTGACACAGTCAGGAACCACAAACCAATTGGCACAAGCAAGTCCCTTTCCCCTCTTCCAGCCTTTGTAGACTCTCTCCAGCATCCCTTGCCCTTGACAGAGCCTGACAAGGAACCAGTTAGCAAAGCCAGAAATGCGGTTTGCAGAGACTCAGCTCCAGTATCACCAAGAAAAGGAGAGAAGAGTGTGTTTGGCACTAAAAGCTTAATGGCCAGGACAAACTGACAGGTGTGGCTTTGAGGGTCCATGTGACTCTCAAGCTCCTGGCCTGGGTTTCTCAATAGCAAGACTGTTGACATATGGGGCCAGATGATTCTTTATTGTGGGGGCTGTCCCGTGCCTTGTAGGATGTTGAGTAGCATCTCTGGCTTCTACCCACTAGATGCCAGTACCACCTCCCTAGTTGTGACAACCAAAAATTGTCTCTAGACATTGCCAAATATCCCCTGGAGTGCAAACCACCCCCACTTGGACCACTTGGAGAAGTTCCTTCTTTGTGTTCTGTGAGGCATCTTTGTTTTTCTAATAATCCCGTTTCCCCTTAAGCTGTTTCAATTTAGCTCTTACTAGCTGCACACAGGGAGTCCTAAAAGCTACTGTAACATTTACTAAGATCTTAAATATGCCCCAGGCCCTGTGCACTGATAAGCATCATCTGTTTCAAGGCTCGCAACAATCCTGTGAGGGAGGTACAAGTTTTGTCCTCATTTCACAGAAGAGGAACCTGAGGGTCCAAGAAGAAACTTGTCCCAGTCACGAAGTGGAGTGGGCACTTCGTGACTGCACTATGTTACCACTCACCAGTGTGACAGGCAGCCATGCTCTTGCTCCAGGCCCTTTGCTTATATTGGGCTGAACCATATGAAATTGCCACTTTGGGGGCCAAAATGATGAATCAGGTATCAACAATTTCATTTGGTTCAAGTGAATATCCCCTGCCCTTTGCTAGAAATGCCTGCCCCCATCCACAGATCGTACCCATCCTTCAGGATGATTTCTATTCCTTCGTCCTCCACAATGCTTAGCTGCACCATTCCAGCTCGCAGAGACGTACTCGCTTGTTAGGACCACCGTAACAAAGTACCACTGAGTGAGTGGCTTACACAATGGAAATTTGTTTGCTCACCTTTCTGGAGACTAGAAGTCTGAGATCAAGGTGTTGGAAGGGCTGGTTCTTCTGAGGCTTCTCTGTCTCCTTGGCTTGTAGATGGCCGTCTTCTCCCTGTGTCTTCACATGATCTTTGCTCTGTGCTTGTGTGTCTAGGTCCTAATTTCCTCTTCTTATAAGACTACCAGTCAGGGGCCAGCCCGGTGGTACAGTGGTTAAATATGAGTGCTCTGCTTCAGTGGCCTGGGGTTCATGGGTTCAGATTCTGGGTGCAGACCTATGCACTGCTCATCAAGCTATGCAGTGGTGGCGTCTCACATAAAAAATAGAGGAAGATGGGTACAGATACTAGCTCGGCAAGAATCTTCCCCAGCAAAAAGAGGGAGATTGGCAAAGGATGTTAGCTCAGGGGCCAATCTTCCTCACCCAAAGAAAAAGAAAAAGACCACCAGTCATATCAGATTAGAGCCCACCTTAATGACCTAATTTTAACTTATTCACTTCTTGAAAGACCTTATCTCCAAATATAGACCTTATCTCTTAAATCCCTGAGTTACAGGGATTTAAGACTTCAACATATGAATTTTTTGGGGTGGGGAGAGGGACACAATTTGACTCATAACAGGAGACCTTGCCCTCCTGGAATCGCCAAGCACTTGCTCTCTGTGAGATTCATTTGTCTCTCAATCATTTCTGTTTCATTTGGCTCTCGAAGCGTTTTGCCATCCACGTGCGATATCCTGCCCCTTCAAGAAGTCCACGTGCTTACTAAAAGCACTTCCTTTCCTAAACCGGGCACGGTGCTAGTCCCAGATCAGTAAAATATATAAGGTTATCATAGCTTGAACATTCCTGCTGTATTAAAGCAGGAACATTGATTAAAAAAAAAAACAAGATTTCTTCCAGCTTGAAGTTTCCATGGCTCACTGGCCTTTAAAACCAATTTTTATGCAGTTAAAACACACTTTGAGGTCTCTTGAAAACCTTTATTATTACCTTAATTTTGCTCATGATGAGCCAGTACTACTGCTATCAAGAACTGAGCTTTACAAACACTCGAAACCGATTTCCCCCGCTGGAGGCCCTCGAGGTTTTCAGTTCTAACTGCTAATGAAGTAAACATGGCATCTAAGACTAAGGGAAGAGAAAGAAAAATATCAGGACCGAAACAGAATATGTAAACCTCTTGGGGCTCCAACCCACAGGCCAGCTGAAAATAGAGCCATGGCATGACCACTCTCTTAGCCCAGCAAGAGTGACTTTGAAGAGTGGCTGAAGGATGTCATTGCTTGGAAAGGAAGCAGCCGTTTATGGAATAAATGTAAATGTATTCATTCTAGGGAGTTCTTTTCAGATTCATATTGGCTTTTGGCTCTGGTCCATAGCATGTCTGGACACAGAAGGATTTAGAGCTCTGTGCTCAGAACAGTCATTGTTCCTTCTAGAATATGCAAAAATTTCCCATTTATAACATTTTTATTTGACTGGGAGAATATGGCAAACAGCCCCCAAATCATTTCCCTGATGAATTGCCTCTGTGTGTGGTTTTATTAATCATGTTTTTGCATTTATTTGTTTGCCTTCTTTCAGCAAATATTTATTGGGTGCCTGCTCTGTGCTGGTTTGTGATATGACTCTCCCATCGTTGTCAGCTACGCTGGGTCTAGGGTGAGCCACAAGATGTAGGAAGGCAATAGGGGTTCTGGTTAAAAGTGGATTCTGGGGTCAGCCGGCCTGGGTTCCCAGCAGACTCTGACGCCGCCATGGCTGCAGGCAACGTTGCCCAGGGCCTCTTGTAATACAAGGATAATAATCTAACTTACCTCATGGGTTGTTATGATAATGAATCTATGTAAGGCATATGAATTACTTATTGTAATTCCTGGCTCATTGGAAGAGCTAAGAAGTAATTAGCTACTATCGCTAGTACTGTTTTTCAGTAATATTTCTGCAATTTACTTTCTTGGTATTTTCTGGTACTCTCCCTCCTTTCCTATCTGGGTCATTACCCTTACAAACCACCGCTTTGAGGAAATGTTGCTGCGGCAGAAGGGAATGTGAAAGGCTTTTGACATTCACATTCAAAAGGAGAGGCAGAAAGAATCCACAGAGCTGGAACAGCTTTCCACCTTCTGAGCCTGGAAACTTATCCCTCAGTGTGGGGAGGGGGTGGCAAAGACAATCTGGGAGACTGAGAAAGGAGGACCCTCGTGCCTTGGGGTGGAAGGAGGGGACAATCCAGAAGGCGTGGTGCATGGCTTAACCCTCCAATAAGATCAGATACCAGTGCCCTAAAGGGACTGGAAGCAGACAAGGTCTCAGTCAGTCTCTCAGGGTTTCCTGTGGCCAATAGTTGGGGTGGGGAGAGAAGAATGAGTCTTTATGCCAAGCGCCAGCTTTAAAGACACAGAAAGTCTGACTCCAAGGGGCCTTCCATACGAGGCTCCCAGGACCAAGGAGCTGGGGTCCTACATGGACAATAACTGAACATGAGACCCTTCTGCCCAACCCTATACCTCAGCACAACATAGGACCCCAAACCTTAGATGCGATCATGATGTGGGTAGGGGGTGGGGTTGGGGGAACTTGCAACAATTATTACCATTATTGAAAGTTTTTGAGGGCAACAGACTATTATTTTATATCCATAGTGTGTAGCACAGGGCCTTGTATGTAGTAGGCGCTCAATAAAATTTATATGTGACTGGCAGGCACTGAATTAATTGTTAGGGCTCTACAGATGAGAAGGCATGGTCCTCGCTCTTCAGGAACGCAGAGTCTCTTGGAGACACACACACACACACAATGAGGTAAAGATACAACAGAGGTGCAATGAAAACATGGTGGAAAGAGCCCCCAAACCTTATTGCAAAGCTTCAGAGATGGGAGCTGTTGGCACTAACTTATGCAAGGGCATCGCCAGCAGAAAGAGTAACGTACACAAACGCAAAAACACGGAACAGCATGGTCCTGAAGATCAGAAGGAACCAAACCTAGCCGCCATTTTACCGGCTGCTAGTGTGAAGGGAAGACTGGCACAGGACACTGATGCCCTACAGGGCTCTCCAGAGCAGCTGCTTGATTGGTTAGATTTAAAATCTTCTCTGAATGCATTGATATTTCATGCAGCTTCCTCCTAAGACATGGGATTTTTGCAACAAATGACTTCGGAAGCAGGAAGGAGACATAGCCTGGAGCCTGGACAGCTGGACGCTGGTTCTGGCTCCATCACTTACTAACTCTGTGATTTTGACCAAGTGAATTAACTTCCTCCTGCCTCTGAAAGAACCAATCCATCCATTACCTGAGACTGAACAGAAAAACTGCGAAACTTGCCTGCGATTTCGTCTTAGTGGTCAGAATGGCTCTGAGCAATGGGTTTGAAGAGACAGTGGAAGGGTAGAGTAGAGTTGCTTTCGGCAGAAATCTCCCCGCCGAGTCAGACATGTTCACTCAACCAGTTAGAATAAGCCCACAAGCCTTAAGGCAGGAAAATGCAGAATGCACTAGCAGAGCTGAAGGGAGACCAGTGGGATTGGTGAACTAATATTTATTGAACTACTTTGTACCAGGCGTTATTAGGGAGGATGGAAAAATATAGATCCACAAGCCGCAATTACTAATCTGTAAAAAAAAATCACAATTGTTCATGGGAGAAAAGCCTATGAAAGCAAGTGGTTATGGAACAGTGGGATATATATTTTCCAAAGACAGAGAAGGTAATAGTATATCTGCCTGAGGGGGGCACCTAGGGGGAGCCACATAGAGGAATGGCATTGGGTCTGGAAGACTCTTTCATAGATGTGAAACCAAGAGAGAAGCAGAGAAGAGTTTGCCATCAAGCATTAAATTGTATTTTAGTGGATATTTAGCCCTGAGGTGTGACAGTAATCTGATAAAACATGAGTGATCCATCATTTTGAATAGATTTCTGTATATTATTGCTTTTTCCTTCTTTATTTTTCCCCCACACGTTTTTGCATAAAATGTTCTTCCAGTGTTACAGGCATTTGCTGTCTGCCTCAGTGAAGAGTATCAGGCATGCCTGTTGTCCAGTTCAGGAAATCTGAGTCTAGTTCTTGGTTCTGGTGGGGAGACACTAGGTGAATAGAATAGCAACAGCAATAGAAACTGCTAGAAGAGGTGGAGAAAGACCAGAAGATGCGCTTTGGGCTTGTGGCCAGGGTCAAAGGGGTTTCAGAGAATTCCCCTCGGACCTCAGTGTCTGACCTCACCAAGCCCTTCCATCTGTCAGTCATCCTACAGGGGAGGGAGAAAGAGCAAAGGGAGAAAAGAGGGGAGACAGAGAATTTGGCCGATATCACAGGTAAGTAGTTGGGTGGCTAGATCTGGGATCAGCCCATCTGGGTTCAAATCCTGTCTCTGCTATTCACATATATTAGCCATTAGCATTTGTTCACTCAGCCCCCTCCCGGCTCCCTTTCTTGGCAATAGACTTTGAAGGAGGAGGAACAGGAGTTGGGCAGGACCACAGGATTACCTATAAGGTAGTACTTATAGTACTACCTGTAAGTACTGATTTACTTATAGCCTCAGTAACGGACTCAGGGACAGACCTGGGACACAAATGGCTCAGAGTCCTTACCTGGGTTTTCCCATTGCAGCTGAGCTCTCCTTTCAGATCTTGGACCCCTGTACCCCTGGGGTGGACAGCTGCTGTGTCCGCCCACATGGAGAAGGCCTGTCTGTGATTGCAGAGGATGAAACCTCATAGAAAAGGAGAATGCAGTAGTGTACGCTGGATCCAGATCCAGAGGTCCCACAGTTTTCATTCCATAGGTTCTCAGTTCTTGCTTGCATTTGGAGTTCTATCCCCATCATTCTTGCAGTAAACTCTCTTTTTGCTTTGGCCAGTGTGAACTGGGTAGAAGTCAGACCTGAACAGTCTTGACTGATGCAAAAAAGCAAGGGAAGGAGCCAAGAGAGACAGGAGATGTCTGCAAACAGCTTGACTTTGCTTAGAAGAGGACGGGGAAGGTGAAGCCCGTGTAACAAGGACTAAAGCAGCATTCCCAGACATCTTGGGCTGATTGATTACCAAGAGGTTTAGGTTGATGGCTAGCTTTCCATAAGATGCTCATAAGGCTGTTTTACTTAAGCTTTTTAGGGTGATAGAGACCATTTTAAACCCTGCATTTGCAATTTCTATTCTCAGAAGTCTTTATTGCCCCGTGGTCTTTGGACCACTTGTTCTGAAGGTTTAGGTTGGTTACTGTTATGATGAAGTTTTCCTAATAAATCAAATATAGAACAAAGATCTCCTGATCCCTACATTTCTGTTTCAGCTGGATGATTCATTTAGTTCAGACTATATATCAAATGTATTATGCAAAAGTAGAGTAAAGTGTTAACAGAATAATCATTAAGAAACCTAGTGCCATCCATTATACTTTAAAAAAAAAAACTATTAAAGATGTGGTTTTAATTGATGCCCCTTGTTAACTTAGCTTTTGTCCTTTGAAGCTAAGAAATGTATTTGCAATAGCAGCAAGATTTGCATTTGTAAGACTTCTGCTTCTCTTCTTTGCAGCTTCTCCCTTCAGTCAGGGACATTCTGGCCACCAAAAGGACAAATGATCTTAGCCCACAGGAGACCTAATTAGCAATAACAAGTTACCAGTGCGGGAGATGCCTTAAGGGCAAGCACTCAGGGAGAGAGACAGCATCAGAACGAGCCTGCCAGTGAGAGCTGGAGAGGGCATGTGTAGAAACTGAGCTGGACCATCCCTTAACTGCATCTGCGCTACACAGTCGGGCAAGATGAAATAAAAATTAGTCTGGCCATCCATCAACACTGTCAGTTTGAATTTTGAAAGGGTATGGCGTGGGTGGCTTTTCCTGAAATGTAATTTTTAACATTAAAAACAGCTATCAGGGGTCCAGCCCAGTGGTGCAGCGGTTAAGTGCTCACATTCCACTTCTCGGCAGCCTGGGGTTTGCCAGTTTGGATCCCAGGTGCGGACATAGCACCGCTTGGCAAGCTATGCTGTGGTTGGCGTCCCACATATAAAGTAGAGAAAGAGGGGCATGGATGTTAGCTCAGGGCCAGTCTTCTTCAGCAAAAAGAGGAGGATTGACAGCAAATGTTAGTGCAGTGCTAATCGTCCTCAAAAAAAAAAAAGAACAGCTATCAGGGCCAGACCCATGGCCTAGTGGTTAAGTTCGGCATGTTCTGCTTCGGTGGCCCAGGTTCGGTTCCCAGGTGTGGACCTACACAACTCATCAGCCATGCTGTGGCAGCAACCTACATACAAAATAGAGGGAGATTGGCACAGATGTTAGCTCAGGGCAAATCTTTCCCGGCAAAAGAAAGCCAAAAAAAAACCCAGTTATCATTATAATGTCATTAGAATTACCAAAAAAGAAAAAAAAAACCCACAAAATCCACTTCTATGTTGGCATTCTTCATAAGGATGGAGATGGTTAAATTTCTTTAGGACTAAAATTAATTATTTCAAGGCTAAGATTATTCATTCTTTCATGCCAGGAAGTAGCCATGTAGTGACGGTGGTTTTAATCTTGTTAATGACTAATTTTCTAGTCCTAAAGGTGAAAATAAGGGTGAGTTGTTAAAAACAGTAAGACTTGGCAGATCTGAGTAAAGCAAAATGGACCTTTCTTACTCCCTCGGTTGCCTTAGACCAAGTCTGGGAGGAAGGCAAGGGTCCTCGGCTTAGCCGCTATCAGAGGCGGGTTACGCTGAAGGCTGAAACAAAGAGAAGAGGGTTGGGATAAAGAAAAGAAATTATCTGAGCAACTCATGGGTCCCCTAGGAGCAATGAATTTACCTTATTTGATTAAAGAGGAGCAACTAATTTCATCTTTGGGTTCCTCTTTGGGGGTCTCATTACACAAGGCTGTCCCAGAGAGAAGCTTAAAGGGCTCCTTCTAGGGTCACTCACTGTCCCCATTTGCTGGGAATGAGGGTTCCTGGATTCAGTACAGTACCCATGACAGCTGGTCTCCCCAGCTCCTCCGTTGACCTTTGCCAGGAATAACCAGGAATCCTCCTCTCTTAATGCAAGAGGCTAGGTTTTCATAAGCTCGGAGTTATTCTTACAATAGCCCCATAAATTCATTTATTTTGCATTTTAAAATTCTAATTGCATTCTTAAAATTCAACATAGCCTTTGAACCTAAATACAAACTACTAAATTCAACCAAAGTTCATCATCATGCTCGTACCTTGGGTTCCGTCAGGAAGGGGAGAGAGTTACTTGTGAGAGGAAGGAAGTTACCTGGAATGGTGAGAAAGAGGAGCAAGAGACAAAAGTCAGTATGACTCGGGATTTGGGAGAAGAGGGCAAGGGGCATTTTGAGAGAAGGAAGAGGAGGTTAGGGGTAGCTGCTTGGACCTGCGAGAAATTTGGAGATGACTTTAAGAAGTTTTGCCATGTGTGTGCTTGGTGGGATTTCCCCTGGTGTCTCTTAGAGAGATTTCTCTAAAGATGTTATTGTAGCTGTGGGCCCTCCAGGGGCCCATCTCTTATCAACAGACCCCATCTCTTATCAACAGAGTGATTAAGGACTGTCTTTCAGAAAATCTGCAAAGTCACGTAGCCAGAGCATGCGCAAAAGAAGAAATCTTGACCTGAAGAGACCATGGAATCAAAGATCCTTCTTCCCATGGAACCCAAGGACTGGAACACAACCAGAACTTGAAAGTCAGACTCTTATCAGAGGTGAGGGGAGGTCCCTCATTCAGGAAGATCTAATGTTAAAATTCCTTCCCCACCTCATTGAAAATGCTTAGAACCCTGCCATAAATGTTTAAAACCTTACCATAAATGCTTGAAACCCACCAGTCAAAACCTGTCCCACCAGCATTTCTGCATGCCTGCCTGTTCTTCCCAACCTCTTAAATTTTGCTCCAAATCCTAAACTGGGGAGACCGATCTGAGGACACATGACCCCTGCCTCCCTGCAGGTTGATCTTGCAGAATAAAGTTGATCTCTTTTCCCAAAGGCTGATGTCGTAATTAATTGGTCATTTAGGCATGTCGCGCAAGAGAACCCCAATTTTGTGCAATAACACTATCATGTTATCTGCTTATCAGTGTTCTGTTGGGTGACAAAATGGGCTCTGAAGAATTTGGATTCTATTGGGTGACACTTTCATTTCCTCGTAGCATGATCGATTGCAGTGGGTATTTGAATTCCCTCTTCTTCACCTGTCATCATTATTAGTCATTTCCCAGAACACATCTGCGTAGCGTTGTAATGGACAGAGTGTATCTGATAGATTTTAAAACATAACAACCCCATTTCAAATATTGTCTCCCCCACTCAAGGAAACCAGATGCAGTACAAACTCTACACCCTGGTTTTACTCTAAGCAATCTTTGAAAGCTAATTAACAGTGTCTTCCTGGAAACCAAAGCCACATTTCCAGCTGAGAGGTTGCTTTAAAATGACAGAGATTGCTTTGATTGTTCAAAAAAAGGAAACTTGTACACATCTCATACCAAACTGTGAGAAAGTAAATTTGCTCAGCAAAAGAAGAAGGCCAGAGGGAGCTAGAAATGAAAAAAAATTTAAGGGCCAAATCCATACTCGTGATAAGTGTTATAAATGCTCAGATTTCTGCTTTTCATCTAAATTCATTTCCTTGAAGTTTGAGACAATCTATGTTGGGGTTTAGCTTTTATTTTGACCTTGTCTTTTATTCAGGTCATATATTTTAATCCCCCAGCATATCAAATATGCTGAGGCAAGACTAGGGAAGAATTTTTAAATTTCATGGTTTTTAAAGTTAAGAAAATTATGTTACCATATTGAAACTACTAAAGAGTATAATGATATTTAAAGTGTGGGGCGATTGTAATAATTCATACTCACAGTTGATGGGATTCAGACATCAATAACATAAAATACATCGTGTAAACTGCATTTCAGCACATCGGGCATAAGAACAAATTTTCCTGGGATGGAGAATCTTGGTTGTTTAGGAGAGAAGGCTAAAGAGACCCAGGAGTACTTGAGTGTGAGCTGCATTCTATGCCCAGCAAATGGAAACCACTGGAGACAACGCAAACCAAATCCGAGGATGTTTATCATGAAAAACGAAGGGCAGCCCATGGCAGTGAGCCAAATTGTTAGTTATCACTAAGGAGAATATCTGTCATCACCTTCCCATCTCAAAAGTAGGTTTGCATAAGCATCACCTGATGAATTTAAATTGTTAAAATTCAGATCCCAGGGCAGCACCCCAAGGGATTTTAATCCGGTAAATTTTACATGGCTTCAAGTAATCTGCACTCAAGTATCCTTCTCCACCCATTTCAGCGGGGTGAGGTGGCGTTTCTGAGGCTGCACTTCCAGAGAAATTTAACTCTTTCATGAACACGACACAGTGGGACTAACACCCAGATCATTCATATAAAAATAGATTCTTTCATGATTACACCCATTGGCCATTCTAACGATTTAGCTCTAACACATTTGATGAGAGGATGCAGAATGGAAAGGAAAGATGGTGTGGAGGAGACGAGCTGTGACAGATGTCCCCAAAATGCTATATTATTGATGCTAAAATATCGTTAGGGGCTCTGGAGTGAGCTAGTAGCTTGATTTTCCAAAATAGATTTTTTTTCCTACTTCTCTTTCTAGTAGCAAAATAGCCCCTGGGAGTCCTCTCTCCATAAGACATGCCCTAAAGAGTTCTCTCCTCAACACCCTGCCCCTTGATCTGCCTCATTCATTTTCCTGGTCTGCACTAAGGATGCGGTGAGTCCTTGCTTCAGAGCGCAAGCTCTCCTGTTTCCTCTTTAATATGTGTCATCTTACTTCAAGGAAGGGCTGGCTTCCGCATCTCACTAACCTCCTCCCCTGAGTTGTCATTTTCATAAAACACATAAGCACTGCCTTTTTATAAAATTATTCAGAACAACGTTCACTTGACATCAAAGGATGTTCTGAATTTCCCTGTGAGATTTAAATTCACTGAGGATGAATTTAATACTCGCTTTTGGCTTATTGCCTCGAATGAAGGAAACAAAGACAGCAGTGAAGTGGTATTGAGCCTCTACGCTCAATTATATATTTATGACTTAAACGTGTTTCTTAGTCTAAGAGGACTAAGGGACTTGGGGCCCCTTATGCAATGGCAGACATTGAAGCCCCTTAGCAATCTGGCCCAGCACACGTTCCTATCATCTATTTCTGTGACAGTGAGTTGAAGAATCTCTTCTTTATTGTGAAGAAAACTGGCTGCATTTGCTGAGTTCTCACTGTTTGCCTGGAGCTGGTAGAAGGTAAGTAACCTGAGCAAGGGCTTCCTGGAGGCCAGTGACCAAGCCAAGTCTTAAATTCCTAAGTTCCCAGTAGCTCGTATACTGATTCATATCATCTTCTCATCTTGGCAAATCACACACACAGATGTCTTTCAGCATCTCTGAACTCTAAGAAGATGATTCCAATTAAGAGTTTAAAATATTGCCCCTATCGGCACTGAGAAAAACCCATCTTTGTCCCATATGAAGATAAGTTTTATTTCAGAAAATTATTAAGTTAGCTTCTTTCCAAAGAAATGGGACACGTCAGCAAATAAAAACCAAAGATGAGAGCAAAAAAAGGGAAAGAGCCACATTTTAAGAGAAGACTGGTTTCAGAATCCTGCAATTTATCTAGAAATCAGACAGAGATGGGAAAATTTCCAAGTTCAGAAACCCACTTAAAATTCTATAATTGGATTTCTTAACTCTCAGTTCTCCCTAATACTGATTTTATTTGGATTCTAAGAAACTGAAGTTTTAAAAGTGATGTGTATGTGCATTTCACCATATAATCTATGTCTTTTTGACCAGGCTTCCTGAGTGCAAATCCTGGCTCCACACTAATGGCTGTGCAATCTTGGGCAAATTAATTTCTCTGTGCCTCAATTTCCTTCCTCTATGAGGTGTCTACCTTATAGAAATGTTGTGAGTGATAAATGAGCTAGTTTATATAAAATACCTGGTACCTAATAAGCATTCAATGGTTAACCAAGATTATTATGTGCTAACGAGAGAATACGACACAGAGGAAGACAGAAGCTCTGCCCTCAGAGGACTTTCAATCCAACAGAGGAGACATATGTTAAGCAGTCGATCAATAATTATTTCCTTAGAATTTTCATTTGTGTTGCGAAAGAAGAATGCCTTTCGGAGTGCTACGAAAGTGGTCAATAAGGGAACTCTGGGGAAACAGGAGGGATGCCTCAATGAAGAGATTTTAGACTGAGGCTTGAAGAAGAGAGAGAAGCTTCCCTCAAGGAGAAGGATGAGCTTGTGCAGAAGGATTTGGGGCACATAAGAGAAAACAGTAGCAGTATGACAGTAGGAGAGAGTCATAGTCATGTGGAAGGACCACCCTCTGCCTGTGGGATGAGTCTGGGGGATGAGCCCTGTCCAGTTAAGGGAAGAAGCTTTGTCTTGCACTCAGGATCAGGATGGGGGCAAACTTCTCTAGTAAAATAAGCTCACATTTGGGTGCAGAGGTGAAATGTAAATAGAGAAAAGTCAATAAGGTTTGGGGAAGGACATTAATCTTTTGGGGTAAAAATTTTTTTTGCTTGTTTTTGGTTGGTTTGTTTCGTGGATTCATGGAGAAAACTACAAAATGCAATCCAGATGTTCTTCCTTCCCAACGCAGAGCATCTAAAGCTGACTCTTCCCTCTACCCTGGAGGAGAGAAGAACAATGGCGTTCATTCACCTAAGACCCTGGAAGTCTTCAAAAATAGACTCAAAGAGGGACGTGGGACTTGCTGACTTCTGAGGGAGGGCAGTATATCTAGGAAAATGAGGAGACAGAGATTTCAGAAAGATGGAAGGGCAAAAGCAGAGAGACAGATGAAGAGGGAATAAGGACCGTGTTAGAGTGTGTAAGGGGGCAACACCCTGAAGGTCTGGGCAGGGTGTGAACTTGCTCTTTGATTAGGCAACAGGAGTGAGGTGCCTGGAGTAATGGAGTAAGTCAGGATGCTCAGAATTACATCCTTCACTAGTGTCAACTCTATTCGGATTTATTACCAAACTCTGTGAAGAATGGCTTTGGCCTTTCCAGGGTTCCTGTGTGTGTTTGCCTCTAGAACAGAGGCCAATGGGATAGCTAGAATAGAGAAGGGAATAGTCATTGGCAAGTACAAGAGATGCTTTTGTCATGGGCTATGTTATGGGCAAAGGGTCCATCTGTAGACAGTACTTGGCTGGAAGAACCATAAGTGTACACCACAGTTGTCTCTTCTCCCCAAAAGATAGCTAGGAGATTGTCTCATCTCCTGCCCTGACCCCACTGTGCAACAAAGGAAAAGATCCCATCACACACTGTGTGCCTTTAAAAGGAGCTCTGGCTGCCATGCAATGAATCATGTGAAAAATAATGGTAGTTGACTAGGCTGGTGGCAGTAGAGACGGGAAGAAGTGGATGGACTTGTATTATTTTTAGGAATCTAATAAACAGGACTTGATGACTGCTTGAATGTGTGGGATGAGAGAGGAAGCTGTGATGCGAGCATCACTGATGGCATCCAATTGGTGGTACAGCTTCTCCTGGAGTAACTGCAAGGATTAGTCAGGGCTATCGTTTACTCAAATGAGAACCACTGTAGGAGGAGCAGATTCCTAGGAAGATGACAGGATCTGTTTTGAAAATGTGGAGCAGGATGTGTTGATGAGCCAGCCCACAAGATGTAGAGTAGGTAGTTGAATATAAGGATAGAGAACTTACTAGAGCAAGCGGCTGGGGTAGAGTAGTGAAGAAGATCACTGATGGGGATGAGGACAAATGTGTTGGGTGGTTCTTCCAAGAGGATGTCGGAGGGAAGAGGAAGAGTTTGCAGGAATAAACCATCAGTGAGGAAGGAGGGATTTGGAGGTTGGTAGATGACTCAATGGGGAATGGGGTGGTTGCTAAAGCAAGACGGTATGCATTTTAAAAGAACAGGGGATTGAACAAGGAGGGATGCAGAGCAACTTCCTGGAAGTAGTGGTTGTGGGTAGGGAAGATTTCCACCCCACTTCCTGGACTTGAGGTATTTGGGCCTGGAAGAAATAAAAGAACATCATCGTGGAGCAGCCACATAGGAAGCTGTGTCCTTAAAGGACAGTTACTTTTCACTTAAAGGCAAGGAACTATAGGGCATCTTTGGGGAAGAAGTTGGGCTTAAAAGGGAGCTGTGATCAGCACATTTGCTCAGGTGGAAGGGTTGGGGAGCGGAAAAGTGAGAGAAGGGTCAGGAGGTGATAGAAGATGGGGAGGTACACTGGGTACTTACGTCTAACAAGGCTCAATGTGGCCAGGAAATGATGCCCATGGTCAAAGCATGGGGCTCAACTTCCTCATGGTCAACTGACACTAGCCACTTCCCTGGGCATGGTAGCAGCTGATGCCAATGAACAGGTCGCTTGGTTTTTTCAAAGCACAATCCGATTATGTCACATATGCCCCTCTTCCCAACTTCAAGTCATGAAGATAGAACTTCTTAGTGTGCTTTACGGGGTTCTATATGGTCATCCTTCTGCCTGCCAATGCACTCCACTCTCTCTAGCCATCTTCCCTTACTCTCTTAAACTTACCACTTTTTGTCTGTCACAGGGCCTTTGCATATACTGCTTGCTCTGATTGGAATACTACTCCCTCCACGTATCATCTAGTTAACTCTTATTCAGATTTTCTGAAATCTCAGCTCAAATTTCTCTTACTCCAAGCAGACTTACCTGACCTCCCTAACTGGGTCAATCCCCTTTCTATGGATGAGCATTGAGTATCTTTCTGACACCTATCACAGTTACAATTTTATATTGTTCATGAGATTATTTTATTAACATCTCTTTCCCCCATAGGACTAAATTCCATGAGGGCAGGAACCATGTTTGCTCCTTGTGCAAACTGTTTCTCCTACCACATAGCACCGTGTCTAGCATTTATTCCTGATTTCAGTAAATACTTGCTTAATGGATGGAAAGAGTGGTCTTCACTGGTTGGCACTGGGCGAGGGTGCTGCAGCTGGCCAAGGCCCTGGTCCAGCTGGTGAGTTGCTTCTCTTCAGAGTTGCAGGACTGGAACTTCTCCTGGCCTCCCACTGGCGATGGGGGTGCCATCAGGGATGGGAGCTGGGCTCTAAAAACTCCCATGTCCCTTTAATTAATTTACTTATTCCTTAAAAAAAAATTTGAGGCTATTTTAGCAGCTGATTTTTGTGGTTTGGCTGTGATTCAGTAATTTTCGTGAAAGACGAGGGCCCTGGATAGTTTCCCTGAGAAGAGGCAATCCCATCCCTCTTGGATAAGAAGAGCACATTGTCTATTCACAAGGGGCCTTCAGAGCTCTGGTTCTTGGGGGAGAGCCCAGGAGATGCAACAGCTGCAGACTCAGTGCCCCCGGGGTGTCAAAGGGCAAAAGGTCAAGAGTCTCTTTCTCTGGAAGGATATCTCAATCAATGAAGGCTAGCCAAAGAATTGCCCCTTTCCCAACTCCTAAACGGAACTTCCTGCCCTAGGCTGAGGGCACTGCTTCTTCTAAGGCTTTACTGAGGCATGGTTTGAGGCATAAATGGACATGAGCTTTGAGCTCTCTTGTCTCTAGGGGGACTTGGGAGAGGGGCCCTCCTAGCTTAGTGACTAGTGGATTTTGTGCTTCTTTCAATCTGTGCTGCTCAGCCTCCAAAGGACCTATTGTCTCAGAGAAACAGAACCTAAAATTAGTTTGTTCCTCACCAGGAACCGAGGTTCCCTGCGAACAGGATCCTTGTCATCTCCAGGCCTCTGTGTTGAGTCACCACACAAATATGACACCAACAAATACCACACGCTTACACAGTTGCTAGGCAGGACTCCATCCCTCATTGGGTCACCTTCAGCTCTTCAATCCAAATAACTGGATTCTAAGGTGGTACAAAATATTCACGAAGAAGGAATTCACTCACAGGAAAAACATGAGTCACTGCTGTCTCAATTATGACCAGCAGGGCCTCCAAACAAGAGGTAACATTGGAAGCAAATGTGGCGCATGATATGGAGCTGTGTAGCCTCCAAGAAAAGCTACTTTCTCCGTAGGAGCTGGAATCCTGGCAGGGACAGGCCCTCCAGCCACCAGAAAGTCATGCCGTAGAGTCATACATTCTGACAAGAATGCCAGTTTCTTAATTGGCCCTCTGGGGCTCACCAGGCAAAAGGCAATGGGTCAGATGAATTTATTATGAAAAATAGAGTAGATGAAGTGAAGCACACATTGAGCTGCCTGGTTGCAGAACTCTCCATTTACACAAAGAAAGGATGCTTCATTCATTCATTCAGTCGGTCGGTCCTTCGTTCCTTTGTTTAACAGTAATTCACTGAGTGCCTAAAATTGTGTGCAGCACTACACCAGGCACTGAGGCTATGAGGTAAATTAGGCAGATCTTCTCTATTCCCCCACATTTGCTCTTCCAAGACATTTCAGACCTGTTCACGTTATTCATGGGTTCGAGACTAATATTAATAACTTTTCTAATTTATTCTCAGAAAGCCAAGATTAATAAAATAAGAGAGTGATGAAGGAGAAAACATGAAAGAGAAAACTTTGATGGCTATTCAACTCTTCAGACTTCAGTTTCCTCATCTGTAAAATATTGGGATCAATTACGTGTTATATAAAGTCTATTCTGTTTTATAAACACAAAGTGAAACCAAGTTTTTTAAAGAGATCTGATTGAGCACTGTTCCACTAAAAACAGTAACTGTTGGGGCCAGCCCTGTGGCCTAGTGGTTAAGTTTGGTGCGTTCCACTTCAGGGGCCTGGGTTTGGTTCCTGGGTGCGGACTTACACCACTCGTTGGCAGCCATGCTGTGGTGGTGATCCACATACAAAATAGAGGAAGATTGGCACAGATGCTAGCTCAGAGCGAATCTTCCTCAGCAAAAAAAAAAAAAGTAAGTGTTTTTACTGTTTTGTGCTTGTTTAAACCAAAGCTTAGTGACTTAAAACAACAACCACTTTGTCATATCTCACAATTTTGTCAATAAGGAACTCAAATGACTCTTCATGAGGCACATCTCCTACTCCATGTGGTGTTGACTAAGGTCACTCACAGTATTCAGTTGGCAGATGGGCTTGGTACTAAAAGTACCAAGATATAAATCCCAAAATGGGTCTTAGTTGAGATGCCTGGGAGACTGGGCTCAGCCGGAATAGTCATTGGAGTGCCTAGAAGTGGCCTTTCCAGCATGGCCGTCTCAAGGGAGTTGAACATCTTACAGGGCAGCTCAGCACTCCAAGAGACCCGGGCAGGAGACAAAAGCTTCTTTTGAACTAGACTTAAAGTCCCAGAATACAACTTCTGCCGCATTTTATTATGTAGCCCAGATTCCAGGGGAGGGGAGAAACAGACTTGACCTCTCCATGGGGGACTTTTAAGAACCACATGGAGAAAGTCATTGATGACAGCCATCTTGGAGACAAGCTACCACTGTCACCATGAGAGTTTAAACCTTAGAGGCTCTGAGACCTGGCGATTAGAAGTGCTAAACCTCTCTATGATCTTTGATTTCTTCTTCTCTTCCTATAAGTCTTCCTACAAGAGGTTCTCAATCGTTATTTGCTGAATGAACACAAACTCTCTCGTGGGTTTTCAGGGAAAGCTGGAAGTAGCATAAAGAATAGGGTGATAGCCGCTCCTGGTAGTAGAAGAAGGGAATTCCATTATCTCTAACGGCTAATGTTCAACAGTTCGTCAACGTTCTCTAATGGGCAATAAAAGTGAAAACATCCATTGGGTGGTTGGTTTCTGGCCTGTGTCTTGGTAAATTAAATAGCTCACACTTCATGGCAGGAGACAGGAAGGGGTTGTGCTGCTCGTTTTCACAAAGAACTAACCTTGATCTCTTTGCCTGCACACAAACCACTCTTGGCCCCGGGGTTGGCTTTGCAAGATGGTGTTGGCACAGGGTGAGAATCCCACATGACACGGATGGGGGAGGGTGGTTGGTGTCCAAGGAAGATTAATGATCACCTTTACGACAAGTTTAATTAGTGTGAAAATAGAGGAACACTGGGGAAAAAGCAGAGGCTTCCTTATTTACATCCCATTGGAGAATCCATTTCAGGATCATAAAAAAATAAGATGTGAATTGCAGACCCGGAAAAGATAAGAGCACCATGTTTTTCCATAAAATGTGGATACCACTTAAGCAAGAGCCTACTTGTATTTACTAAAGCCAGCCCAGATTCAAGGGGAGGGGAGAAATAGACTAGAAACTATAATCTTTCATTTCTTTTCCATTATAAAAGAAGTGTTTTAAAGGTAATGTCATCAGAACCCTCCAAGGAGCCACAAAATATTTTTATGACTATATAATAGCTAAATTATATATATATATATATATAACTATATAATAACCAGTGCTCCCACTTTTTCTTTCTTACTTTCTACTCATTCCCTCAGTTGAAATCCTGGCTCAATCTCTCTCTTGCAGTGTGTCCTTAGGCTAATTCAAACGTCTCTGTTCCTTAATTTCCTCAATGTTAAAATGCAGTTAATAATAATACACATGCATCTGGCAGTTTTGGCACACAGTATGTGCTCAATATGTATACTCTGAAATCAATGAGCATTTTGCCTACATTTTCTCATTTAATCTTCAAAACAAGCTAAGAAGTATTAGGGAAAATCAACCACATTAGGAGCTAGGGGCCTGCATTCTGAAGTCAGACTATGTGGGATTGAATCCTGGTTCCCTCTCTTACTAGCTGCACAATCTTGGCAAGTTACTAAACTAGTCTGGGCCTTAGTTTTCTCATCTGCAAAATGGGCATCACCACAATCCTGTTTCATCAGTTAAATGTGATATTCCACTCAAAGCTCTTAGAGGAGTCCCTGGCATGGGGTAGGTGCCTCTATTTTATCTACCTTGCTGAATGGCTGCAGATTGTGCTGGGCTGGCATAAAGGTCCACTGTCTGCACAGACATCCTGGCGTACCCAGGCCCCCATTCAGGGCTGGTTTCACAGGGCGAATAGGGCCCCATGCTCAGAAGGTCCTTACACTTGGCTTAATGCTCTGCTGTCATCATCTCACAATTTGTCATAAATTTTTGAACAAGGGGCGCTGAATTTTCATTTTGCTCTGGGCCCTGCAAATTATGTAGCTGGTCCTACCCCAACTTTTTAGAATTAATTCAAGAGCTCCGCCACCCATAGGCCATTATCATGCACACTCATAGGAGAAATTTGCATTTATTTTAGGACATCCTTAACATCTGAGCTTTTGTAACAGAAGTTGCAAATGTATTTCTGTGCATTGAGCTTTGTTCCTGTGGTCGGATAAAGGAGCTGGGGGTCAGCTGGGTTCTAGTCCAGTTCTGTGCTTCTCCTCGGATCCGGGGTGTAACTTGGAGATGGAATTATCACAAAGGGATGACAAATCTGTTCTTCTCATATTGTACGGAAGAGGGAACGCGTTTCAGAAACGCATTTACTGTTATGTAGTAACATTATGCAGAAGTCACTGCCTTAATACAAAAATGCATAAAAAGTGTTATTGGATGTATAGTAGCTTCTTGTCATTACATAGTTTCTCAATGAATGACTATTAAATATACTAAAGTATTATTAGGCAGGAGATTGAGAATTTTTCTTGTAATAGAGGTCTGCATACTTGAAACAATTGGGAAACTCCATATTAGGCAGTAAATTCCTGAGCTGCCAGGCCCATCTCAACTCATATTTGAGCTGTCTTTGCTCCTCATTCAGAACCTTGCACACAGCAAGTGTACAATAAACGTGTGTGCGATGAATGATTTACGTTTGCTGGTTTTAATCAGATTTCCGCCTAAATGTATTGGTAGCAGGAAATGCATTAGGTTGAGTTAGAAATAAAAAGGGACGGTGAATTCAGAGGAGATATTGGAAGATATGTGAGATTAAGAGGGGGACCACAGAATGTTTACTATCTTAGAAACATAAGGAGCCGAGAGGAAGCAAGTGCACAACTGGAGTCCACGTCCCATAGAACAGAGGTTGGTTTGACATGGAAGCAGGCAGATGCCACGCCCAGTGCTCCAGAATGGCCTGCCTCCTCCATCCAGTTATACATGTCGTTCCTCTGCTCAAAATGTTCCAGGAACTTCCCAGCCGCCAAAGTCCTACATCATCTGGCTCCCAATCTCACTCCTGTCTAATTCCTACCTACTCTGTCCACCTCGCTCTGTTCCATTCGTATTGTTTTTCAAGCTGCTCCTTGAACATGCCTTGCACATCCCTGTCCAGCTGAGGTTCCCTTTGACTGGAAGCTACAGATTCCAGACTGGGAGTCACGTTCAGCCCTCTTGAGGCCAATCTGCAGTCAGAAGCAGAACTACCCCAGATAATCTGCAGGCTTGTGAGTGAGAATAAGAAATGCATGTTATTGTAAACCACAGAGATTTAGAGTTTGTTTGTTATGCCATAGAAACTTGACGAAGACATTTTTTGAACATTTTCAGCAACGTTTCTGATCATTGTGCCCTACTTGTCAAACATAGGTGCTATGGCTTAGTTATGTTTCACACTCATTTTGACCAAATCCTGCATCAAAGAATGAGGGTCAGATTTTTCATTTGTAGGATGACTTGGGGATAAACGGTCCTTCTTGTACTGTTCCAAGGAGCTTGTCCACTTTAGGAATCCATCCTGATGAACCAGCACCTAGGACGTTTCCTCAGCAGAAAAGATCCAATTCTTTTGCATCTTCTCTTACTCTCCTTTGCACAGAGTAGGTAGTCAATAAATGGAACTGACTATCTAGCTGCACTGCCCAATAAGGTAGCCATTAACCACATGTGGCTATTTAAATATAAATTAATTAGAATGAAATAAGGTAAAATTTTATTTCAAGTTCTCAATAAGCGCATATGACCATTGGCCACCATATTAGACAGCACAGATATAGACCCTTTCCATTATCACCTAAAGTTCTGTTGGACAGTGGCTAAATCTAGAGTCTAGAGATTTGGTAATTTATTAATCTTGAAGTTTGGGAGAAGTAAATTCCTTGCGGTTTAATTATATGTGTGTTGGGATGATAGGGTGGAAGAAGAGGAGAGGAAGCAGAAGGAAAGATGAGCTCTATAATCACCTTTCACCTCTGGTTTAGACATAAATAATATTTATAAACTATCACCTGGTATGTTAGTCTTTTTCATATTGCTGAGTCTTCTGGAAACACTCTAAGGTGCACAGTCCAGCAATCGCATTTACCATTAAACGGATATGAGCATGTGTTCTTCCAGAGTGTGTCTCAACACATCAACTGTATTTCAGTTCATCTCCCAAAGGCAGGAAATGTGTCAATAAGAATACTTGTAAATTCATGACCTCGAACTCCTCCAAAACAAAGAAACCAAAAGAATGATGGAAAAATCCAAGGAGAAAGGGTGTTTTTTGCTGAGGTTAGCACTCCCAGCCCCAGTTCAGTTAGAGTGGTGGCAGGCATTATATTTGTCTCCCCAAGATTCATCACTCTGTACTGGCAAAGACTCAGCGAGTAGAAAGCAACAGAGCATGGACTAAGATCAGCAATTTATCTGAGCCCAAATACCAAGAAACAAAGCAAGATTCATTATGTACGCCTGCTACAGGTGTATTAGTTCCGTTTCAGAGACTTCCAACAGGTCTTCATTTATTTCTACATTTAACATCACTATCAACCTTAATATAAGAAACAATACAATCATTTTTTATAGTACTTGGAAGGGAAAATTCTCAAGAGGAATTTTTCAAAGGATTTTTCAGGTCCATTTTTCTTATAGGAAAGTTTTACATTTGAAGTAATACAATCTGTTCTCAACAGAGTGGAAAGTCTTTGTCTCTGGTCTTTGGTGCCAATTGGTTGACTTTTTAGTACTTAGGCTTCCTTTGTTGGCAACAGTCCCCGGACTCTGTCATCCCCAGTAGCTGTCATGCACAATACCCAGAACTCTTCAGCTAACTCTTTCCCTTCTTCCAACCCATTAAGCTAAATCTTACATCAAACTATAAGGGTCAGATTCTTCTAGAGCCTCTAGAACTTCTACTGCAACATATTTTCAGCTTCATTGAGACCACCAGCCTCAGGAGAGTTCTTTCTCGTTGTTTTGTCTTCCCTTCATAGTGTCTGTCCCATGATCCATTATTATAATTACTATCTTACTAACACCCTTAGATTTCATGCCTTCTCTCTGATGTACCTTCTCGGGGAAACCTTGGACAACCTGGTTTTACCAAATTATTAGCTTTTTCTACACTGCCAACTGAATGGCTGAGCAGGTCAACCTCCACTTTGGATTGAACACTGCCCAGCATTTGTACCTCTGCTCCATCCGATATCAGCTGGGCAGCTTGAAGTTGGGAACTAGAATCGTCTAAAGGCTCACTCATTCACACATCTGGCAGTAGATGCTGGGAAGATTGGACTTCTCAAAACACGATGGGTGGACTCCAGGGGCAAGCTTCAAGCGAGAAAGAGTGAGACAGAGAGAGACTGAGAGTGACTAAGGTAAAGCATTTTATGACCTACCTTTGGACGACTACATATGAAGTCTCTATCTTGGGATTTCTCTCCCACGTTAAATTCTCTTACAGGACAAAACTGTACACTCATAGGGTTTAAATATTGTATTTGTGCTGACATCTCCAAGAACTTATTCCAGCTCTAGAGCATTACCCCAAGCTTTGACATGTCAAATTGGATGTCTGATAGTCCTTTCAAGCTTACCAAGTCCAAAAGCATAACTCTTGATCTCCCCTGTCCTTCTCTAGCCATCCCCCTTTCAGTAAATATCATCGTCAAGTCCAAATCCTAAGAATCATCCTTGTATTTTCCATTTCCTTCAATTCTCCTCCTTCAGCCCCTCAGCAAGTCCTGTTGGTTCCATCTACAAAATGAATCTAGTTCTTCCTATCTGTTCCGTAATCACCTTAGTCCAAAACATCTTTCCCCTGGATTGTTGTGTAGCCTCCGAACTTGTAGAGAGCATTAGGAACAATTGCTGTTGTGGAAGTTTAAATCTTTCATATCATTTAATCACTCTTCCTTCAAATGTTATCTAAAAAAACACCTGGGACTATGTTGAAGTGAAAGCTCCCAGCCTGGGTGCACCACCAGCTTCCACCTACCAATGACTCTGATGACAGGAGCCCAAAGAAATGGCTGCCTGTTATATTTGCCTCCAAGGAATTACACTGTACTATCAGTAAAGAACATTAACCTTGTCTAGAAAAATATGATGGATATGGAAAGTGTTGCATCTTTTTTCTCTGTTAAACTAACCATGTCTTCAAGGTGTACAGATCTTGTTAATAAGGTACAGGCCCTGTGATTTAATAATTTATTAAAAATAAGTGTTGGGGCCAGCCCCAGTGGCCTAGTGGTTAAGCTCAGAGTGCTCCACTTTGGCAGCCCAGGGTTCAGGTCCCTGTTGTGGACATATACCACTAGTCAGCAGCCATGCTGTGGCAGTGACCCACATACAACCTAGAGGAAGACTGGCACAGATGTTAGCTCTGGGCAAATTTTCCTCAGGAAAAAGAGGAAGATTAGCAACAGACGTTAGCTCAGGGTGAATCTTCCTCAGAAAAAAAAAAAAGTATTACACGTCTCTCATATGCCAAGCATTGTTCCAGTTGCTGAGGAAACTGGTAAACAAAACAGAGCTTCTAGCAAAGAAAGGCAGACAATAAAGAACAAACATAAAATATGTCAGAAGGTGGTAAGGGCTGTGCAGAAAACTGAAGCAGGGTGAGGGAGATGGAACATGAAGGACAAACTGCAGGGCCCTGAGCTGCTTTCTATCTGATGGTCAGGGGGTGCCTCCCCTTAAGATGATGCTTAAGATGAACGATGTGAAGGGGCAGCCATGCGGGTATCTGAGGAACAGTGTTCTAGGCAAAAAGAACAGCAGGTTCAAGCGCCTTGAGTATGATGTGTTTGGCATATTCAAGGAACCGAAAGGAGGCCAGTGCAGCTGGAGTGGTGTGAGCAAGGAGGAAGGTGGCAGGAGATGAGGCTGGAGAGGGAGAGCATGACGTTGATGGTTGATCGGGCAGCTTGTGTGACAAGGCTGAGAGAATTTAGGTGGAAGGGGCAGTCCTGTTAGAAGCACAGGCCAAAGGTAGAGAGGGCATTATCAGAAACAAAAAAGCTCTGGGGAAGTGGGTGCCTGTATGATGTAGGTTTCCCTTAGAAACCCCAACATCTATTCAATATATGCCAAGCACACGGCAGGTGCCCAATAAAGGAAAGCTGTTCTTGTTTCTGTGAAGTTTGGTGTTAATTGGAAAGGTGGTCAGCCTGGCTTCAAATCCTAAGTCCAGCCTCGGTTCAAGTCTTGTCTGTGTGACCTCCAGCCAATCACCTAACTTCTCTGGACCTCTCTTATTCTGTGTTATTGTGCTGACAAATAAGTTGCTTGGGAAGTGCATGGGAAATGCTCAGCAGAATGCTTAACGCATGTTAAGGGCTCAAAAAATGTTGCTTATTATTATTATGAGGGATTTTGTAAGCCCCTCCGTTTGTTGTAACAGCATGGAGATGAGAGAGATCCTAAAGACACAGTTAATGTTATTTTGTGTCTATTTCTAGACTCTCTTCTCCATTGCTGTCTTCCTTGCTTGGTTCACATCTCTGTTCATCTGACCCCCACCACTCTGCATCCATTTTCTCCGTTTTATTTACCCACCATCGCAATGATCAACAGACGACATGCCACATGTTTACTTCATCATCCTTTTTCTCCTCCAACTAAAATGTAAGCTCCGTGAGAGCAGGAATTTTTTCTTCTTTAGTTCATTGATGTCTCTCCAGCGCCTAGCACAGTGTCTGGTACACAGTAAACTCACAATTAACACTTGAACAAATATCAGGGGAGCTCTTCAGCTGTCAGAAAGAATGGGTACCACCCCAAACCACAGGTCCTCGCATTGGAATTTAGAGTGTTGAACTTTCTAATCCAGAGCATCGCTCTGTGACATTACTGTTATGAACATTCGGGAACTAAACATCTTGGATTTCAAGCCTGACAATTTGGAGAGCTCCAGAATTTAGACCAATTTCCTTTCTCAGGAACAAGTAGCCAGACCTACTTTGACTAAAGCCCTCGGAAGCCTGCTGGGACCTCACCCTGCCCGCCGCTCTGCACACTGAGCGGGTATGTGCGTTCTGTAAATTTCTTTCATTAGTAATTGCCAAACAGCCCTTTGCTCGACTGACTTGGCTCCTCACTTAAGTTGCATATTTCGACTTGTAATTTCTCCAAAGGGCCATTTCAGACGTTTTACTTCCTGAAATTATAGTGCTTGTATTTTTTAAGCCATTTGCAGTCCTGTCTTATCCACCGGAGGTTAGGCATGGAAAGATGGAAGAGACATAAGATTTTCTTCAGCCACATTTGGTTTAACCAGTGTGAACTTCACAAAGCATATCTTGTTCATTTCCCCAGGGCCAAGAGAAACTTATGGAAGGTGTTCTATAAAATAGAAATTGTATTTTGTTTGTCATCCTTGTATTTCCTTGGGAAAGCACAGCCTGGGGATACTTTTGCATTGGATTGCAAGTTTGATTTAAATCTCTGCATATACTTCCTGGGGGTAGGGATTTGGGGCAGCAAGTGGCAAGGAGCAGGTCTCTAACAATTACTGTGACAAAAACTTTAACTTTGGAGATTTGAGGGGTTTTCAGTAATTCTGATTAACTAAGACACGTTTGTGACACCCAGTTGGTCAGCTCCTTTTTTTCTCTCAGGCTTAAAAGTCAACCATCAAGGGTCACATGTGTAAATAACCAGTGTTGGCAAAACGTGTCCGAGAAAGCAATTTTACCTTTTAATTCCTCCTAAAACGAAAAGAATGACCTTTCTGCTCACACTTCATCTGAGTATGAAAACCCAGCCTAGCAAATGCTGATCTTCACCCTGGTGGGATGAGAGACTTTAAGCCAGGAGCCACCCCAGGCAAGCTGTGTTCCAGAGACTCCGACTGGCACATTGCTGAAGAGCACCAGGATGCTCTGCTCCCTTCCTCCAGGCAGGCAAGGTTTTGGGGGATGAGATCAGCTTTCCTGAATAAGGTCTAATTTAAATAATGGTGGATTTAAATAATAGTGATTCATTTGCTCCCGCTAGATCAGGACTGCCAGAAACTGCAAGGGGGAGGTTTGCATTTATAAGAAGCCTGAGGGTGCGGGGGGGGGGGCGGTGCTGGTTGTTTCCACTAAAAGAAATGTCACTCATCCTGGAATAGGAAATGTGGGCATCCCTTGGGATTGAAAGGGAGAGTTAGCCCAGGGCAAGAGGTCATGGGATGGGGTAATAGTGTTGACGTGTGGCTGTGATCAGAGAAACCTCCGGACCATTAGGGATGTGCCTTGGGGAAAATGGCGGGTGAATTGCTACGTGGGTTTTTAAAAGTTGAGTAAGTAAAACACTACAATGCTGGCCCAGCTCCAAGGTGGTGGGAAGCCAGCATAGATGAGTGTAGCAATGAGGGAGAGACTTCCTCTGTCAACCACCCCAGAGACACTGCAGCGAGGTGATCCAGGACCTCAGAAAAGAGTGGAAAGATGGAGAGCGCCATCACTGAGCAACTCCCATCCTCACTGGATGTGTTTCCTTCCCTGTTCCCCAAAGTAGCCTAGGGGAAGGAATGTTTAGGATAATTCACTTACATTAGGTTGACAGGCAAGAAATAATAAAAAGAGATTCAATTAGCCATGAAAGTGTGTGTGTGACTGAGAGGGTGATCAAGAGAAAGCCGTGGGGCAGCTGAGAAGATTGACTGTGCCGTCCAACACTCTGGATAGGTGAAATCACCTTCAGAGAATCCCAGGTATTTACGAGGTTCTTCCCGAATAGAAAGGATGCAGTACAACTTCAGAAATTGCTTTAGTCCTCATTAACAGATGCTGCCCCGAAGCTGAAACCTAGGCTAGTACCCTGCAGCTGATACTGGCTCTTTTATGTTGTTCTAAATTAAATTCAGAGCCATTCAACCCGTGCCACAAGTACTATTATGTAGGCTTACTTGTGCTAAATCTATGTTTATGGGAACATAAAATACATGTTGTTCTTGTCGTCAGATTTTATTATTGACGATGATTTCTAATATGTGCCCATCAGTTGCCCTTTTAATCACTGTCAATCATTCTTTTCTATTGCAGTCAGATTTAAAACAGCAGTGATGGTTTCAAAATAAGGCCCTTCCTCTGCTCAACTGTATTTAGGGCTAATTAAGATTAAATAACTATTCCCAGCAAGGAGGGCAGAACCCAAGCAAATCTTTGACAAATGCACCCTTCCCCTTAGAGGAACGTATTCTTGTCTGCTGCCAGTAAATATTTCCATTATAATCATAAGAAAGTTTGTTTTTCTGCCCATTGAGAACATCATGCTGCTTCGATACAAGTAGAGAAAAATATACCAGTCAAGACCAGGAAGGAAAACACAAGAAGCATTTAATTAAGAAAAAAGTATATAATTCCCTGTTTCTTTCAGTTTATCTCAGTTCCATTTGGTTGTGATCACAGGCTTTTAGCTCCCACTCAAGTCTGACATTTCCCCTACGTCTTCCCACCTTCTTCACTCCCACACCCTCAGTGATGCAACACAATTCATTCACTATAATTTGAAGGTTATAGTCAATTGCTCCAAGACGAGAATGCAGAATGGATCGGATCAGACTTCCTGCATTACGAAGGTTCATCTTGATTTTGCTTCTGTAGACTCTCATGTAATGTCTTGCCCAAAGGACTCTCTGTTCAACTTTGCTTTGACTGGGCTTTTTAATTTCTCCTTTCATTTAAAGATGAGAGTTACCGTCACTTCCCAAATGATAGATTTTAATATTTCTTATATTTTCACTTCCCGTTGGAATCTTGCAGTTACTTTTATGAAATTCCTCTAACTGATAAAAGTTAAAATGAAGTGTCTTCCCAGCCCAGGGAAGGAGAAGGAAGAAGTGTATTGAAAGATGTATTTGCTCTGAAAAATTGGACTGGGTGAGAAAAGTAAACTTTGAGCTACCCAAATGGAAATATAATAGATAAATTCATCCCAATGTTTGGAAATATAAGAAAATTCTATCATAAAATATAGAGTTGAAAGAAATTAACATAGTGAAGAAACAAGCAAGGGTATAGTTTTTTAAAATACAAACACACTTAAATAAGAATTTCTTATGTGCATTCAACACAGAATGGTTGAACATCAACATTGTAATGTTCTGTTCAGTCCTCCTTACTAATTTCTCCAGCTAAAATTTCTTAACTCCAGTTTTTGCTGATTTTCCAAGGGGACTAGAAACATTAACAATCTTCAAAATAATTTTTAATTAATCTACTTAAGAGTTATAGGCAGACCCCAGTTAAGTAATTGCTCCTTGGTACCAGTGAACTACAGTGTATACAGTTTTGCTGTGTATACTATGGTATCTAAACTCATTTATTCTTTCCAGAACTGTTTATTGAGCACCTATCATATGTCAAGTCGAGTTCTAGGTGCTGAGGATGCAGGAGTAAAAAAGATGAATGTAAACCTGAGCCTGCAGAGCTTACATTATAATAAGCAAGACAGTCAACAACAAATAGATACAACACTTTTCAGGAGTAAGACATGCTATGAATAAGGGGATAGATATTATCAAATGGGGCCAGCTAGTTTAGAGAGAGTCACCAGGGAAGTCTTCTCTGAGGACGTGACTTTTGAACAAAGACTATAATGGGCAAGACAGAGGGATGTAGGAGAAGAGGTTGGAGATATGAGGATGGCAGCCTTGTAGGCCACGGCAAGGACTTGGAACTCTGGTTTGAAGGAGACAGAAGCTCTGGCTCAGAGAAGTAGCATGATCTAGTTTACATTTTACAAAGATCTCTCTGGCTATATGGAGAAGGGACTCTTGGAAAAGATTGCCAGATAAAACACAAGATGCCCAGTTAAATTTGAATTCCAGATAGACAACAAATAATTTTAGTGGAAGTATGTCTCATATGTTGCATGGGACATACTTGTACTGGAAAGAATATTACTGTGAGGCCAGAATCCCTGAAATAAAATATTGCTACCACTAAGCAACTTGGAAGTAATTCTTGTGTGGGCCACTCTTCTCCTCTTCTACCACCTTCCAAGTAAACTCCCCAGACCTGTTGCTCCTGGATTTCCAGCCTGACTCAGAGGCTCACAGAAAAGAGTGGGGAGGCGGGAGGAAAAGGTGGTGGGCCTTTGGCCAATGGCTCCTTTGCCATCTATCTCTGACAAGCCCCCTCTGACCTCCTCTTTCCACAGTCATCACCTAGTGCTTCTTACCAGTGGCTCTGTCTTCCCTGAGCCTACTTCAGAACACACTAAAATAGAGTATTGAGACTATCCTTTTACCCCTAAGGCAAAGCCACTGGAAGTTTGTGAGGAAACACACACACACACGCACAAACCTAGATTAAGCAGCCAGTCTTCATTTCCTCAACACCCAGGGCTAACATGCTAAGTGTGCTTGGGTATGCTTATGCCTTGACTCTCTCTCCCCATCATTATTAACTCTGAGAACAAGATGATCCTCCACCTAATAGCAATATGATTGACAAATAAGATGATCACAAACACTTGCCAACAATAGGTCATTCTGAAGACTATGATTAATAGAGGGAGAGGCAACAGAAACTTTCCAAGGAGGAACAACAGAGACACTTTTCTGTTTCTTAGGACTTAAGAAAACCAAAAACTATAGACAGTTGAAGAACTAAGGCTAGTTTTCTAGAGTGATACATTAGTTTGCTAGGGCTGTCGTAACAAAATGCCACAGATGGAATGACTTAAGCAACAGAAATTTATTTTCTTGCAGCCCTGGAAGCTGGAAGTCCAAGATCAAGGCGTCTGCAGGGCTGGTTTCTCCTGAGGCCTCTCTCATTGGCTTGCCAACTGCTGCCTTCTTGCTGTGTCTTCACGTGGTCTTTCCTCAATGCACATGCATCCCTGGTGTCTCTTTGTGTGTCCAGATTTCCTCTTCCTATAAAGACTCCAGTCATGTGGGATTAGGGACCACTCTAAAGGCCTCATTTTAACTTAATCACTTCTTCAAAGGCCCTATCTCCAAATATGGTCACATTCTGAGATACTAGGGGTTAGGGCTTGAACATACAAATTTTGGCAGGATACAAGTCAGCTCATAAAAGGTGAGGATATGTTTGTAATGGCAGTTGAAGTCATCAACACTGAGGGACCAAAGGAACAAATTGGGTTCTCCAAACAGCAGACTAGTAGGGCTCTGCTGGTGGTAGGGGTGAGAAACGAATGCATGAACAGAGGGTCAGATGGTAAACTGGGTCCAACTCCCTCCAACTATGAATGTGAATCATCAATTTTCTCAGTAGATGAGGGGTTGCCCACTTTTTCTCATTGGGGGTAGATTAGACCATAAGGAATATAGAGGGTTTATGAAAGCAAACATAACACTTTATTAGAAATTTAATTCTCAATATCCCCTAATCTGAAAAGTTTGATAGTCGTCAACCATAGATTGTGTTACTTTTTGACATGGCAAGGGGTATAGCAAGGCTTTTGATGATGGAAGAGTAGTAAGCACAAAAGAGAAATTTGGAAACCACTGGCCAGAGCAGAGCTTTTTAAACTTTTCAAACAATATAAATTTGATGTCAGAGGAGAGTGAACCCCTGGCTGGGAGAGAAGAGAGAAATGGATGTTGTGTTAACATTGAATATATTTGAACTTCACATTCTATTCTACAATATATTTCTTTTTATTTTGATTGAAAAACTATGTTACCTTTATCCCCCAAGTCCTCAAGAAAGTTCATGCCCCAACAACAGACCTCATGCTTGTTGTGTAGCTTTTTCTGACCTCTGGCCTCACAGTTACAGACCTGGATTATTTGTGCCTGGATTTGAGAATCCAGGCCTCAAAGTCTTAAGTGTCCTCTTGTGGGGGGGAGTAGCCCTCTGGATAAAAAGTTTAACACACATCCTTACTAAGCCTTGGCCACAGGACTTGCTCCGGGCATGCTATGAGTGAATGAAAGTCTAGAGTCTCGGACAGACAAAGGCAGGATCTCTCCTTCCCAATCTCAAGGCAGCCCCTCCACAAATCTCCCTGACCACTTCAGGAGTTCCCACCACTTCTCTGGCAGTAAATGTATAGTTATCTATTGCTACAATTATGATGCATAAAAAACCACAAAACCTCAGTGGCATAAAATACAAACATTTATTTTCACTCATGACTCTGAATTGGCTGAGTAGTTCTGCTGATCTTGGCTGGCTTGGCTAAGCAGTTCTTCTTCTTGTCTTGGCTGAGGGTCGCTTACATATCTGGCAGTCAACTGATTTTTGTTAATGTAGGATAGTCCTGGCTGGGATGACTGGCTTTGCTCCACGTGGTCTCTCATCCTCCAGGAAGCTAACACAAGCTTGTTCTCATGGTACAGGGAAGAGAGGGTAGTAGGCATGCAAGATCTCATAAGGGCTGGCTTCAGAGGTGAGGCCCCATTCTATCAACCAACAGTGAGATAAAAGAGCAGCCCAGATTCAGGGGACGGGAAAATAGATTACACTCTTTTTGGGAAAAGTGGCAAAGTCACATTGCAAAGGGCAGAGATTCAGGTAAAGTTGGAGAATTAAGGCATTTTCTCAATCAATGTATCACAAGAAGGCATCTGAGTCATCTTTTTTGTAAGCAAAACTCTGTAATCATATTATCTTTTTCCATACTGTTTACTTACGGAGCCCAGAGAATCTCGCTGGAATCCAGGATGGAATATCGGGGTGAAAGGTTTTAAGCCCTCCTTGTATGTCAGTTTTAGCTACTTACACATACTCTTTGTTGGGAGAAGAAAAGGGTGCACATCCAAAATGACTTCTCTGAAGACTGGTGGTTGACTAGAGATGGGCTTGCTCTGTTAGATTGAGCCAAATTCTTGATAAACATAAAATATATTAATGATAAATTTATTAGACTTGTGACAATTTGGCATCTGCTTGAGCAAAGATTTCAATCACTCAAAGAAAAAAGTGTCAAAAATGTGGAGGAGAAAAATTACGCAAGTCAATAATGCTTAGATGTATAGAGGAAAAATTAATTATATTTTTGAAGCTAGTTCAAGAAACTTCAGTAATTATGAGGCAGATTTATAGCCCATAAAGTGTAGTTTTTCCATGGAATCATATGTCACAGTTAAAAGGATATATAAAAGATGCTTAGCTCTTCATTTTTAAAGTGTATATCGTTACCCTGCTCAGATATTTACTTACCTTTATCCATGACTAAAGATGAATACTCAGAGAAAGAGAAGGAGAACTCACATAGTTTCAGGAATAGCCATGCAAGGTGAATTTTGGAATCTACAATGAAGGGATACAGACAATGACATTGATTGGCCATTGCAATAGGCACATTATCTCATTTAATCTCCACCATAACATTGTGGGATAGTCATTAACAGCCTTTGATTTTATAGATAAGGAAGCTGAGATTCAGAGAGGATAAGCAGCTTGCCCTAATTCGCACTAGTGAAAGAGAAAGCCAAGAATTGAACCCTAATCTCACGGTTTCCATTTCTGGCTGTGATTTTTCCACTATAACGGGTCATTTCCATCTTGGGTAACCACATCTTTGTAATTTGAAAATAAAAAGGTACTGAGCTGATTTTTACTCTTTGGGGTGTTTTTTTCCCTCAAAGGCAGAGAAAGAAAGCCTATTTCACGCTGTATGAATGAACGCCTCACCCTTTGTTCATGGTCTTCCCTGGAATGATCTTTGTTAAACTGAATACAGAAAGACTAGTCTTCAGGGGAAAAAGCCAGCAGAAATGATAAACACAAACGATGCAGTGACTCCAGAGTTTACAAATTTGAGAAAGAACTTTGCTCCAGGTCAGGCTTGGGGGAGGGGAGGAACAGCCACCCACAGGAGACACATGCCCAGGGCTCGGCTGCTGTGGGCACCCCATGCCAGTATCCATGAGGTAATTCTGGAGAACAGCAGGACTCATTCATCCCACATGCCTTCTCAGACAATTAGGGTAAACAACTTTCAGATGTGTTTCCTGTTAGCTAAAAAAAAATTTCCATAGTGGTACTAGGCAAGCAGTATTTGAAAATTCCCTTTTGTGTTTCCTTTAAAAGTACTTTCTTTTGCAAGAGATTTCCCGGACATGATATCATCCTAATTATTCCTTGACCAATTTTATCACCAACCACTTCACATCTAGACAGTTTACCCAGCCTTACAAGGTGGTTAGGGTCACTCTGGGAATGTCTGAAATAGTGACGACAGGAACACTTTAATTCCGTGGCCAGATCCTACGTTTGGAGTAATACGTGACCTGTCTGCCTGAAGAACATTTACTGCAAAACTGGGAGACAGAACTAATTGGTTGTGGAGTCATGAGGCTAAAGTGGCTAAAAAAATCTGTGACTGGAAACGTGAAAGAAAATAATGAATTGACAGCTAGTTCTTACTCTGAGTTCTAAAAGCAAACTGTTCAGAATTGTTGCAGAAGCTGACACTTCCAAAATTGTCCCTTGGCTCCCTGAATAGAGTTCAGAGTTCAGTGCTCCCCACTTCCCTGTTTAGGCTTTTCTCAAGGATTTTCAACCAGAGGAAACAATCCCCCTTCTACCCCGGGCTCCCCAGAGGGTATAGACAGAGAAAAAGTTGAATCCAGATTTACATAGATCTGCTGTTCTATAAGATTCTTGCCTCAAAGATGAGAGAAAATGAAAGAAATGTTGGCATTATGTTGATAAATCACTTGAGACAATGCTAGGTCATTCTTAGAAGAAGATAAGGAAATAGACATTCAAAACCAAAATTTGAAGTTAGAGATAGTTCCAGAACTTATTTTGGAAATGACGTTTGCCACAGATAAAGTCTACTTGAGAGAGACAAGTCTCTTATCATCAGATTTCAGGGTTGTGAAATTTTGCCAGTTTTTATCTAAAGAAGTGAGGTCAAGGCCAGCACCTCTGGCCACAGTGGCTAGTTATTTGTGTATGTATCCCACGTTCAAAGATCTTAGCTTTGTTCAAAGCAAATTCCAGCTGGTCTTGCCCACTCATGGGACTGGAGAGCCCTCGGCAGTCCACGGAGGTACCACTCATAACCGCAACAGCATGAGGATGAAGAGGGGAAGCCACACTATCCAGGGACAGAGAAAGGCCTGCGGGAGCCTTGGGACCCCTCAGCCTGGTAAACCTGGGAATCTGCTCCCTCCTGACCTAACCTAGATATCACAGGACAAGACTACAAATGGCCTTGGCATTTCATTGACACAGGGAAAAAGTGGGAAAGGGAACGAGGTGTGAGATCTTGGCAATCTTTCAGGTCAAACGAGGGTTAGCCCTATAGCTGCCAAGTGACTATTACTGTCTGAAATAGAAGAATCCCACTTTCCTTCTGGATGTAAGGCTGACTTGGCTTCACTAGCCGTCTCTTCATTGATCATCGGGGTTGAGCTGGCTCCCCTGGCTGGCTAAGAGAAGGCTCCTTCCTTCCCAAACCTGCATTCTCTCTACTGTAACCCTTTGCTCCCTCTGCGTACAACTTCTTTTCTAAACCTCCCAGGCTGTGAGACTGTCCTCCCCAGCTCCCCACTCCCACTTCTATAGGAAAGGCACCAAGATCACCCTGGGCCTTTGAGCCACATTGCAGCTCTAAATGGCTGTGATTTATTTTTACAACAAGAGGAGGAGTGAGTGGGCACATGTTCCCTGGAATTTGAAAGAAATTTCCTTGCCTAGAGGGCTTCACTTCTTTCCTCCTAAAAACTCTCCTTAAGAAACAACCCAGAAAAAATGCCCTTAGTCATCAGCAATCAAATGTGTGAAAGTCATGACCTTGTCTGAATCACCTCTCTGGTGAGGACAGAACCAACCAGAAGTCAGTTTGAGGCAGCTGTTGAAGAATAGTAACCCTTGCCTTCAAGTTAGCTTGAAGAGCTTGTTTTAATTAGCATCAGAGCAGAAGAGTATGAATTAAGTCTAACGCTGGAAAAAACAAAAGAAAAAAAAATAGTACAGAAAAGAGAAAAAATGAACAAAATTATGAAAGCCTGGCATTTTCATATTTTTTTAAATTCCATATATATATATATATATATATATATATATATATTTTTTTTTTTTTTGGTAAGGAAGATTGACCCTGAGCTAACGTCCATGCCCATCTTCCTCTATTTTGTATGCGGGACGCCTGCCACAGCATGGCTTGATGAGCGGTGTGTATGTCCCTTCCCAGATCCGAACCCGCAAACGTTGGGCTGCCGAAGCGGAGCACATGAACTTAACATTTCACTGCCAGGCCAGCCCTGTAAATTCCATATTTGTATAAAATTCAGTTCAGCAAAGATTTTACTGTGCACTAGACAGTCTGCTAAGTTCAGGAGATAGAAAGATGAGTAAGACCAAATCTCTCTCCTAGAAAAACTATGCTAAGCACATGGTAAACTTTCAATAAATGTCAATTCTCTTCTTTCTGCTAGTGACAGAAATTCTAAATTAGTGAATATTGTGATTACTAAGAGTTTTTAAAAATAATATACTGTGGCAGAGAAGACTAGCTCTCCCCCAAAATCCATTCTTAGCCTCTTTGCCTGGGCATGTTAGTAGACTACATTTCCCAGCCTCCTTTGCAAACGTGTGACACGTGATTAAGTCCTAGCCAATGGCATGTGATCAGAAGCAATGAGTTGCTTCTGGGCTGAGGATTTTTAATAAGCGGCTGTCTCTTCTCCATGCCCAGTTTCTTGACCACGGTATATAAAATAGATAGGTCTTTATCACAGCAAGTGAGAGTGGAAGGTGAGACCATCCCTAAGGTATTTTTAAACAAGGGGATGGATATGATCAAATTTGCTCAAGTAAAATCCTTCTGGTAACAGGATGGTTTGCTGCAGAGAAAGACCATAGGGCAAGAATACCAGTGAGCAAGCTATTGCAGGAATTTGGGTAAGAATGTTGAGGCCCTGAATCAAACAGTGCCTCTGGGTGTGAAGAAAGGGGGCTAATTAATTATATCTTCAGGCCTCTGTTGCCAAAAGTTATCTGAAGGCAGACGGGGTTGGGAAATTGCTCATAACTCGTGGACACAGTCAGGAAGGAAAGCGCCTACCACTTTTTCCACTCTCTCTCCTCCTCCTGTTCCTCATCCTCTCCACACTTGACAATTTTCCATTTTTCAAATATCAGGATACATCCCTGAGTGCACATACAAGAAAATCAATGTTAGCAAAAATTCCAAATCCCATAATTGCACTCCACATCCAAACCGTAGTCCAAGACCACTAAAACTTATTTGTAAAAATGTCTTTAGTCAGCAACTCCATGACTAGCCATTGGAAGGAATCTTACCAGAGAAAAATACTAATAAATAGAAAGCATACAAAGGGAACACTTATAAGGATGTTTTAGTCTAGGACTGGGGAAAGTGGAAAAGAAAAAGGTAAGGAGGAAAAATATTTAAACATATAATTTATAAAGTTTTTTGTAATGAAAGGAAAATGTGTAATTTGTAATGAGAAACAAATTGCAAAGGTTTAGGAACCAGGTTAGGCACCAGAAAATTACAAAAGGCTCTGATGACCTAAATCTTTGCCGGGGCACAGTAGAAGAAACACGTTTACATCCTTGGTCTTAATTAGGCAACTAAATCTTTGCAATAATCCACTATAGCAAAGCGTACTAGCATTGTCAGTCTGAACCTCAGAAACTGAAATGATGTCTCTTAACCTTGATTTTATAAATGGTTTTCTTGGCTTCAACTGGGGGAGGTGGGGATGCCTTTGCAAAAGTTCACAAATGTCTTGTTTCCCAATAAGCAGTTTCAACATCTTTCCTTTGGCCTCACTTCCAGCTATAAGACTTGAGCTCTCTATTAACATTCCTAGCACTTAATACTTGATTGATTTGTGAATCCTAAATTAGCTACCCAAACTTTTAAGCAAAACTACAAGCCCAATGTACAACACTTTAACAAAATTGATTTAAGAAAGACAAACTATTTTGACAGTCTGAGAGATTCTAGCTTTGACTGTAAGCAAAGGAAAATTTAAAAAAATACTTTTCTGTCTCATGGTGTTCTTAGTAGACAGAAAAATGGTTCATTCTTTGAAGATAAAATGTAGAGTCCAATTAAGAAAGGAAACATCTGCCAATAGAAACAGCAATGAGAATTAGCTACATATCCTGGAAAAATAAGATTTATCCCAACACTGTTGATGCTGCTTAGTAAGATTGGACACCAGAATTGGCAAAAACATTTCTTATTCAACTATTTTATGGAAATCCTATGAAAATAATTGAAAACAGAAACATGAAATTGCTTCACCAGAGAGAGCGCACATTCCTTCTCTTCTACCTTCAGTGATTTTGCAAATCTATAGAGGGCTTGGAAGGAGAATACATTAAAAGAATCCTCAATATGTGGAACAGATATGGAAGTTAACTGTGAAGCAAGGTTTTATATAGCAAACTTTTTCCCACTGACTTTCTTCTTAAAATGGAATGAATACATTCTACGGCTTCAAAACAAAAATGACTTCCAAAAGGAAATAAAAATTGAACCCAAGAATGCAACACATCTCTATAGCATACATTTAAAGCAAGTTAAATTGGCTATGTTACTCATATTAACGCAAAAATACGTATGCCAAAAGTGAAAATTATAAAAATGTGGAGCCATTGCATAGAGGTGTAAAGCATTAGGATGGGGGCATTTGCAAGCATCCAAGCCTTAATAATGTGATCCTAATTCCCATGGACACATTTGCCCAATTCGAGTTTCTACTTTATGGCTGTTTTTAAGTTTACTGCCACTTACTGACCTCTATTGACTCAACTTGCATAGAATTTAGTGGTCAGTGCTCACAAAATTGTTTAGGACCAGTTAAAATAGCACTAAATGAAGGATCCACTGTGCAATGATGGTTGTTTACACCAGTGCTACATTAAGGTGTGGTCTGCACACCTTATGTTACCAGTCTTAGTACAAAAACTAAGACTAAGCATCAAGAAATGCTTATAGCAATTTAGTACTGCTGTGATATCTAAGCATGGGCTCTAAGTAGGAGCATTTTGTTCAAATATGAATAGACAAATAATCAGCCAAAGGTGGGTTGGAATTTTCTTTTTTAAAAAAAGCCTTTCACCACAAATAGATTGAGAAGCATTGGTCTACTTTGAATTAGGATATAATCATAGTCTAAGTGTGGTGACAGGAAGATGCCAGATGAAAGGGAAGAAATACTTTCATCATCTCAAAGTTTATTTTTTAAAAAACTAGTTTCCAAAGGGCAATGGGAACCACTAAAACCACGATTTACCTTCCACGTTTACTGTGATTCACCTTCTGTATCTGTAACTTGCGCTACAGTCGTAGGAAAGGTCCATAGCCTGATTGCCAGTCTGGCAGCTAATTTTCAAAATTGATGATTAATAATGGGTAGCACATACAACACCAATAAAATCACCCAAAATCATGTCACCCGTAGATAATCATACTAATATTAGGGGTGGAGAAACTTTCCTAAATTCTTTCCCATATCATACAATTCACTTAATAGATCATGAATATTTCTCCAAGTCAGTAAAGACACTTCTCCACCAACATTGGTAATAACTGCAGAATATTCCATTTTATGAATATGCTATAATTTATTTAACCAATCTGCTCCTGTTGAGTATTTAGATTACCTATATCTAACATCATATCTTTTTCTATCTTTTTACCTTTAATTTCTGTCTTTATATATAAAGTGTGTCTCTTGTAGGCATGTACAGTCTTACTTTTCAATCCAATCTGACAATATCTTCCTTTTAATTGGACTGCTAGACTATCTACATTTAGCATTATTATTGATATAACAATATATTGATATATCGGGGTTTAAATTTACTATCTTGCTTTTGTTTTCTATTTGTTCCTTTCTCCTATTTTTCTTCTTTCTATTGTACTATTTCTTACCATTCCATTTAGTTTTCTTTCTTGGCTTATTAGTTCTAGCTGTCTATTGTGTTACTATAGTCATTGTTTTAAGGTTCATAGTATCCATCCTTTACTTCTCACCGTCTCCATTGCAGTGATATTATACCATTTCACATATGGTATTAAAAATCTTACAATACCTCTCTCTTCCTGGCCTTGGTGTCATTTTTGTCATAGATTTAGCTCAGATGTGTGTCATAAACTCACATACGTTGTTATTATTTTTGCTTTAAACAATGATCTTTTAGAAAGACTCCAATGATGAAAAGAAAAGCTCTTTCATACTTACCCACATGCGTATGTTCCAGTGTTCTTTTGTTACCGTTTCTAGTGTTCTTTCTTTAGATCCCTTTGTTTGGATCCAGATTTCCATCTGTTATCATTTTCCCTCTGCCTGGAGGACTTGCTTCAACTTCCTTACAGGGTTGGTCTGATGGTGGGCACTTCTTTCAGTTTCTGTATATCTCAAAATGTCCTTGTTTTGCCTCGGTTTTTGAAAGATCATTTCACTGGGTGTGAAATTCTAGGCTGGCAGATTGGTTTTTTCTTTCAGTACATTAAACACAATAAAACGCTATCTTCTGACTTGAACTCCTTCTGGTGAGAAATCTTCCATCATCCTTAACCTTGTTCCTCTGTGTGTTAGGTATCTTTTTTCCTCTGGTGCTGTTAAGATTTACATTTATCACTGTTTTTTGACAATATGGTTATGATGTACCTTGTATTTTTCTTCACGTTCTTGTGCTAGGGGTTTGTTGGACTTCTTGAATATATAAGTTTATAGTTTTTACCATATTTTCAGCCATTACTTTTTGAATATTTTTTCTCTTCTCCCTCCTACCCCTTCACAGACTCTGATTATATGCATATATATCTCCGCTTAACATGTCCCACATTTCACCCATGCTCTCTTTTCATTTTTAAAAAATTCTTTTCCCTCTCTGTTTTTCACTTCAGATAGTTTCTTTGCTGTGTCAAGTTCACCAGTTGTCTTAGCTCAAGCTGCCATAAAATGTCATAGACTGGGTAGCTCAAACAAGAGACATTTATTTCTCACAATCCTGGAGGCTGGGAGGTCTATTCAGTTCCTGGTGAGAGCCCTCTTCCTGGCTTGCAGAAAGCCACGTTCTCGCTGTGTGCTCACATGTTGCAGAAAGAGAGATCTCTCTTTCTTTCCCGTTTCATAAAGCTGATAATCTCGTCATGAGGGCCCCACCCTTGTGACCTCACTTAACCCTAATTACCTTACAAAGGCCCCATGGCCCAAAGGCCATCACAGTGGGGGTTAGGTCTTCAACATATGAATTTTAAGGGACACAATCCGTGACACTAAACTTTTTCTGGGCAATATTTAATTTGTGATTAATCCCATCTAGTATGTTTTTTATCTCAGACATTGTAGTTTCATTTGTTTCTTTTTTTTTTTTTGAGGAAGATTAGCCCTGAGTTAACGTCTGCTGCCAATCCTCCTCTTTTTGCTGAGGAAGACTGGCCCTGAGCTAACATCCATGCCCGTCTTCCTCTACTTTGTATATGGGATGCCTACCACAGCATGGCTTTTGCCAAGCAGTGCCATGTCTGCATCTGGGATCCAAACTGGCGAACCCCAGGCGGTCGAGAAGCAGAACAGGCAAATTTAACCGCTGTGCCACCAGGCCGGCCCCCTGTAGTTTTCATTTCTAGAAGTTTGATTTGTTTCTATTTTATATCTTATATCTTTATATCTTCCAAGTGCAATCTTTTCTCTAGCTTCATAGCTCTATTATCTGGTCACTTCTGGGTTGATATCAATATTTTTTTTTATCACTAGGGGCATATTTTCCCACTTCTTAGCATGCCTTGGTTGAATGCCCAACATTGTGATTTTTAATTTGGTGGGTGCTGGATATTTTTGTATTCCTATAAATATTCTTGAACTTTGGTCTGGAACACAGTTAAGGTACTTGAAAATAGTCTTTAATCCTTTCAGATCTTGCTTTTACATTTTGCCAGGTAGATCCAGAATAGTGTTTAGTCTGCCCCTCATTTTCTCCTACTACCAAGGGCTCATCTTACCCCAGTCATTTCACTGAGGCAAATGTCTTCTGAGGTTTTCCACCTTGGCTTGGTGGAACATCAAGTATTCCTAGCTATATGAGAACAGGTCAGTGTTTCCTCTATATCTTTTCAGTGATCCTTTTCCTGGTCCTGATCAGTCCTCAGTTGAGGACTCAAGGGGAACCCACTGTAGATCTCCAGAGCTCTCTCTTTCTGTGGAGCTCGCTCATTTCTGGTATTCTGCCAGCAAACTCTAGCCACCTTGGCCTCCTCAGGCTCCTATCTCTGTATCCTCAACTCAAGTAGACTTCTGGACTCTGCCTTACTTTCCCCTCCTGTACTCATTCCTGAAACCTCTACCAAGCAGTAAGCTGGGGTAACTATAGGCCTCACTTCATTGGCTTCCCACTTCTCAAGGATCACTCGACTTTGTTGTCTGATGTCTAAAGTCTTAAAAAGCTTTGTTTCATATTTTTTCCAGTGTTTTGATTGTTACAGGCTGACGGGTAAATCCAGTCCCTGTCACTCCATCTTGACCAGAAATGCCCTACTTATTGATTTTTAAATTACTTCACATATTAAGAACATTTCCATTTCTCTTATATATTGCAAACTGGAAATTATATTTAACTCAATCTTTGTGGAGTTAGTCCTGGAGCCCAGGTCAAGAGGAAGAAAACTGAGAAGGCACAAAACTTACATGGGTCCAAACTCTGAGTCAGACATAAGCTAAACTGGTTCTCCGATTATGAAGTTGTATAATAGCGATACGTCTTGTACTCAATTGGATTTCCCTGGAATAGGAGACTTTGATAAATGTACACCTGGGACTAAACTTTCCTAGAAATAGGCCAGATCTATATGTTCAAGCAAATTGAAAACAAAATAGAAGAAGCTAAGTAGGAAAACATTAAGTTTAATTCATTCTTCATCTAATTAACATAAGCACTTACTATGTGTCTAGGGCTTTTCTAGACACAATATCATTTCATATTAAATATGAATTCCAAAATAAACTTTAGTTAACACATGGAGAAATGGAGGGAAATCACTGACACCTCCTAAATTTCTGTATTAATTTAGGAGGTGGCAGATATCAGGAGATATTTCAACCCTTTGAAGCACAGACTTATTTTCAAGTGCTGTTTGCCCAGAGAAGTTGAAGAAAAACAAAAGAAGTTTTTTTTTAAATGAGGGTAAAATAAGAGTTTATTGCAAATGTGTCACTCGAATATCAAAAGGAATTGGCTTAACAAAAGAACAATATGGAAATATTCGGCCTCTAGTAAATTATGTACAAGATTAGTGTATCAGATATTTGAGTTAAGAAATTTAGTACTTCAAAGATGGCTAATGCTGCCACTTAAATCTCCACGATGATTTGTTCAAAATGAAGTTGTGACATTTCTAAAGTTGTGGAGGATGCAATAGATGGTAAAAACAGTCCAAAAATTGTAGATTTGGATTATGAATTGGAAAATGCTTAAAATTCAGTATGAAATTCCAAAGTAAAGAGAGATTTCCAAAATTTCCCCAAATTATTTCCATTGCCTACCCAATACAATCAATACAGCACATATCATTATCCACTACAATTAATTAATTAATCCCTTCCAATTAATGACCACAAATTACTTGTTAGTGAACTCTTTATTTTGGAATAATTTTAGAATTACAGAAAAATTGCAAAGCCAATGCAGAGTTCCCACATATCCTCCTCCACACACGCATAGTTTCCCTCAGTGTTAACATTTTATATTAATTACCAGGGTAACTTTGTCAACACCAAGAGACCAACTTTGGCACCTTACAATGAACAAAACTCCAGTTATATGGAATAACTCGAAAACTGTTCAAATAATGAATGTCAACGTCTTTTTTAAAGGAAAACATACTACCATTTTGGTTGATTGATAATACCCTAAAGTTAGGTAGTGACGTAGCTCTGTGTTGAGTTTCCTTCGGAAGAACTGAAAGCAAACTAATTTGAACGGAATTTGCTACAAATTCTCAGATGAGAGCTGTTGTATCTCTCACGTTGGGCTGACCTTGGACTCATACTAGCCATAGCAGCACCATTCTTCAAGTGCCGAGGACTCCAGGAAAGCTGGTTTTCGTTTTTCCAACAGTATTTTAAAGTGCTTTGGATTTATTTACTTTGCTTTTTTTTTTTTTTTTAACTAATTCACTCAAATCATACCTATCAAATTTTCTTGACAAAGATGAGGGTTCATTGTTTGGCAAAGTATTTTCTTCTGTTTGTGCATTAATGCACACATGAAAGTAAGCAAATCACACTTATATTTGCATTCTTATGAATGGCCTTTATTGAAAAGAATAAGATTTCATGAAATAGAGACCATCCTGGAAAATCCGGGATGTAGCGATTTTGTCTCCATGGCAACTGGCTAACTGGTTGCACCTGGTCCTCCAGGGTAATTAATTTCTTGTGCGCTGGGATAGTCTGCTGCTTCTCAAGGCCAGTGAAACAGAAGAAACAAGACGACCTTTCTTTAAAACAAAACAAACTTAAATCACACATAGAGAAATTAGACTTTTGTGTATGCTCTAATTTCACTTTTGCAGCAGGTTTTATATTTGAGGTATAAAATGGGAGGCCAGATGTTGAGTTCTGTGAAGCTTATTTTTCGGAGAGCTCTATTGCATTAGCCATATTTGTAGGATATTGAAGAGTTTTCTCTTGTTTGAATTAGTTCAGCTGAATCAATATCTGTTTATGGGTCTGTATTTGCACATTGTGCTTCACCTGAAAAGAGGAGGAGAAATGTCAGAAGACCTACATACTGACTATCCAAAGACTGGTGACCCTTCACTCTGGTAGCATATTGGAATCAGCTGTAACTCTTTTAAAACAACCAGTGTCTGGGCCCTGGGCGCCAGTAATTTTCAAAAGCTGATTAGAATGTGCAACCATAGTTAAGAATCAGAATCAGATAGTATAGTAACTTAGTTAACTTTGACCCAATGAAATAAACGTCTTTGTGGATAAGGGACGGGTAAATATGTGCTATTTATTAAAGTGGGTTACTGTTTGTTACTTAATATTCCTTCCATGCTACAAACGAATGAAAGCTTCTGGGAATGCTTAAGGTAGTAGATCTAGAAGATAATGTTCTTGGTTTTCTTTTTTTCAATCCAAGTGTGGGATAACTTAAGCTTTTAGGATATACCATTCCGTCTGAGGAGGTTATAATGTCTGAATCTCAGCGAGCCGCACTTTAGAGTTTTCCCAGCCGTGCGCTGGAATCAAACTATCCTGGCTCCAAGAGCCGATGGTGAAATTTTGCTAGCCAGCTGTTAAACCATTAGTGGCTTGAAAGTGACCCTCGTGGGCGTATCTACACCATGGTAATCAGCAAATGCTACAAATTAGGGCTTTGTTTCTCCTGGAGAGTGAGTTCTTAAACATCTACCTGCAAACCACCTGTTTTCACCTGTGTGATGAGATCAAAAGGACAAAATTTGACTGGGCTTCAAATATTTGTCACCTCTTTGTTTTTATAGATACAGAAACTGAGGCTTGGAGGGTTTAAGTGACTCGTGAAGAAAATTTCTGGTGGATCCAAGAATAGAAGCCAGTTCACCAGATTGTCTATCACGTCTGTCTTGATTCTGGTCTATATAGCAAATGCTTTCAAACAGCTCAGCATTGTACAAATAAGCACCCATCCATACAGTATTATTTTAGGGGCACAGGTATTTTTTGTTAAGATGCCAAAATTCTGTAATACCTATGATAAGTCTAGATAGTGGAGTATTATGCACCCATAAAAAATAATGAGAGACTTCTGTATATGTATACAGGAAGATCTCCAGTGTATATTGATAAGAGAAGCAAGCAAGGTATAGAATAGTGTATGTAATATGCTACCTTGTGTCTACGAAGGGAGAAATAAGAATATCCATGATTGTATTTGCAAAAAAAGAAATACTGAAACGACAAACAAGAACCTAATAAAGATGATTCCTGAACAGGGTGGGAGAGAAACAGGGCAGCAAGGGCAAGATGTCTCTGTGTTGAAAACCAAATGAAGGCTCTGACAACTGACAGCTGGTGACAACCCACAGTATTCCCTATAAACATAAACAATTTCACGGAATTTCAACATTAGATGAGGTCACACCATGACCATGATGGAACCAGGCCCAAATAAGACCACTCTGTAATCATGTCTGAACATAGACGAAAACAAGGACACCGCACAACCACAAAGGCAACAAAATATCCTTCTGCCCCCACGAGTGACTACTCTACGCTTTCTCTACCATGACAACTCTAGCTTCACTTTCTTCCTCCTGCCTCCTAGAGAAAAATCAAGCTTCTCAATCATTGAATTTTCCCCCATTGCCTTCCAGCACCTAACTTGGTCAGTGGTTAAGTTTGAACTTCCAAATGTATAATAGTTCTGAAACATACTGAAATTATGAATATCTAAGGATATATTATAAATTCATAAAAGAGAGAGCAGGTTATGATACCAACTTGATTTTATTATGATCTGATATGATGAGCCACATAACTGTATTCTCAAGGAGCATGAAGAAACTAACTGAGCGCAAGACCAATCAGAAGTGGCACAAGAAAGAGATGCTGAAATGGAGGTAAAGTGGAAAGGATATATTTGTTTATAAAATTTGGTTCACGGCTTGAAATTTTCTCCAGTCAATGATAAGTGATCTTTTCTTCAGCCAATATGAATAATCTCAGAACAAATCCTTCACTTTCTTGCTAGGTTCTTTTAACTTCATTTCTGTAATGAGATGAGTGTATTTTTCATTCAGCACCTAATCTCTGAACCTCAATCATGTACCAGGCAGAAAGGACTGAAAGACGAATAGGATCTGGTTGCAGCTCCCAAGGAGTTTGCTTCCTAAAGTGTGAGCCTACATTCCTCCTCCTCCTTCTCAGTTCTGTTTAGACATCACCCAGGAAACCACCTCTACAGTGATTTGATCAATGTCTGTCTTCTGTCTCCATGCACGACTTGTGGCTCTTGGAAGGTGGGGACTATGTGCATCACATTCACCATTACATTCCTAGTGCCCAACAAAGCATCTGATACAAGTAGACTCGTGTACTGGGCTGAATAGCATCCTTCCCAAAATTCATGTCCACCCAGCACCTCAGAATGTGACCTTATTTGGAAGATGTAATTGGATAAGATGTAATTTGTAATTGGATGAGATCATACTGATTTAGGTGAGCCTTAAATCCAATACGACTGGTGTCCTTACAAGAAGAGGAGAAGATTCACAGAGGTGCACACACAGAGGGAAGAAGGCCATGTGATGACAGAGGCAGAGATTGGAGTGATGGAGCTGCAAGCCAAGGAAAGCCAAAGATTGCCAGAAAGCACCAGAAGTTAGGAAGAGGCAAGGAACAAAAGAAAAGGAAGAATTTGAAATTGCTTTCTCAGTTGCCAAGATCTTTTTGAAAGCATAGGAACCTAGGTCTCCAAGCAACTTGGAATGCCTGTGGCACAGTGGTTAAGGATAGGACTTTCAATCAGGCTCTCTGGGTTTGAGTCCTGGTCCTTCCACTTATTACACTGTGAGCCTTAGGCCAGTTGACTTAACATCTGGGTGCCCAGTTTCCACATCTGTAAAATGACAAAAGTAATAATAACTACCCTTGGTTGTGAAGAGGACTTGATGAGATTATACCTGTAAAGTAAGAACCTGCGCTATTGAATAGGCGGCCATGAGCACATGTGGCTACTGAGCACTTGAAATATGGCTCCCCCACACTGAGATGTGCTGTAAGTGAAATTCACACTAGATTTTGAATACTTAGGATGAAGGAAAAAATGGAAACATCTTGTTAGTACTCCTTTTATATTAATTACATGTTCACATAAGAATATTTTTAATATATTAAGTCGAATAAAAATATTATTAAGGTTAACTTCACCTGTGTTTTGTGTGTGTGGCTACTAGAAAATTTAAAATTACATACGTGGTTCAAATCTACAGCTCACATTATACTTTTATTGGACAGACCTGGAATAAGTGGTGCCTGGGCACAAATAAAATTACCTCCACTTAAAAATATGTAGAATCATTGTAAAATTTAGTGTTGGACATTGATTCAGAAGTAGATATAAAAGATTGGCGTGGGGGCAGGAAAATAGTTGTATGCGTAAGAAAGGTTCTATGGTGTTCTTGGCTCCCTAGAGAGGTCTCTCCCAAGTCATTTATCTGCTTTTCCTCAGAGGTACCGTTTAGTGGCACTTGCTATGTGTCAGACTAGATACTAAGTTTTTTCATTCACTGTCTTATTGAATAATGTGGTCCTATAGTTTTTGAATATATATAACTTACAATACGTACGTTATTTAGAACAGATGTTAAGGTTTCTATTATGTTAAAATACATCATTCAGTCTTGAATTATGATAAGAAATGGCAGTCACAGCAAGTGTGTCCACGTCATAGCCATAGTGAGCACCTCTGACCTGGGTATGTCCACGGGAGTGTAATTCAGATCCGAACATTATCTGTTTCATCTTGGTGGGAAAAGGGTAAGAATCCCTTCTGGAGAGAAAGCAGAAACCTAGAAAACCTTCTAAAGCTTGGCATTTCCTGGAAGCACCACTGACCCTTTAAATCATAAAGTCCCTGCCCTCCAGACATGAAATATGAACCTACTTAAACAGTATTTCTTCTCTTTTGAGTTGAGGTGCTGAAAAAAATTCTCCCCGCCCAGTCTTTTGACATTTCCATTGAATTAATCCCTAAAGGAATTGTAATCTCCCATTAAGAGGTGACCTAATTCTTGGCATCTACGCCGAGGCAAGAGAAAAGCAAGAACAGAGTGTCAATCTTGTCCCTGTTGGGGTCACATTTAGGCTGTGTACTCTTTGCACAAACCATAAGGGGCATGAGATTTTCTTGGCACTAAACTTGTAGTTCCTGAGCCACTAGGAGCAAAATGATTGTGAGCTTTAGATAAGGCATTAAGCTTCTCCACCTCGAATTGATGTTAGGACTTAATCTCTGGAAGATACCAGAGTGATAGTGCCTCTTTCTGTTGTCATTAGGTACCCAAACGACCTCTTCTTCCTTGTTAAAAGATAGAGTGAGAGAACTTGCTGCGTCAGCTGGAGTGACAGTATGAAGGATACTGGTTAGATGACAAGACCAGTTCCCTGGGATACATGCACTCTCATATAATGCCACTGAGTATTCACTCTTTGCTCTTGCAGGCGTTTTCATTATTTCCCCTTAGGAGACATTTTAGACATTTTTTTCTACTCATCCCTTCCCCCAAGAAATTTTAAGATCACAGATATAGAGTATATCTGTTTATATACTGCATGTATATCTGTGCTTTACGCCTAAAAAAAATAAAATTATTTCACTCTCCAAGAACAAATTATGGTTTCCTTGGGGGCAATACTGCCCCTGTTGAGAATGTATGGAATGGAGTGATTCTTTTAAGATATCAGTGCATGATCGACAAATTAATGAACACCGTTAAAATGACTGTCGGAGGACCGAAAGATGCAGACCGTGTCTTTGCTATCTTTCCACTTCTAGAAAGTTGTCTCTAGTTAACTGGCTTGATAAATGGAGCAAATTATGTAGTCATGGTAGCACTCTGCTCCATGCCGGCACTGTAACTCAATCAATGCCGCCATTCAGGGATGGGAGGGTATTTCATCCAGAACTAATTGTTCTATATAGGATCTCCAAATTGCCGTAAACTGACTCCCTGGAATACTACTGAACAAAAAGCAAGTTAGAGAACATAATATAATATATTAGAGATACATATATAAGTAATAATATAATATGTAATATAATATATATTAGAGAACAGAATATAATAATGAATTTATTATCACAAAGGAAAAAATTTCTGGGTAGAAAGTGGAAAGTTTTTGCTCAGCTTAGTGTTGATTATTATAAAATAAAGAACAATGTAGGAAGTAACAAGTAGAACTTTAAGTGAATATATTTTTCCCAATAAAAACCCTATTACTCACCAATGATCAAATTACTAAACATCTAGGATTCAACCATAGTTATCATTTGAATCTCTTCCTGCAATTGATACATTTGCTACATTTCCACTGCAAAAAATATTTCTCTTTGAGCCTTTTTTTTATTATTATTCAAGGAACTTTTTAAAAATTAAGAACTGCATGCTTAGGAGTCAACTTTGCATTGACCAAGTCTTAAGGCTTTGGGGGACTCTGAGCTGGAAACCATGGTGATGGCTTTTGTAAATATCACATTAGCATAATAAGCAGCAGATTTTGATTTTGCAGTGGGAATACACATTTTATCCAGTACTAAAAATAGATTATTGAGATTATCTTGAAACTAACTTCAGTAATCCCAACACGTAAAATGGAACATGTGGAAAAATCTTGTGTTCCAAGGGAGTTTACTGCTCTAAGAGCTAAGCAGGTGTGCAGTTGGACACAACATTTACCCAGCCTTCAGACCACCGAGCAAAATGACTTTTAATGAGTAGTAAGATTCACAAAGGAAAATGACCTTATCTCACTTGATTATCTGAAAGTACATAATCTTCTTGGAAGAAAAGCAATAAGGACAACAGTAAACAAATGGCTCATTTCATATGCATCATTCTTTTCTGTGCTGAAGAGTATGTTCTTACGGTGTTCTGTTTTAGGAGCAAGCATGATGGTGAAGTGCTTACTAGTGAAGACTAAAATTGCCTACTGATCACCTGCTTAGAGGTATTTTGTGTTTCTTGTCAATAACAAAGTCAAATTAAATTTATTAATACATCTTGATGTTTTCATCTCTTTTGTGGATCATTCACTAGTCACAACTGTGTTAACTTGGAGGAAAAGAGCAGGGAAATATTCATTGACATTATGATTTATAGAGCGTGCTAAGGGTCAATGGAACTGTTGGGAAAAATTATTTTGTTTCCTGTCACATTCAGGCTACTTACTGTAGAACTCATTGGTGGCCAGAGCATCTTGAGTCACTGAAACACCATTGAACTCGGAAACAAAGATATCTGAACACTCCTGAAGGTAGAAACCGAAAAGAAAATGAGACAAAATTGTAGGTGCTATCCAAAGATGTACAAAAAGAATTATACACTACAATCAAGTGGGACACATCCCAGTATGCAAGGCTAGCTCACCATTCAAAAATCAATTAATGTCATCCATCACATCAACAGACTTAAAAAAGAAAAATCACACGATCATATCAATAGATGCAGAAAAAGCATTTGAAAAATTCAGCACCCATTCATAATAAAAACTCTCACTAAACTAAAATAGAGGGGATTTTTCTCAACTTGATAAAGATTGTCTACAAAAACCCTGGCACTAACATCAGACTTAATGTTGAGAAATGCAAAGCTTTGCCACCAATATCAAGTACAAGGCAAGGATGTCCTCTCTCACGACTCTTTCTCAACATTACACTGGAAGTCCTTGCTAATGCAATAAGGTAAGAAAAGAAAACAAGAGATACATAGATTGGGAAGGAAGATATAAAACTACCTTTGTTCACAGATGACATAATCGTCTATGTAGAAAATCCAAAAGAATTGGCAAAAAATTCCTGGGATTAATAAATGATTATAGCAAGGTTGCAGGATACAAGGTTAACTTACAAAAGTCAATTGCTTTCATATATGCTAGCAATGAAACAAGTGGAATTTGAAATTCAAAACACAATATCATTTACATTAGTTCCCAAATAAATGAAATACTTAGGTATAAATCTAACAAAATATGTACAATATCTATATGAAGAAAATTACAAAATTCTGATGAACAAAATCAAAGAAGATTTAAGTAAGTGGAAAGATAGTCCATATTTATGGATAGGAAGACACAATTTTGTCAAGATGTCAGTTTTTCCCAACTTGATCTATAGATTCAATGCAATCCCAATCAAAATCCCAGCAAGTTATTTTGTGGATATTGACAAACTGATTCTAACGTTTATATGGAGAGGCAAAAGATCCAGAATAGCCAACACAATGTTGAAGGAAAAGAACAAAGCTGGAGGACCGATGCTACCCAACTTCAAGACTTCATCTAAAGTCACAGTAATCAAGACAATGTGGTATTGGTAAACGAATAGACAAGCAGATCAATAGGACAGAATTGAGAGCCCAGAAATAGACCAACATGAATATAGTCAACTAATCTTTGATAAAGGAGAATAGGCAATACAATGGAGCAAAGAAGTCTTTTCTACAAATGGTGCTTGAACAACTGGACATCCGCATAAAAAAAAATCTAGATGCAGAGTTTACATCTTTCACAAAAGTTAACTTAAAGTGGATCATAGACCTAAGTGTAAAATGCAAAACTATAAAACTCTGAGAAGATAACATTGGAGAAAACCTAGATGACCTTGGGTATGGTGATGACTTTTTAGATACACCACCCAAGACCTGACCCATGAAAGAAATAGTTCATAAGCAAAACTTCACTAAAATTAAAACCTTCTGCTCTGCAAAAGACAATATCAAAACAATCAGACAACAAGCCACAGACTCAGAGAAAATATCTGCAATCTGATAAAGGACTTTTAACCAAAATATACAAAAAACTCTTAAAATACGAAAATAAGAAAACAATCAACCAAATTAAAAAATGGGCCAAAATCCTTAACAGACACCTCACTAAAGAACATATACACATGGTTAACTAAGCATAGGAAAAGATGCTCCACGTCACACATCATCAGGGAAACACAAATTAACACAACAATGAGATATCACTACACATGTAGTATTAGAATGGCCAAACTCTCGAACACTGAAAATACCAAATCCTGGCAAGGATATGAAGCAACAGGAACTCTCATACATTGCAGGTGGGAATGCAAAGTGGTACAGCCACTCTGAAGACAGTTTGCAGTTTCTCAAAACTCAACATACTCTTTCTGGGCTATTTAGCAATTGCACTCCTTGTTATTTACCCAAAGGAGTTGAAAACTTATGTATACACAAAAACCTGGGCATGAATGTTTATAATACTTTTATTCATAATTGCCAAAACTTAAAAGCAACCAAGATGTCCTTCAGGATGTGAATGGATACATAAATTGTGGTACATCCAGACGAAGGACCGTTATTCGGCACTAAAAAGAAATGAGCTACCATGTCATGAAAAATCATGGAGGAAACTTAACTGCATACCACTAAGTGAAAGAAGCCAATATGAAAAGGCTATATACTGCACAGTTCCAACTCCATGACATTCTGGAAAAGGCAAAACTATAGAGACAATAAAAAGATGAGTGGTTTCCAGGGGTGTTAGAGGTGAAAAGGCAGAGCACAGAGGATTTTTAGAGCAGTGAAAATACTCTGTATGTGATTATAATGACAGATATGTGTCATTATGCATTTGCCAAACCCATAGAACATACAATATCAAGAGGGAACCCTAAGGTAAACTATGCACTTTGGGTGACTATGATGTATCAATGTAGGTTCACCCTTGGTAAAAGAGATACCACTCCATATCAAAATTGGACATCTCCAGAAAGCCAAAAATAAGTAAGAACATACAAGAATTGAACAAGTTTACAGTAAGTAAACTCATGTATGTGTGTGTGCCTACCCATGTGTGCACATGCACTCATGTATATAGGAGAAAGATCCTCAGATCCTTTGAATAGACAAGACACACTTTCACCCCCATGTGTTCATGTGACATTTTAAATAGTTGATCCATATTTGACCACAAAGAAAATCTGATACATCTTTGCATTATTTCACTTTTGCAGCAATCATGTACTACTTTTATAATGTAAAAAACACCAAAATAAAGGAAAATTTAAAAAAAAATACCACTCTGGGGACTGATGTTGATAATAGGGAAGGCCATGCATGTGGGAAATCTGTACCTCTCTCTTAATTTTGTTGTAAATCTAAAACTGTTCTTAAAAAAATAGATAAAGTCAAAAAAATTGTAGGTGCCAGAGAACAAGGTTGTGGAGTGTAAGAAAGATATTCAAAGACTGTGGTGGTTGTTTAGTTTTAATTTGTTTTCTTTTCCCCTTAGAACCTGTATTACGTAAAATAGCTAAAAGAACTTCTTCAGTCTGAAAAGAAAATTATTGAAAACTTAATCTTCGGGGCTGGCCCCGTGGCCGAGTGGTTAAATTCGCGCACTCCGCTGCAGGAGGCCCAGTGTTTTGTTGGTTCGAATCCTGGGCGCAGACATGGCACTGCTCATCAAACCATGCTGAGGCAGCGTCCCACATGTCACAACTAGAAGGACCCACAACGAAGAATATACAACTATGTACTGGGGGGCTTTGGGGAGAAAAAGGAAAAAATAAAAAAAAACAAACAAAAAAAGAAAACTTAATCTTCAAGTAAGTTATTTCTAACATTAATTCTCACGCAAATTTATCTGATTTGCTGAAGTTATCAATTTCTTGATGTAGATCTGTTTCTTTTTTGACAGTAAAGTAGAATCTTCATTTGATCCGTATACATAATATACTTCCTAACTCAGCCAACTGCATATTCCCTGGAACCGGCCTCCAATGACCAGAATCAAGATCTTGAATATGGAGCAAGAAGAGGGAAGAAAGAAATCCCTTTCCGAATCAAAAATATCAGTTTCTAAATGCTGTGAGTCATCGATATTGAATAGGAAGCCTAGTACCATCTCATTTGCGTTGTATTAATGACCCTGGCTTCTTTGAACAAGCCATTTATTCTTTTTCAATCTCTGTTCTGTCACTAAAATAAATAAAAACAGGGCCGGCCCAGTGGCCTAGTGATTAAGTTCATGTGCTCTGCTTCAGCCACTCAGGGTTTGCAGGTTCAGATCCCCGGTGCAGACCTACACACCATTCATCAAGCCACGCTGTGGAGGCATCCCACATACAAAGTAGAGGAAGATTGGCACAGATGTTAGCTCAGCAACAATCTTCCTCGCAAATAACTAAATAAATAAAAACAAGCCTAAGAATCATTCCCAGAATTCCTCTCAACATTAACAGAAATTTTAGTTTATTTGATATACATATACATATATATTTTAATACAGCTATTTGGACAGGATTGTGCTACTTAAGAGAAGTACAATTCCAAATGTTTGCAAGTTGAAATAACAAGCTGTATTTTTTGCAGCAGATTTTCAGGGAGAATAATAAATTTTACAAGGAAAATGGAAACTTTGGTTTGGTTTATAGATATATAACATACTAATATATTTGGGTCTTCAATATTTCCTACTATATCTCACTCCACTGAGCTCAAACAAAAGCTATTCATGTGTTTTTAAAACTTAGATTCTCTCATGAGTTGGAGAATATTAGAGATATTGGGCAAAGGTGCCAGGGATACCCACATTGTATCCTAGCCCAGCTGCTCTTCCTGTGAGGTCCTCTAGTAAGTAGTAAAGCATGGAGGAATGTTACAAGCGAAAGTACTTTCCTAGCTGGACTCTTGGCCCTAAACCCAAAGGGAAAGCATTGGTGAGGTAGGCTGTTGTGATCACGAGTTGCTGTTCCCTGAAAGCCACTTTGAAACGAGGAAAGGAAAAAAGCCTATTCTTTCCCGTTGCACCAAGCTGGTGCTTGCATCTTGACTGTAGACAATGCGGTGTGAAGAAAGCTCAAAGCAGAGCATGCCAGTCTCTTCAAGGAGCAAGAGAGTACAGGAGCAGTGAGAGACACTGCCTCCAGGGCCAAGAGAGGCCCACTCCAGGGCTCCTCAAATCTACCCGTTCCAGGTCTAAGCCTGAGGATGTGAGAGCCCAAACAAAGACTGAAGAAGGGAGCCAAGGGGAAAGTGAGATTCCCGTGCCTGTATCCCAGGAACAAAATACACCCAAAGGAAACAAACTGTGGAAGGTGTGGATGGGCCTCCTCCCCACCTGGTGGAAAAGACACAGAAGGAAGTAAGGCTACAGCCAGCGTTTGCTCCAGTACAGGTGCCTTCACCATAGACACCACGTTAAAAAAATACATGGCCTAATTGACATCCTTGACTTTGACTAAGTCATAGCCACATTCTTCATCAGGGAATCTGAGAGTCTGGGGACTTTGATAGGAGAAACTACAGGCTTCAAGTCAAAATTTGTCACGATTTTACTCTCTACGGTATTTTTATGTATTATAATATCTTTGCATCTTCATGTACAAAATACCTACACGTGCACATATTCACAAAGTACCCTCCTCCCCTAATTGCGAGTATGAAATTACCTTTAAAGTCCTTCATATTTCTTAGCTTCTGTTTACAGTAAACAACCCTTGAGGTCAGGAACCATAACTTACTCTGCCAACCCACTAAATACGAGTATGAACCAATGAGAATAAAGCTGACTAAAGGCGATCTGTCCTGCTTCATATATCCAGCAAATCTTGGCTAACCTAAAATTCAAAACAGATGGGCAACTTGAATTCTTTTATTTCCATTTTTGCTGTACACCTACAGTAGTTCCTATTCTGTGAGAAGATAAATCGTGTTATAACAGATGTCTATTGTTTTGGGAATTGTTAAATTATCCTTGGCTGTGAAAGAAATGTGTGCTATATATAAGTGGTCAAATCAAAGAAGTCTATAATCCAGGATTGAACCTTAATCTTTTCCCAGGGCCTGAATCACTTCACCCAACATTTATCCACTGCCTATTCTGTGCCAGCCACTGCCTTAAGTGTGGGAGATTTTGAGAGAAATTAAACACTCTCTCTGTCCTGAACAAATTTATAGAATATAGGGAAGACAAACAGAAACTCAGGGCTGTAACCTGACCTCTCCTAAGCAGCCTTTTTAAACTTAAGCCACGTATCTACATTGGCTGTGACTCCTTCTTCCACTGGCATCAATTGTCACTTCCAAGCTCCCCAACTGGAGACCTGAACCCATTTCCCGGTATGCCTGCTTCTCACGCCCTTCTGAACACAACTAGGAATAAAATATTTCAAAAACCTATTAGCATGGGAATCTTTTTATGATTTTGGCTATAGTCTCCCTCACACCCAAAAGCTGTGAGAGCTTTTCCAGTAAAAGTGGCCTTAATACAAAGTCCTCAAAGCTATACCCCATGGCACGTGTCAGAAGTTAGCAAGGAAGACATCTTAAGTATCAGCTCTAAAATGTCCAAATTCTGATAATTATACAGAAGAGGTTCTTGACACTCACTTGCGCATCAGAACCATGAGACAGAGTTTTAAAGCCTACAGATTCCGGGACCCCACTCCCAGACATTCCAGTTCAGTCAGTCTGAGAATGACTTCAGGTGTTGTTTTTAAATTTTTTAAATCTCTAGGTCATTTTAGGGTGCCATCAGGTTTGAGAACTGCTCTATACAGAACTTGGGATGGGGTGAAGGATTTTCTCAGGATCAATGATGCTTGAAGGATGTTGAAAAAGACTAAGAGGTCGTCTTTCTTTATTCTGCTGCTTGAAACCCTGAGCGTTTGGTCTTTCTGCCCCTCTTATTAAAGTGATTTAATTTGTGGATGGCCAGCTCCTCAACTCATTCACTCACTCTTCTGTTGTAGACTGAATATTTGTGTGTCCCTCCCCACCCCCCCACCCCCGCTCCCCCGAATTCATATGTTGAAGCCTAATTCCCAACATGATGTTATTTGGAGACTTTAGGAGGTAATTAGATTTAGAGTCATAAGAGCCTCCATGATGGGATTGGTGTCCTTATGAGAAGAGGAAGAGGCGTGAGAGCTTGCTTTGTCTTTGCCTGCCATGTGAGGACACAGAGAGAAAATGGCTGTCCATAAGCCAGGAAGTGGGCTCTTGCCAGGAACCAAATCTTTAGGCACCTTGATCTTGGATTTCCCAGATTCCAAAACCGTGAAAAATATATGTCTGTTAAGTCACCTAGTCTGTGATATTGGTTATAGCAGCCCGAGCTAAGATACTGCCCTCGTTACAACCCTTACCCCCTGGGTTTTTTGTAGTTCCTCATGATGCTTAACGTAAGCTCACAACTTGCAGAGTATTTAATGGATGTCATTGGTTTTCTATGTTCACGTTTCTCAACTCCAAAAGGAAAATTCAAATTCTTGTCAGGTGACACTTTATCTGCTCCCAAATTTTGCTGGTTCCAGGAATCAGGCAAGGATTCCATGAATTGATTGTAACTTGCAGAAATGCAAGATATACTACCCTTTTGGAGAGTTATTTTCATAACTGTTGCATATCTATGACATGGTGAAACCAATGAGGCCTTAGTCATCACTCCACAAAGAAGATCAAAGTTGACCTCAGACCCCAGCATTTCCTGCAAAAACCGAGACTCTAACTATCCTTAAAAATATAAACATATGATAGCTTTTGGCTCAGAATTGAATACAGCCCCCAAAATTATTTTAAATGCTGAAATTTTTTGGATTGCTTTTATTCAAGTAAGGTGCAAATATTTATTATTATTATAAATATTTATTCATTATTATTTAATTTTATTGCCTCTTTCTCTTTTTACAAGGGCACTAATCCCATCCTGGGGGTTCCACTCTCATGGCCCTGTCTACAGCTAAATTTTTCATTGCTTTTATTCAATTTCATTTCAATTTTTGATTGCTTTTATTCAGGTAAGATACAGATATTCTTTGCTCCCTTGCCTGGAGATCAACACATGAAAACTATCAACTTGCCTGCGTGGGTTGCAGAATCTATTAGAAACAAACTGACATCCCTTGTGCATGGCACACAGCTCACAAAAACACTTGTTTTAGGAAGGGCGTTTTGGCATTCAGGTAGGAATTTGGTTTTGAAGGGTTTACAAATAAGGAATCTTTAATTGAGCACCTCGTATGTTGCCAGGACAGTGCTAGAGCCTTTGGGAGATGCAAAGATGTGAGCTCTGGTCCAAGACGAGAAATTCACAGTATGAAAATAATAATGAGCCGCTCTGGGGATTCTGATAACAGGGAGGTCAATGGGAGCTAGAATGACGAGGAAAGGCTTCTTGAAGGAGGCAAGCATTGACATGGGCCTGGAAGGCTGTGTAATATTTAAATAAAAATAGAGATAATAAGAGAGAAATGAGGTAAGAGGAGCAACATATCTGAAGAAGCCATGGGAGTAACATGCAGTGTTCAGGAGAACAAACAAACAGGCCTGAATGTGTGACCTTGAGCGTGTTACTTAACCATTCTGGGCCTAAGTTTGCTCATGTGTTCAATGGAGACAACAAGAATCAGCTAATCAGAATAGCTCATAAGGTTGTTGTGAGGATTAAGTGAAATCAGCCTTTAGAGTAGCAGCTAGAACAAAGGGCATTCAATAAAAAGTAGCCTTGTTGTTATACTTATTATTACAACTATACTTATTATTATGACTATACTTACTATCACTTAATCAAGAGAAGTACTCAAGAAAAAAAAGTGGAAATAACTATTGACTGTAGAATGTGGCTAGATTATGGAATACTATAAATTTGAGGAGAAAGAATGACAAGGAATCAAAGCGTTTGAACAGGTGGGTAACAATGGAAAAGACCATCAAGAAGGACCAGGAGGTGGGTTTCGGTTGTACTTATGGGAGAGCGAGAGATGTCCTAACACTTTGTCATTGACCAAGTTATTGACCTAAAGACATCCTTCATGAAAGAATACCCAACTGCAATGCCACCATCCACCTGAAAAGAGATTTGGGCAGCAATGTGTGACTTTTTTCACCTCACTTGTTAAAAATTATAACAGCCCGTTCTCAGTTATTCTTAGAAAGAAAAATATGTTTTGCCAACGCATACTATTTAGGAACTGGGAGTATTTTTTCTGAACACCTCTTTTAGTAAGGGTATTGTATTATTATGACATGCTGAGATCTCTATTTCTGGAGTTCTGGGGGGTTTTGTTTGGGTTTGGTTTTTTGAGGAGAGGAGAGGAAGTGACTTGACAGTAAAACCCTCTTTCATGACAGAAACAGATCATGTGGTTTTAATTAGGAAGCGGTGTAGTGTCCGTCGGGCTGAGCAGTAAATCAGGGTTTTGTGGGCATGGCAAGCTCTGACAACTGAGGCTCAGCTTTCCCACATTGGGGGGAAGTCGGCCGCTAGCCTTCACATTAACTGCAGACTTTACCATAGAGTACGGCTTTGCTTTCCAATCGCACTCCACCCTCCTTCCACCAGCAAATGCAGAAAAATAGAGCCAGCTACACCCCGTGGAGGCCGGGAAAGTCTCCGTATCACTTTCAGCCTTCATAATTCTCTCTCCGCCCATCATTTTGATTCACCCAGCAAGAAAATGCGCAAATCAACACCTATTATCTCCTGGGGAAAGAGTCTCAGAAATTACAAAATGCCCCAAACCTATGTCCTGTACTTTTATATAGAAAAAGAAAAAAATTACCCTGGACAGAGGAATGCAGACTGGGTTCCTGCTCAATTACGTCCAATGGAATATTCCTAACTGAAGCCACTGAGGCAGGACACACACGCATGTGTAAGAATCCTCAGTTTGTTCTCTCATCCGAATGCCTAAATGTGATGCTTTTGTTGATTATCAGCATCAGAAGAATAAAGGGCCTTTGTAGGAATGTTTTTAAAAGAGTGATAAAACAACATTTCAAATTTGCTGCTTATTAAAAACTATAAAAGTTTTAGTGTGGATGAAGGCCAACTGTGTCTGCTGAATTATACTTTTCGAGTTATACTTGTTGAATTGTCTGTAGATTTAGGCATTTCTAATGCCACCTTTGCAGGAAAAAACAGAAACTGCCTATTAATACATAAGGAGTTGCTAGAAAAACTGAATGCAATACAAGGAAATGCAATTATCCTTTACAAATTTGTTTTCTCACGTGCAACAAGACTTTCTTTTTGTGGGATTAAGGTGAGGGGTGAGGACGGACATGAGTGGTTAGTACAGAAATAGGGGCTTAAACTCCACTCCGTATGAAAATCGCCTGGGGAACCCTCCCACAGCAAAGATTCTGAGGTAAGACCAAGGAATGCGCATTTTTACGTAAATTCAACATAGTTTTGATGCAAATTGTCTTTGATCCACAATTTGAGAAAGTCTGGTAGAGTTAAACCTCTTCAGTTGCTGGTTTTAAAAGACAGAACCACCTCCACTGAATGGTATATGGTGATATTTCAGGGGATTTGGTCTCATTTGGTAGAGCTGAAGCCCCTTATACAAGGCATGGATTAGCAGTGTTTGCTTGAGCGGGGAAAAAAGCCTAGACGTCTATAATTTACCAAGTGCTGGGTGTGTCCGTGACATCTCATTAGGTATCAAGGAATTAACAACTATTCCTCGTTTCTGCCAGGCTCTTCAAAGGACAAGTATTAATTTTCACATTAGAGCTATGTATTCGTTCGGGGAAAAAAAGAGTCACATGAATTTCAAACTATTCACTTTCCCTTAGGGTACATAAAAATCCCCTCTAATCTATTTTTGGTCTCCTCTGGGAATAAAAGTTAGATTTTTTACCTAAGAAAATTCCATGCTGTACAGATTTCAAATTTGTAGTTATCAACCCACATATTTCTAAGAATGTTAGGAAATTTTAGTCATGAAGCAAAAGGTATAATAAAGCCTCTTGTAAATAAAAATAATCTAGGAAACGTAAAAGATTAGGAATCAATGAGAAACTTTATCCTTGACCATGCTTCCTAACTTCAAAGCGCACCCCAAGAAATCATTGGGGATGACTCGTTAAAATCATCAAGCCAACAGGTGCTGAGGAAAAGAATCTGGAGTGTGAAGAATAAAGTTTGAATTTTAATGAGCACATGGGCTCCCTTTAAAAGTTCTTCTGCTGTTATCTGCAGAAAGAGCTTACATCCTGGCTCTGCCTCATATTGGCTGTGTGACCACAGGCAGGTTACTTGGCCTCTCTGAGCATCAATTTCTATATCTTTAAATGTGGAGATAACAATGCCTACCTACAAGTGTGATTATTAGGAGTAAATGAGATAAAGTGAGTGGAAGTGTCTAGCAGAGGGCCTGACTCATAGTGGCTGCTCAGTAAATCTGATACTTTCCCCATGAAAGTGTGACTATTTAATTTAGAAAGAAAAAAGCAAGGGAGGATGAAATAGTTTAATTATTTTGGAGTTTACAAGTAGTTTAAAAAATGTAATATATGAGATCACAATGGTTAATACATTGCTTTTTGTGAAAGTCAGTTTTAAATCCTGACTTAGCCTCTTAGTAACCTTGTGCCTTCAGGCAAGTGACCTTTTAGGCTTGGGCCCCTCATTTGTCAAAATGAGACTAACATAGAGACACTGTGGGAATTTCCAGGAGAAAAAAATATAAACTACTTAGTATAAAGTCTGGGACAAGATAAGCCTTTGGGTTGCAGCAGATGTTATTCATGTCACTATCTCATTATTATCATTATTATTCGTTAAAATATCAAACAGATCAAGGCCCTTGAATGTCCATTTCTAGGCAAACTTATTTTGGTACAATTCCCATAAGTCTGCAAAAGGTCAAATTACATGATCTTGGCCTTCTGGCAGCAGAACTTTATCAGCCTCAAAAGTAACCTCTAAACTGTTTTCCAGATCACTGGAGGCGGGCCACGTGCTATTTGGCTTCCAAGCCCTCGAATGATTGTCATCTTTGCAGAGAGCTCCAGCCAGCCAAATGAAAGACCTGGCACAGAGCTTACAAAGTAAGCAAATCCCACAACCCTTTGAATAGGATGGTGGGCATACAGTTAACCCTCATAGTTTAAACCACAGGAAAGTGCCTGTGCCCCCAAGAATCCACTTAATGCTGGCAAAATGTGGACCTGGTAGACCCTTAAAGAAATAAACATGTATATAGATTCAACTTAATTATTCAGAGGCGTAAAAGAAAGGCTTATGCATGGTATGCAAATTAGGTAACAGATATGCAAATCATAAGCCAAGTCTTTCCTTGAATTAGAAACAATTAAGAATTGGCTCCAGCAGTTGAGAGGATAGGGAGGAAAGTGTGACCCTCCTCTGGTTCCATGCAGCTAAAATATCCAGGTATATGGAGGGAGAGAGGGCCGAAGATGGATATGAATGATTCTGCTATTTCAGACCCTTTGAAACGATGTTTGGGGGAGAGAAGTTGGGAGTTTCTCTCTGCAGCCTGACCTTGTTATTCCCAGCACATTGTGTAGTCAAGACAGGGGCAGCTCCTTTTTCAGAATGACTCTAGCTTTCAGGGGATTCTGAACTCAACACCGGTTTTAGATTTTTTGAAGTGATCACTAACCCAGGCACCTCTGATTCACTGGAAGACCACCATATTTATAAAACCTATTCTCTCATTTTTTGCAAAGATAATATTCCCCCCGTACTTGAAGATTTACTTTCCAAATATTGCCTGTGCCAGGCCCTGCGTGAGACACTCCACATACGTTACTGCATTGTATGCCCCATGACGTAGGTACATTAGCCCCAAGACACTTGGAACTAGTAATAACCGCCTCATGGGGTGTCCTGCTGCAGCCCGTATAGATAACAAGGGCCAGAAGCTGGGGGGAGGGGGGTCCTGAGGATCTATCTTGACCCCAAATCCATGTTTCTTCTCCAGACATTAAAGAAAAACTGAGAGCAATGCAGTCTCTGTGCTAAAGGAGGAAGGAGAATAGGATTTGCAGCAGAAGAGTACTTATATGACACCAAACAAGGTGGAGAAAATAAACACAATAAGATTGCAAGCAAAATATGAAGTGGGGTGGTTAAAGAAAGAAGAAGCTGCATCCACCTGGAGCAATCAGGAGATTTTTCATGGAGGCGGTGGCGTTTGAAATTCACTTAACGTATTTCGATAGAGCAGGAGACGGGGAGGCATTCCAGAGGGCTAGAGAAGCAAAAACAGGCAGGGGGAGAACAGCACATTGTAGAGTTTGACTTCAGCATAAGTTGTGAACATTGGAAGGGTGGGGCGTTCTATAATTGTACCAGTGTACTAGTTATTGTACTAGTTAATTCTGTTCGTGAAGAAGAGTTTTCTGAAAGTACCGTTGCAAGAGAAGAATAATCTGGAGCTGCTCATGGGAACAAGTGGGTTGAGGGGAAACAGGAGGCTAGAAGAGTCAACAAAAGACCTAGTAAGGGTCTGAATGAGGATGGGGGCGTGAGTGGCAGTGGACGAGAGACCAGCCATGACTGTCTGGCTTCACTGATCTTTCTAGCACATAGCACAGTTCCTGGTACTAAATTGGTTCTCACTGTGGAAGGATGGAAGCCAGGGTGGAAAGAGTGAGGGAGTGAGGGAAGGAAGCAGGCATGGAGGGAGGGGAAGTATTAGCGACACTGCCCCTTAAGACTTTGGGTACTTGTATTGAATGTTCTCAAGTTGTAAATGTCAATCCAGATACAAAAAAATAGAGTGCATGTAAACACTGGTTAAATCCAGGTAAGTTCTGTTGTCTAGTTAACCGTACTCTGCCAAGGTCAATTTCCTGGTTTTGATACTATACTACAGCATGTAAGATGCTAACATGGGGGAAAGCTGGATGAAGAAAACATGGGACTTCTCTGTACATTTTTTGCAACTTCTAGTGAGTCCATAGCTAGTTCAAAATACAACGTTTTTTAAAAAGTCAAGACGAGTGGTAGAACACTTTCATCCCCTGTTCTATCGGACGGCTGTCCTTGCTCTTACTCTCTTTGGCAGTTGACCAGGCTGAGTTAGAACAGAGTGACCTGCGGGGTGAGCCTGCTCCGTTAAGGTTCCCAGTCTGAAGGACATGCCCCCTAATCTCTGACATTCCTCAAAACCCTTTATTTCTCTAATCTCCCGAAGAGTTGTTGTTTTTTTCTAGATGTATCAAAGTTCACAATTTTCCATTTCAAAACCTTTCTTATTCCATGGCCCAGTGCATCAAAATAACTAAAAAGTGTGATCTTTATATTCACATTCTTTTAAATTTCTGCATCTCAGAGTTGTTCAAATCATTAAATTCATCGCGTCTTACTCTTCAGTCCACATAAGTTATGATTCCACTCTTTTCTATTTACTTATAATTGTTACTATGTAATAGGTCAAGTTTAGGGTACTCATAATGGGACATCCTTCTAAAATTTTTGAAATAAAAGACAGCAAAGTAGTTAAATTCTGTCTTACAGTGAATCCATTATTCCATTATTTTGAAATAGCTTCTAAATATATTTAGAATAAAAAGTGTAAGAAAAGGAAATTGTAGGATTTTAAGATGATTTGGTAACACAAGCTTGGAACCCTACACTAAACAAATGGTATTTGGAACCAGAGGTTTGGATATTTTTAATTTTTAAGGAAATGCCCACACCGTGTATATCTTTCTCTATAACTGATTTATACCTGAACATCTAGTAAATACATTCTTGAACTTTTCTTTCTTTTTCTGCCTTTCTCCATCTCTCTTTCTCCCTTTTCTTTCTTCATTTTCTAAACTTAAAAAATGCGGTATCTTATTACAGCAAACACTTCCATGAAAGAAACTGGCAGGCTTTCTAGGAAATAGGCTCTGTCTATTTCTGAGTTAATTTCACAAGGTACACATAACCTTGGGAAAGAAAACAGGAAAACACATGTGAAGTCCCATTTCACTTGAACCTCAAAACCCAAATGTAGGAAACAGCCCAAAATGAATGAATACTAGATTTCTTCAAAATGTTTATTCTGTGGAAGGAATTATGGTCACTACTTTTAAGTTTTCCAAATATATTTATGAATATAATTCTACCCAGCATTTGTGTAATGCTACTGTTTTCAAAATGCTTTCATTTAAACTGCTATGGTCTGACTGTTTGTGTCCCCCCAAAATTCACACGTTGGAATCTTTACACCCAGTGTGCTGGTGTTAGAATGTCCGGCCTTTGGGAGGTGATTAGGTTATGAGAGTGGAAGTTTCATGAACGAGATTAGTGCCCCACCGCGCTCCCTAGTTCCTTCCACCACATGAGGACACAACGAAGTCTGCAAACCGGAAGAGGGCTGTGACCCAACCAGGATCTCAGACTTCCAGGATCTCAGATTTCCAGCCTCCAAAATTATGAGAAATAAATTTCTGTTGTTTACAAACCACTTAGTCTGCAGTATTTTGTTATAGCAGCCCAAATGGACTAACGCAGAAACCAACTCATTTGACCACAAAAATCACGTGACTGTCCTTAAATCTTAAAAAGATACTGATGAGTGGATAAAGAAAAGGTAGTACATACATACCATGGAATATTATTCACCCTTAAAAAAGAAGGAAATCCTGCCATTTGTGACAACATGGATGAACCTCGAGGACGTTATGCCAAGGGAAATAAGCCGGTTACAGAGGGCAAACACTGCATGATTCCACTTACGTGAGGTACCTAAAATAGTCAAACTCATTGAAGCAGAGAGCAGAATGATGGTTGCCAGGGGCTGGAGGAAGGGGAAATGGGAAGCTGTTGCTCAATGGATGTAAAGTTTCAGTTATACAGGATGAGTAAGTTCTAGAGATCTACTGTACAACATAGTGCCTATCGTTAACGAGGTAGTATTATGCACTTTAAAATATCCTAAGAGGACTGATCTCATGTTAAGTGTTCTTCACACAAAAGCGCACACACACGCATACACACACACACACATACACACACATGCGTATACACACACACACACATACACACACATGCAGATGCAAAAGAACAGACGCACATTTTTGGAGATGATAGATATATGTTTAGTACCTTGATCGTGGGGATAGTATCAGAGGTGTACGCATATGTCCAAACTCATCAAAATGTGTACATTAAATATGTGCAATTTTTTGTATATCAATTATAGCTCAATAAAGCTTAAAGAAAGATTTGAAAATATTCTGATACATTATCACTCAAGCAGTATAGTGACAAGGAGAAATTAAATAACGAAGTTTGGTATGCAGTTGATCAACATTCACGATTTTTTCCGAAAGCCATTTTTTTAACTGAATAAGTTATATAAGTTGACGTTTTACGATGGTATGATCTGAAACAGATCATGGTACATTACTCTCTAAATGCTCTGTGGGTCTTTTTTCTTCCCTGATTCTCTTTCATGTCTGTGTGATTATTTCAACCACCAACTTTGCCACACAAAATCCACTTTCCAGCAGAACTCTTAGAATGCTATAAATTCCTACTTTCCATCTCCTTTTTAAGACTCCCTGATTATATGATAAAATAAGCATATTCATATAAAATGCTTAGAACAGTGTTTGTGTCAAAATGAGTACTTAATAAATTATAGATAGCGTTATTATCAATGTTTTATTTGCCACCTCCCATTAATGCTTTTTAGAAGTGTGATTTTTTAAATTCTTTAGCTTAAACTTTTAATTTTTATTTTTGATGTTATTTAATATTTTTCTTTATTTTAAATCTGCTGAAGACAAAAAGTGCAAAATAGAAAACAGAGAAAATACCACAGTAATCTCCCATATTCAAAACTGGTTTTGATAAAAAAGCATTTTAAAATTCTCCAATCTCCATTGCTCACTGCCTCTAAACAAAGTCCAGAAAGATGTGGCATACCTCTATTTATTAGTCTATAGTTCAGCAAATATTCTAACTTAGGACGAATTAGCTTAAACAAATAAAAAAAAGCTGAGTCATCCTATTTGAAAACCAGGCCTTCCATTTTCATTTTGGGCATTCAAGCCTTGTTGCCTAGAGATAATGTTTACTGTGAAGTTAGAGAATTCTCATTTTCTTGGACTACTTCAGAGGAGGGGCCCACTCATCGGAAGGGTTAAGTCATTTCCAAAGTTAACTGGAAGAGAGGTGAGTCTCTAAGAACAGAAAGAAGAACTTAGATAGAACCCACGTGAGCAACAGGAAGAGGATCTTTCTTGGATTTCACCATGCAGGTATCACCATGGAGGCAGTGGTTCCCAAGTGAGAGGTATTAAGATGGTACCTCCAAATGGAAAAAGGCTGGAAGTTGAGCCCCTGAGAAATCCTTTGGAGCTGAAGCATATACTCTGTATTAGTCTGCTCAGGCTGCCACAACAAAATTCCGCAGAGCAAGTGGCTTAAAGAACATTTATTTTCTCATAGTTCTGGAGGCCAAAAGTCCAAGATCAAGGTGCCAGCAGATTCAGTTTCTGGTGAGAGCTTTCTTCCTGGCCTGTAGATGGCCACCTTCTCTCTGGGTCTTTACGTGGTCTGTCCCCTGTGCATGCACTTGGAGAGAGAGAAAGAGAGAGCTCTCTGGTGTCTCTTACAAGGGCACTAGTCCTACGAGATCAGGGCCCCATCATTCTGACTTCATTTAACCTTAACTACTCCTTAGCAACCTCATCTCCAAATACAGCCACGTTGGAAGCTGGAGCTTCAACATATGAATTGGGTGGGGGAGGGGGGACACAAATATCCAGTCCATAACAACATCCTAAGACAGTGTGCAGAGCAGGTCACCTGGAAGTCATCACCTGACATCATGACACCTTCACGATCATGTCCCAGGAAGAAAGATCCCCTCTCTGCATCCCACTTAGAGCTCTACCTAAGTTCTTATTTTTGTTGTGAGAGGCACAGCTGGGTAGGATCAGAAAGTTACTCTTTAAAAACCATGCTGTGTTTAACCTTTATCTATAAACATCTGGATTTATTGCTCTTCTGCTCTCCCTTGGTATATGTAAAGTCTGCTCTGAGTTCCCCTATCCACATTCAGAGAAACCAAGGGGAGGAGTCTGAGCGATGGAACACTGGCTTCCTGGAATTATCACATAGAATCACCACTGGGGATGACACTTAGGGGGTCCCAGTCAGGCCTGCTGCATCAGCCCCCAGCCCCATCTGGAGCATCTCCTCTCATGTCGAATCCTGACATTTCAGAACTTATTAATACAATAGGTTAGGAAGTGTTCTCTTCCATAGTTCCTCACTTTGCTTGCCTACAATTATTTCTACATTCATTTTCCTTGTGCTTAGAGTATCCTGAGCATGTTTGCTGAATGTCGGCTGTTACAGGTTGAATTGTGCTTGCCCAAAAAAAAGATAGATTGGGTCCTAACCCCTAGTACCTCAGAATGTGATCTTATTTGGAGAGAGAGTTTTTAGAGAAGTACTCAGTTAAAATGAGGTCATCAGAGTGGCCCTAATCCAATATGACTTGTGTCCTTATAAAAAGGGGAAATTTGGACACCGAGAGAGACATCCACAGAGGGAAGATGATGTGAAGACACGCACACAGGGAGAACACCATGTGAAGGTTGGAGTTATGGAGCCATGAGCCAAGGAACTACCAGAAGCTAGGCAAGAAGCATGGAACAGTTCCTTCCCTAGTCTCTTCAGAGGGAACATGGCCCTGTCAACACCTTGACTCGGACTTCCAGCCTCCAGAACCTTGAGACAATAGATTTATGCTCTTTAAGTCACCCAGTGGGCTGTACTTTGTTGCAGCAGCTCCAGAAATACATCAGTGAAACCAGCTGAGTCAGGTTCTTGTTGGCATTAGATTATACAGACCTTGCTTTATTCGTTGCAGTATCAGCCACTGATAATCTGGGACCTTTATGACTGATTGGATCAAAGAACACTAGGCTTCAAAAAGGGAAAGACTGAGCAGGACCAGATGGGCATTTCAGAGAAGATGTGCCCCAAAACTATTGATTGCAAGGTGGTAAATGATGGTATTAAGACAAAATTGTAGCAATGATAAAATTATAGAAGTGGAGACTAGATCAGGGTTGTTAGGGTTTAGAGAAGGAGGGAAGGGAGTGACTATAAAGATATGGCACTGGGGAGTTCCCTCATGGTGACAGGGCAGTTCTGAATTTTGATCGCTGTGGTAGTTATATAAACCTATACATGAAATAAAATGTCATAGAACTATACACACACACACCAAAAAAAGAATGAGTGCATTCAAAAGCTGGTGAAATCCAAGTAGTAATATCTGTGGTCTAGCTAGTTGTATTGTTCTAATGTCAATTTCCTCATTTTGACTATGTACTGTAGTTACATAAGATGTTAGTTACCATTTGAGGAAGTTGGCTGATGGGTGCACAGGCCCTCTCTGTAATACTTTGCAATTTTTTGTGAATCTGTAATTATTTCAAAACAATCGATGTTTTACCAAAAAGAGCTTGGCTGAGAGATGAGATAGAGATTTGGTTCTTTCATTTCTCCTACCCACGTGGCCTCAGTCTTTGACCTCGATGGCCCCCATTTAATCCTTTGTTAAACTAGAATCATACAATGTGAATACTCACAACCAATTTTGAAGAATAGATTTCAAGGGCAGAGAGAACAAAATACTAAGCATGTATTGTGGAACTTGTTAGAATTTCACTTCTTAATCTAACATTGATTCAGCCTCGCCAATAATTTCTGCTCTAATTTGAATCCTGTTGAATAGTCAAAAATAATAAAAAAAATGGAACCCCCTTGGAACTGTGACACAGATGCCCTCCAAAGTGGCATCAGGTTTCATCAGTTGTCAGCTGGTGACTGCTGCAATTATCAAGTTCAGATTATCTCTAAACCTGTACCAGCATTATTTTTACTTTTTAAAAAATGAAATAATTGATTCAGAATAAATGGTTCCAGACTTAGTCATTAGTATCTTTTAAATTTCTCCCTGATGTTTTGTTAGAGAGCTAATCAGATCTAGTGCTCTTCAGTACAATTTTCAGGCAATATTCATATATTCTGTTTTCAAGATTTATTTTTAAAATGATGGTACTTAAGATACTTGGTCACTGAACAAACAAGGTCCAGAACAGGATTCTGGATAGTCACATTTCTGTGTGAAATATACATGCGTGGGTACATGCACATTATATTTATCTTAATATATGCATAGAAAGAATCTGGAAGAATAGATTCCACACTTTTAACAGTGCTCATCTCTGAAGGATTGAGATCACAGGAGACTCATTTTCTAAGGAACATGTTTCCATTGTATTTAATCAATAAAGATTAAATTATATTTGATGCCTTTCCCGATCCTACTGGCCAACAGTATGCATATGTTGATCCTACTCCTACCTACATCACTATACACACACACACATACACAGTGTATACTGGCGGATCACTAACCCTGCAATAATGATACAGAAGAAAGCTTATATTGTAGAGAAGAATTGCAGGCACTGTCCTTCTTGCCTCTTATGTGTTAATCCAGCCTAACCCGGCCGTACATCTCAATGCTGCTGGCCCATATTATCCTTTGAGCCCTTCTTTGTCTGCCTCAGAACCCTTGGGATGGTAACACTGACATCCGTCTCACCTGTAACCCCAGGAACTTGGTGTTCACAAGTAGTCTGTTGAGTTTGAACCTTAGCTTGGTTTACTCCTATGGCACAGAGTCTTTGTGGTAATTCTTCTCCCTGACCCCAGCCTTGGAAAAGGACCCCAATCCTTGAGCCCATCTGTTCTGCCAGCCCTGGCTGGGGCAGAGATGCCCAGCAGCATGGGTAAAGTGTGAGGGAGAAAGAAGCATCGAAGTGCTAACAGCCTGAAAAATGTGCAGGAGGGACTGAAAATACTTGCTCTTCGATAGAGCACGACCAAAGCACGATGACATCATTTATGTGAAAGAATTAAGGATGTCAAGATGAAAGAACAGGAGGTCGCCACCTAATGTGCTTTTATACATCCAAATTCAATACACGTGTATGGAAGTCTAAGAATTAAAGGGAGACCTAGAGTGCTCCATAAACAAAGGAAAGGGGAAGACAACATACATAATGTGTACCAATCTCCCAAGTAGGGGAAGTGTGGAAAAGGAGTGGGTTCTACCTTTGCAGATAAAGCATGGCGGGAGGGCAGGGGTTGCATGCTGAGAGGGTGCCTCAAAGTAGGGCAGTCTTCAAAGACTGTGTCATGCTGAGAAGTTGGCCCTTTGGGGGCCACTGACCCAGGACAGAAGATAAGTTTCTTGACAGTCTGGGCTCTGTTCTACTGAAATCCTCCCCAGTATATACAGAATTGAGACAAAAATCAAGATACAATCATGAAGAAAAGCTGTAGTCCTTACCCTCCGTGGGAGAAACCAAAGCTTGGTTCATTAATTGTCAACAGTATTGCAGTGAGGGGCCCACAACTCTGAAATGTTCATGCGTCATAAACTTGAACTCTGATGAGAACTATCACCCTCTCCCCTGGAAAATGTGTCTACGCACACACGTGGAAGTTTGCATAGTCTCAGGGGTTTCAAGAACCCAGTTTAAGAACTTTTAAATAGAACTTCTCCTTGGAGAATGTTAAAACTTAGTGGGAAAACAAGATGCTCTTAGTGTGGAATTTAGAATTCTAAAGAAAAATATGGGGGGAATGAAAAGAAGAAAACTAATAACAAAATGAAAGCCAAGATTAATAGGCTTAGTAAAATAGCAAAATCTCTTTGGACCAGACTTTAAACAGAAAAGTCATTTAGTAAAGCTGTGTTTCCTCAAAGGAACAATAGAGAGACCCCAAGGGTCAAGATGGGGGTGGGAAGCTACCTTACATGAAACAGAGAAGGAGCAGAAAGAAGGGGAATTGACTATGCAAACAATCTAAAATACAAATTAAAATTACAAAGAGAAACTTGGTCAGCTTACCCAAGAGAGCACAGGGAGATAGCAGGTAATTGAACTAAAATCAGACAAATAAAAGCCAGAAATGAGATGCAAATTGCAAGACACAAAGACATGTCCAAAGTTATTTAAGTACATAAGGCTTGAGAGACAGTCACGGGGTTGTTGGCCCTTCCAAATTGCTTTTTAAGAAATGATTTAAAAAAATCTCTTAGCAACTTATAACTGTATAGGAATTCAGTTTGCAAAGTTTCTAGCAGTCAATAATAACAATAACAATAATGATAATAATAGTAATAATCGTGGTATTGCCAATATGTCATAGGCATGAAACATAAGCCCTAGGCATGAAACTTTGTTTTCATTGATTTATTCCCTCAACATCAATTTTTGGAACATTTTAGTGGACATCTTAAATTAGTCAATCCATATAAAGCTCTCAATAAAAATTAGCTATTACTTCTCTTATCCTTAACAATATTTTTCTTGCCCAGCATCCATTCCCCCTGTTGTGGTACAGGAATCCCTCTTCTCTCTTTGGAAATCACTCTCATCCTACTCTCAATACATGTGGCTCAGACAGGGCTCACCTCTGCTCCTAGTTTCTGGAAGGTCTACTGATCTCAACCAAGGCAGTCAGAGTGCCACACTCCTCAGTCATGGTGACAGACTCACGGCTGGGCCTGTGACCCAGGCAAACTGTCGACACAAATAATCCATAATCAATCTATAAATCAAAATTGGGGTGAGTTTATTATGAGCTAGATCTGAGGACTAGCCCAGGGCCTTCCTTCCCCAAGGAAGGTAAGGCACCAAAGAAGTGGGGTGTACAGAGTGGTGATATACCGTCTTGGAACAAAGAGCATACATCACATATAACAGGAATGTCCTTTTACAGTAGTCATGAGATAGCTTTGCTGGCACAACAGGTCAGTGGTCAGCAGGTCAGTGCTCACAAGGTGAGCACAGCAGGTCAGTAATTAATCCTTAGTTCCCAGGAAGAGATGCTTATTCTTAAAGAAATGCTAATATGGGGGGAAGTTACATCCCCACCTTTAGGGGCATCATTCTTGTCTTTGGGACATGGTAAATATTTAAAGCAGACATACAATGCATACTCAACAGGCCATGTCAGACCCTTTTGGAAAAACAAGGTCAGGCTAAATTAGTTTTAACCCAAATGGCTTCCTCAAATACGCCAATAAATTCTATTGCTTGTCATTTATTTATCAAAATCAATGAAAACCCTAAATGGGATATTTGCTAAAATGATGTCTTTCTAAGATATACAGTAGTGAGAATCAGATGAGCCTGGAGCAACCAGAGCCATCTTGGCCCCTACAAAGGTAGAATATGTCTAAGAGTAAAAGAAATAAAAGAAAAAATCATCCAAAGGACAAAATTTGAGTCCAGGAATACAGCTAGGATGAGACCACCCACTTCTGTCTCTAGACTTTTTAGTTACCAGATCCATTGATTCCTTTTTCTGGCATAAGTTGGTATGAATTACATTTCTATAGCTTGCAACTCGGAGTCCTGGACAGAAAAGTGCTAGCCATGTGTATGGTTTGCGCTGGAGAAATATTGGGGTCCCAGACAGATGAGGTCTCTGTCCTCATGGAGCCCAGAGTCTACTGAGGAAGCCTGGCACGAACAAGTCATTGCAAATGTGTTGAGGGTGATAAGGGGGGAGAACAGGTGTTTAATGGAAAAGTTTAATAAAATATGCATCTCACCTGATCTCAGAGATCAGGGAAGGCTTTCCCAAGGAAGTCTTATTCTGAGACACAAAGGACGAAAAAGAGTTCATCTGGTTTAATCAGATGACAGTGAAGAAAAAAATTCTTGCACAGATACAAAATCCTTGAACAGAATGTTTCCTCCACATATTCTATAAAAGGCAATTTTGAGTTGACTAATAAAACAAGCAGTATTAGAAATGCAAAGTCAAGGATACACATTATACATAAACCAAGGCCTCTATAGATTAAAAAGAAATATGTCAGATATATTAATTTCTGTAAACAATGAGAAATTACATATAAGGAGATGGCCAAAGAAATGTAGAAGTGTTCATGAATGCACAGGGTCAAAGATTATTCCAGTGATGGGTACTCTGGGGGACCTATTAGTATAGGAAAAGTTCAGGCGGTAGAATGGTATTTTGCTAAAGAGGGGAGACATTAGGAGTTCTGAGGACTGGAAATTATTTTCGTGGTCTTAGAAAAGTCATGCAAACTTTTCAGCATCAATTTTTTAAATCTAAAAGAAGACAGAGTTGTAATAGATGACCTCTAAGAAACCTTGCACAAATTAAATTCTATGATGTGTCTGCAGTCTAGTTTGTTGAAGCTTAATTTTGACATATTAAAGTATCATTCAGAAACCTACCAAGGGCTCACTTTCCTGAGTTCACATCTCACTAGGGCCTTTACTGATTATTCTCTACTGGCAGGATTATAACTTATCTAGAGAACTTGACATCTAAAGAAAGATAGAAGCTAAAGTCCATGTTTCCCATTGTAGAGCATAGGATGTCGGCACAGTGTGATGCTTTTAAAAATCAAACGGCACTCCCAAAGCTATTCACCGAAATGTGTCTGGATTGAGAAATGATGTGAAAGTAAATTAAATGCATGAGGTATGAATTTAAAATAACGTGTCTGGTTTCAAAAAAACGTACGAAGTGGGCATGATCTCTTTCAAAGAAGTCTTTTGGGAGATAAAAACCCTCATCTCACAGATGTGCTCAGCCATACACGGGTACTTTTGGAAACTACTTTTTTGAATTGCCTTTAGAGACACTGTTTGTTCTTTTGACTACCCTTAATAGTGATAAAATTTGTCCTTTGGGTGATTTTTGCAAACAATGAAAAGGTACTTAGCTCCTTATCAGGTGAATCAAGTGGACAATCAAGGTGCAGAATTCCACTTTGATCTGAAACACGAAGCAGTGAGTTTTGTTCCCCTGTGCTCACACTGACTCTAGGGGAATTCCACAGAAGATCCAAAGAAGTAAAAGTTTTGAACCACGACAATATCTTGAGAATAAGGGTGTCTCCTGCTGGGGTGACCACTCAAATACATACTCTGGGCTGACCGATACATGAACAATTTTTTAATGACCTATTATACCAAATTGAATACAGGTAGAATTAAAATTGAGGACCCTCCAATAATTCTCTGCGAATTCATCATTCCAAAATACTTCGGAGCCTTTAACAGGAGCCATGTCCGATACATAACAGGTGCTCAAAGACCAGGCACAGAATAAAGCAGGGCAGAAGCAAATAAGAAGGGGAACTTGTCCTTGAGTTTAAATTCCTACTGGGGGACCCTGAAAAGACAGCATCTGGCAATAGATGATGACGACAGGATGAAAATTCAAGACTATGGTGATGGGGCTTTTGGGAAATTAAACTTCATTTCTCAACAACGTTTTGAAAAATTAATGGGATCTAACTAAATATATTCATTTTCTGCTTAGGAGACAAGAAAATTGTCCTAAATTATATTTGGAGTAACATGTTTGAATAAACCGACTACTTCATATTATGTCTAAATCCCAAACCAAAGTCCTTTAAGAACTTGAGAAATCTAGGCATTGTCTTTCCTGCATGTTTACTGCCACTAGTTGTAACTCTTTACAATTAAATTAATCATATTCAAATCCCACAATAGTTCACAATCCTTTTTTACCCTTGGAGAAAAGATATTTTGTCATTGACAATTTAAATCATTGTAGAAGTTCAAAGAAACTCACTAGTTGTTAACTTTAAAAACCATAATAAAAATAAGCTATGTTAGTGTCCTAGCGTTCCCAACTTACTTAGGCAACGCTCAAGAGCACAATGTGAACCAAAGTTTCCTGAATGATTTTAAATGATCGAAATGCTTGGGGGAAAAACTGGTGATAAATATTACAATGTGTTTTCTACTCTGTAACACATGCTGTGACATTATTAAGTACACATTAAACAAAGATATTTCAAATAACCTACTTGCAAGATGTATACTGAGGTAAATTATAAGATATACTAAGAAATGGGAGAAGATAAAAGACAACCGTTAAGATGAGCATATTTACTGTTAACAGAAGTCTCCCAATAACACACTGCACACATTGACTCTGGCAACTAGTATCTTTAATTTCCACTTAGCAGAATTTAAATGCCCTCATATAATATTTACCTCAGGTCAGAAGCCATCTAAAAATGTTTCTCTAAATTTATCTTTAGCCTCTAAGGTTGAAGCCAACATTTCTCTTAAGCAAATATGGTAAGTACCAATAAGTGAAATAAAATTTTTTGTTCCTGAGACGAACGAAAACACACTTTACTTCATCCATTTTGTAAAACGACCTAACTCAAAATTGTGACTGCCTCAGCAAATTCATCTACCCAATTCTCTGTTAAAAGATTAGGGGTATGCCATTTCAGGGTGTAAATTCTACAAGAGAGCATGTATTGCTCTGCTTATATGGAATTGAGTTGAGCCAAAAAAGATTTTGTGCGCATAAAATTGTCATATTTTCTAGGTCAGCACAATCCCATAGAGCATAGCGGTCCTAGGGGCATGGGCCAATTTCTCCAAGAACCTCAATCTTGCCTTTAGAAAATGGTTCTCTTTCAGTTGAGATTTCCACCATTCCATCTCTTCCCTACCTTTAAATCCACATAGAAAATTAAGTATTTCAAAAACAAAGATTGAAGCTAAATTTGATACTTTCCTTTGTTGCTTAGTATTCTACAGTTAAACACTAAAACAATCTTGCACATTTTCACAATTCACATGTTTTCTCCACGTCTAATCAATTGATAAATACTAGTTGAGCTTACTAGGTGGGCCTATAAAATGGCCCTTGCTTTTGCTGGATTGAGGTCTAGTTGGGCAGACAGGAGACACATGGGAAAGAATAGCAAAACCTAGAAATAAGTGCTCATTTGTGGGGTTCAGACTGCATGTTCTGGGGGAGTTAGGAAATGAGGGAGAGGTTTGGGAGCTGTACTGAGCAGTGAGCAAGGAAAGTGGTCTACATAGAGGGTGACAGATAAATGTCGCCCTGGTGAGACAGCATCTTCAGACCCCATGTGTGTCACTTGCTTGCAGGGTGATGGCTAGGCTAGATAGCTCCCTTCTCTAAGCCTCCACATCCTCAGTTGTATCAGGAGATAGGAACAGTAGCTCCCCCATAGGTTATCATGAGGATTGCCGGAAGTGATGCTTAGCATCTGGCACACAGTTGTGAGCTGCTATTCAGTCAGGAGATAGGACTTGATGAAGGTTTTGGCTGATGGATAGGATTTTGTTAATATAAAGGAGGAGAAGATTTCAGAACAGGAAGCAACGTGTGAACAAACCTAGAGGCAGAAATGATGATGCAGTTTAGAGATAAACACAAGTGAAATTTTTAAGCTTTCTACCAACTTACGCTAAGAAAACACAGCCTTTCAGAATAAATATTTTGTGTATTTAACCCCAGGAAGAATGTAGATTCCTACTCCGGTTTCCCTGGAGAATCTGATTCAGCATGTCTATAGAGAGATCCAGGAACCTGTATGTTGTAACACATTACATGTGAGCATTTTGATCAATTTTGGGGTACTCTAAGCCAATAAAGTTATGTTATGCCTAGGAGTCATAACACCGTAACACTAGCTATTCTGTGATTCTATAAAATCACATTTTAACGTAAGTTGTTAGATAATAATTTTCTTCTAATTTTAATAACTCAAGGTTGCATATTCTAGAGACCGAGTGTGGAGCAATTAAGAAGTAGGTGGAAAGCACAGAGAGAATCCCAGAATTTGTGGTGTGACGTTAGAAAACACCTCTTCATTTGAAAAAAACTAAGACCCAAAGGAATTAAACGACTTGTTTGTATATTCGCTATATGGTAGCTATAATATCTGAGGCCTTGGATGAAAGGGTGGTCTTCCACTTTGCATAAGCAGTTTAAGGAATTCAATATTGTTCAGTATGGAAGGGGGTCAGTTGGACAATAGAAAGGCCACAAATTTAGCAGATTTGCTAAAAAGTGGCTCTTCTTCTGCAGGGGCAGAGACAAGGTCTGGAAATCCATTAAAGAAAACACATATTGATTTCACTTGGACTCGATCAAAGGTGTATAAAAGCAGCTGGTCTCAGTGGAAAAACAAGTGGCCTTGCTGGGCCCCTTGAGAAGCACCAAAATCTGCGTCCTTAGCCCACTGTAAGAAAGTATCTTACGTGATTTCACCAGTATCTCCCCAGATAGTTGAAACTAGTCGGAATCTTATTTACCGGGTATGATTAGATATAAATTTGGCCCTCCCAACAGCCCAAGAAGAGACTTGAGCAATTCCATATCTCTAAGCAAAAACAATCTTTCATAATACTGAATACTCCATCCCATAAGTCAGGTTCGCTTTGGGCATTTGCATTTGGTCTTTGCTTGGAACATTTATTCATCCAAGGTCAGAATTTGATTACAAATACAAATGTCTTACCTATATCCTAAAACTTAACCATTTCTACCCACTTTTGATTTACAACTATCTAAAATTGGGATGTTCTATTAACTGCTTAATTTCTAAAATGTGTACATGCAAGGGGAACACTTACTCTAGTCTTCTGAACGTTGTCTATTTTTGGGGCAGGGCGATCTTACCAGACTTGAGTCATAGTATTCCTCATCTTTGAGCCCCGATGGTGCTTTAGGAGTAGTAAAGGCTCATAAGCTTCATTAAATTGTGCTCTTCTCTAAAATTTGGACAAATCCATTCCAGTTATAGAAGCCAGAAACCCAGGAGTTATTCATGGCATCTACCTATTTCTCACATCTTATATCCAATTCGTCACTGATATTTACTCCCTAAATCCTTCCAAAATCTATTTTCCCCTCCCCATCTCTAGAGCAGTACCACTCCAGTTTATCCACATCTAGTAAGATCCTAAGATTGGGGCACATTCATGTATACCAACACCGTGTATACCAACAACCTCCTAGATAGCAAAGATAACTACTTACCAACTGTCAAATCAAGGTTCTTATGTCTTGGCAGTAATTAGGTCTCAGTGAATACGTTTTTCCTTGGGAAGTGGAAGACGGTAGGAATCATTTTGGAAGGAGGGGACTTTAGGAAAGGGCAGATGTTTAAGGCAAAGGATTTTAGAACACCGGAAAGAGTGAGAGCTTCTAAGACGAACTTCCGTGACTTAGCGATACTGCCCAGGACCCTGAGAACAGATGCTGTGCTGCTGAAAATCCCTGTGCAGCCAGCCTGGGGTGCCAGTGGCCAGGCTGGGATGTCATGATGCCTGTAATCCTCAGCTTCCCATTTTAATTGAGTCTTCCTAGCTCAGCCCAGTCCTCTTCAGCCTGATGTTCATTCCACCGCTCCTCTCCATCTAGGAGGAGAAGGGAAGGAAAGAAAAGGGAGAAAAGATCAAAGAGAAAAAAGATCAGAGAAAAAGATACATCTATGCCAGTTTTTATCAGTGGGGAGAAGAGGTTGAATTCGCTCTGTTACCAGCTTTTCTTTCCTTAGTGAAGTTCCCTTCCTTTACTATATTTACTTAATATTTAAGCCTCGCTTTTCCAAGGACCACATTCCTCTTGAACCTACCCCCTCCCTTCAGTGCACCCAAATGGCCTTGTAAGCTTTCTAGAAATACTACTGACGTCTAATCCAGTAAGCCTGGGGTGGGAGGAGGGAGTATAGAACTCTGTATTTTTAAAAAGTATCCTAAAATCTAACCTCTATCTAGGGCTGAGAATTACTGTTTTAGTGTGTTAAGGGTCTCTTGAATATTTTATTGTAGCTAGAATAGAGGAAAGCTTGGCAGAACAGAAAGAACTGGAAGGAAAGAGCAGAATGGCACTGCAGGAAAATAATAAATGAGAAAGAGAAAAGCTGAGAAAGTTTCATGTAGACTCCTAGAGAGATTCAGACACGTAAAGGGCTTCAGTGTGAGTGAGGCCTGGGGCGGTGCCTTGTTTAAGCCACGCAGGCATAGTTAGGACTGGAGCCCTGCTCTTCGGAACCCTAGTCCACGCTTTTTCACCTAGAGGGCTTTGAAGGGTAAACCGAGCTTGAATAGGATTCCAGCTCCAGTGGTGGTCAGGGGAAGTATGGAGTGGGAGGCAGGTGGTCCTAACTTGGGAGCTTGGGCTCTGGAAGCCCAGAGAGTTCTAGTCCCTCCTGTTGTGCTCTTGGAGCTGGGGTCACAGCCCAACCAACTGGGTCAGAAGGGTCTGCTGAGGCAGCAGGGTTATAAGTCTCAGGGCCTGGGCAGGGAGGCAATGGGGCCATGGCAGCTGTGTCCCTAGTGTGAGCAGTGACATGCAGCAAGTCCCAAGACTGCAGCAGGCGGTGCCTTCCCTGCAAGGCTCAGCTCACACAGGGACCGCTGCCTGGACCAGCCCGGAGCAAACTGGCCGAGTCTCCCAGGAGATCCCTGCAGTGGACCGATGTGATGCACTCAAAGAACATAAACAGCAACGTGAAGCAAACTGAAAAGGCTTGAAAAAATTATCTGCTAATAAGTTAACTGAACACCAGAATATGTAACGGCAAGCATGTCTTCCTTACTTCTGCCGTCTGAAGGTAAAATATGATTGATGAGTTAAAGACCTTCTTCCTTAAATGGTGTTTAAAATCTACAAACATAAGAAAAATCCAAATGATTTCGATTTAAAGGAAACAAACTTCTTGACTTTCCATTGGCAAACAGGTTGAGATGGTTTTCCATTAAAGTTACTGGATTTCTATTAACCCATTCGCATGATCTTCTCCTGTCCCCTTGTGGCCAACGGTAGACAGTGGAGAGCCAGCTGCCTAGGGAAGACCTTCATAGCACAGAATGGAGCAGGTGGGGATGAAAGCTAGTGCTTCCATCTCATTAGGATAATACCGAATCTAGACAGTGTCATGCCCAAGAGACCTCAGTTATTGGATGAACTCACAATTAATCTACACTTGACTGCAGAGACATAAAGCCTTTAAGATGACCTTTTAAGGTCCAGGAAAGGAAATTTGAGGAGATGGCACCCCCTGCTGGTAAATTTTATCACCACCAGATCTTAATAGTTATGAGCCAAAGGAATGGTTAGCATGGTTAAAATGAGATATTCATGCTAATGAAGCACGGTTAATGAGACATTCATGCAAAATTTAAATTCCTCCCAGCAGGCCTCTGACGGTTCCAGAACTTCACCTCACCTCTCTTTAATAATTGGCCTGGTAAATTATTCATCTTCAGGTGGTCCCCATCTGCTTTCTTTTCTCTAATCTAAGCACCACTAAGAGTAAAACCACGTGATGCCTTTGGATGCCAGTCTCGCGCTACATCCATTCTCCCATTCTTCGAGGCAGAGACAAATGCCATCATTTCTTATCCTTCATTTATAGATTACCTTCTTTTTCCAAATTTAGTTTTGAGAGAAATCTCCTACTTCCAAAAAAAGAACTTCCACCACTACCATGGAAATCTCTAGTCTAGATGTACGACAACAAAGACTTCCTTACTCAACGGAGAGGAATCTAAATACAAATACACTTCCGTTCAGTTCTTGACATGCTGTGGAAAAGCTCACCATTGTTTGGTTCGTGGCCATGGCCAACTTCATTCTCAGGGTCTCCTCTTTAGTTAACCCCCTCCTCCAGGATAAGTGTTTGGTGGTGTCCCTTGGCTGCCTAGGGATCCAATGAAGACACCTACCTTTTCTGGTCATTTGTGAGCCCCTCTCTGTTTTGCCACATTTTGTTTTTCTGATATCTATTCCCACCAGATTTAAAATCATCCCCAAGGGTCCCAGTCCAACCTTTTTATGTGATATAAGAAAATGCAACATAAACAATATCCAAAAGGAATCAAACTGCTCGGAATCTTCCCTTCTTCCCAGATAAACAGGCTAAACTTACGGGAAGAACATTAATGGTGTGAAATTCAAGTAAAAACTATTTTATGGCACAGATCCTCTCACACCAACCAGCCCACCCATGTGAGATCAACCGTGAGCTTTGTAAAGTTTTTCAGATAGCTTAGCACCTTCACAGTGATATCTGAAGTCTTTTTCTCTCCTTTTGGGTATTTGCTGTTACGAGTGGTCGGGAGACCTCTGAACTTCTTCAAAGTACTCTGAGAATATAAAAGACAAGGACGAAGGAAGAAGAAGAAAAAGTGCATTTCGTGGTTTGATTGCAGTCATTTATAGAATGTAATTCTTCTAAGTTTGCAATTTTCCCTTTTTTATAATATGGCAAGTATTTAAGAAACTGTAAAATTAATTGATTTTGCCAGAATGCCAAGAAATCACTAGCAAACAGAGATTATTGACCACATTCTGCAAATCCTGATCCATCAACTGGGACATGGCATTTACTCTTTACAAGAGGCAGCGAGAGGGGCCAGCGGGGTGGTGTAGTAGTCAAGTTAACACTCTCTGCTTCAGTGGCCCAGGGTTTGCCAGTTGGGATCCCGGGCACGGATCTACACTCCGTTCATCAAGCCATGCTGAGGCGACATCTGACATACTAGAGGCGGACTGGCACAGATGTTAGCTCATGGCCAATCTTCCTCACCAAAAAAAGAAGCAGAGGGAGAAATGCCTCAATGTTCCAGCTTTCAGAGTCATTGGACCAGATAAGATTATATCAAAGTTACAGAAACTGGAATGGTAACAGGATACTTGAGCACCTCTGTAAAGTTCAAATATAACAGCAAATTTTACCCAGAATGTATCTCTGGGATTTTTTTTTTTTGGTTGTTCCATTTTGTTTTGTTTGGCAAGGAAAACTTAATCACATGTAAATTTTACGCCTTCCTCATTTTAACAGGAACCTGCCTGCGGAGGCACACACTGCCAATCAAGAGCACTTACCACCTGGGAAAATTCTCAGGACATTAGTTATAAATGGATTCTCAGCAAGTCAGATAGTTGAAAGGAGAATGGAAAAGCAACTCTGAAACAAGATATTTTACACCTCAAAAAACAAGAGCTTTTCCTTTCTCCTTTGGAAATAGCTAAATCTTGGATCCTTGCACTATCAAACCAACAGCTCAGACTTATCTTACCGTTTCCTCTCATTAAGAAGGTCTTACTAATCACCTGTCTGTAAGTATGGAGAACAGCTACGTCAGATTCTCTTGTGGGATGCATCATGCGGGGGGATGGTCACAGATTCAACTCAAGTTGAGGTGACCCTGTGTGTTATTCGTCCACTTCTCAACGTAATTTACTCGTTGCAAAGTTTTTTCATTATTAAGTGCATACTCACAAGCAAAATCAGCTTTGGCTTGGCGTGGTGCGTGCTGTCCAAAGTTGCTGCAAACAGGTCAGTGTATTTTATTCCCCATCACACCGCAACGGATCCTGGTAAGAACCGCCAAGCACCACCCACGCTCAGTTGGTGCGCTTCCTCGCTGTTGCCATCGGGATGTTGACAATGGTGGCCAATGTTTGCTGCTGCTGACGTGGGAAAGGCTGGAAGTGCTTGGATTTCTACAAATACAGAGAAACACACTCTGTTTACCAAAACAAAGCAAAACAATCAGCTGCCTAACATCAGCTTGACTCTAAAATAAAAATGCATATTTTTAAAAGCAGGCCTAATTGGGAACTCTAATTAGGATCATCTGGATGACAGCGAGCCATAAATGCAGGAAGTAGCAATAATCACTATCACTTTTTTAAGTCTCATTTTTATGTCATTTCCACTTGTCACCACTCTGAAGGAGTTTCAAATGCCGCTCTCATCCATACGGTGACATTTTCTCATACACTGAACTGAACTACAGCCGTCAAATTGTCACCCTGACTCAGAACAGCCCATTTTCGAAAGGGCTAAATTATCAATGATTCAACTCCTTCCAAGGAATTAAGAAAACTCACAGTTAATTGTACTTGATGTTATTTTCCAGTCTTTGTAGCTCGTCTGCTTCATCAGACAAAGCCATATTGGAATTGAAGTTTCCTCAGTCAAAAGAAAACTAAGTAAAAATGTGCTATTTCGTTACTTTTCAGTGATGTTTTCTCCATAAGAAGCTTTCCTATAAATTAAGGATTTTTTTAAAATCCTAATTTTTAGAAGGAAAAATCCCCCTCTCCCAATACACTCAACTCAAACTGCATAATGCTGTATATAACTAGCTGAATATCAATTTAAAATGGACGAAGGACTTACGATATTTACAAAAAGGAAATACAAATGGCCAGCCAATAGATGAAAAAGTTTAGCTCTTTTTATTATCAGAGTAATGGAAACATAAATAAGATATTTTTTCCTCTACCAAACTGGCAAAGATTGTAATCCTGGATGACAGCACTCAGTATTAGCATGGATGTGATGAAGCAGGCTTTCCCATGCACCATTGTGGAAGTATTGAGTAGTAGGACCTTTCTGGAAGCAGTTTGTACTCATATTACAAGGGCTTCAAAAGGCAAAAAATATAGCTTGGTTCAGGAATTTCACTGCTGAGAAGCCATGGCAGGTCTTGCCAATTTCCCCCTCTTATCCATTCTCTCTGTCATCTTCAGGTCATTAAATTCCTGAATTTTAGCTGGACACGTGGCTGCCCAGAATTAGTACTACATACCCCAGCTCCCTTACAGCCAGACACGGACTTACTCATTAAGTTCAAGCCAATAGGATGTACTGGAAATATTATGTACGACCTCCCAAGAAATTAACTTAGAAGACAGCCAGTAAGTCTGTTCTCTCTTCTTTCATGCTGCTTTAAATGTGGATGGCAGGCTACACCCTGGACCGTGAAGACGAGGTCTTCATCCTATTAGTGTCAGCTCAGAAAACCAGAAGTGGCCTGGGTCCCAGACAACTATGGTGTCACTATGCCACTCTCGAAGCTCAAAGTCCTTCTCCTTTGCCTTAATCATGTCTCTAAAAGTTTGTTGTTTTTGTTAAGATGCTATATAAGCCCAAGTTCTAAGCACTCCTTTGAGTCACTCATCTCCACTTCCACGTGTATGTGCAAGGCACATGATAATAAACTTCTCTTTGTTTTTTTTCTTGCTAGTCTACCTTTTGTCAGTCTAAATTCACAGGGTCCCAGCTGGAGAACCAATAAGGGTAGGAGGAAAAAGAATTTTTTCCTCCTTTACACTAGAATGTTACCTCACCACAAAAAGCTGAGTGACTTAGAATCCAAAAGCACTTTTGTTGAGACACAGCTAGAAAGAGGTTGGCGGAATCTCAAGTAATTATTGGTCTGTCATGATAAATGGTCCAAGGAATTATGCCTCATATAATAAAGGTATCACTTCACTGACACTAATCACATTCTCAGGGTTGTAAAAAGCAATTCTTACTTCTTATTTAAAAGAGAATAAAAGGCTTTGACATTACACTGGATTTTTTCATAACCTTCAGAGGCACTTTTTAAACTCCATTCTATTTGCTTGACGTCATGCAATGAACAGTTTATAATTATAAGCAAGTAAGCTAAAGATATATCTTTCAACTGACAAAAACAAAAATATAGGGAGCAAGAATAAGCTATTCAGTCAAAAATAGGCCTATATTCTTGCTTCTCGCTTTGCCACTACAGGTTGAATCTTAGCAGGACATCAGTTACCGTTGATAAGTTGTTTTAACAAAAGGGTCACCCTGCTTCCATGGGGAGAGAAATTTTCACGGCTTGAAATTCCAATAGAGTGGAAAAAAAGAACCAACAGGTATATCATTTTCCTTAAATCTGTGCATGAAAATCCAAAATTTTAGCATGCAATTATAATACATGAGGAGTACATTTCATTCAAAAGAAACTTCATATGAATCTTTTTTCAGGAAGGTCACCCCATCACCGTCTTCTACCTACAGTTTTTTTTTATATGTCATTTGAATTTTCAAATCTTCAGCTTCCTGAAAGAGGAGCATATTTCATAGTTAAAATTGCATGAAAAAAAAGAGAGAGAGAATAACCACAGCAACAAGAACATTCCCCAAAAGGAAACCCTTAAACTCACCCCACTGATTGGCTGTGTCCATAAAATCCATGTTCCAGAGCTAAGCAGAGGGATCTGAGGCTCTTGCATATGTCAGCCAGGTAACACTTGGTAGCATGATTCTCTACCGGCAGCTCGCTCCCCTTTAATCATTAGAAACGCTGGGCCATCAGGTTTATAGAAGTCACGATGAATGAAATAGCTCTGTAAAAAGAAAACATTCTTTTAGCTCACTAACTACCCAAGCCTTGCAATTTGTTTGTGACTTCTGCTAAGTGGGTGGCGGCACAATTTGGCCTGTCAGAACAGAGATTTGGGTTATGGGTCCTGACATCCCATCTAAATCAGTGACATTGCAGAAGACTTTGTGCCCTCCCATTAGACAGATTTATTTTTTTGCTTTTTAATTTGAAAAGCTTTACCCTATACAATAGCACAGAGAATAAGATAATGAATCCCCATGTGCCCATCACCCAGCAAGGTAGGCTGAATAATAGCCCCCAAAGATACATGGCTCCTTAATCAGCAGAACGCATGAATGTTTCTTTATCTGGAAAAAGAGTCTTTCCAGATGTGATGAAGTTCAGGGTCTTGAGATAGACTGATTATCCTGGATTATCCAGGAGGACCCTACTATGTAATCACAAATATCCTTATAAGTGGGGGGTGCAGCGAGATTTGACTCAGACAAAAGGGAAGAAGGCCATGTGATGGATGCAGAGAGAAGCAGATGCTGTGCTGCTGGCTTTGAAGATGGAGCAAGGGGACCTGAACCAAGGGATACAAGGAAGGCTGCTTAAGACACTGGAAAAGGCAGAGAAATGGATTCCAGAGGCTTCTAGAGGGAGCAAGTCCCTGCAGCCACCTTGATTTTGGCCCAGGGAAAGTGATTTTGGACTTCTAACCTCTGGAGTTAACTGTAGGAGAATAAATGCGTGTTGTTTTAAGCCACCAAGTTTGTGGTAACTTATTACAGCAGCCATAAGAAACTAATACCACCAGTTTTGACAATCATTAACACACGTCAACACACCTCTTGGCCACACACACACACACACACACCCTCTCCACATTCATTCCTTCTATCCTAAACAATATATATTATATACACACATTAAAATAACAACTAAATATAGTATTAAGATATAGATTATTAATCTCTTATTGAGACTAACAATATGATTGTTGGAAAGTTTTAGTTCTTCACAACTGTGTGTGTGTGTGTCCTTAGGATTTATCCCATAAGAGCCATAAGTCAAAGTACTGTACTTTCAATTCATTGGAACAATTGTCTCTGGCTAAATCGCAGACTTAACAGACAACTAGCTTCATTTGTTTCATTTTATTTTCAATTTTTAATTGTTTTACAACTCTGTGAAAGCATCGCGTTGTTTCGAAGTTAAACCTGCACAAGAAAACACATTCAGAAAAGTCTGGTGGCATTTCCGTTTCCTAAAGTTTACCTCTCTCATTATATTTCTATTAACTTTCATTTCTCTTTACTTTTTGTAAAAAATATATATATATGTAAATATTTTATTTTTCTGTCTTTTTTTAAGTAAGGTGCCATTCTGCAGTTTACTGTCTTCATATAACAATGTATCTGGGAGATCACTATGTAGCAGTATGCAAAGATGTAGGGCTGTTCCTCACTTCTTTTTACAGAGCCACGGCATTTTCTAGTGTCAATTAATTAATTAAACTCATTCTATTTATAAACATTTGGCTCATTTTCCATCTTTTCCTATTCTAACTGGAGCTGCAGTGAATAGTTTGTGCATATAATCTTCTCATATTTTTGTTAGTGTATCCTTAGGCTAGATTCCTAGAAGTGTATATAACTTTGATAAACATCCCTAAGTTCCCCTCCAAAGGAGGTGTACTGTTTTTCATTCCTGCCTGCTGTGTATGAGAGTGCCTGCTTACCAATAGGATATCTTATCGAACTGGAGAAATGGCACTGGAAAGCAGTTGATGATTGTAGCCAAAGGTTTTTCCCAAGAATTAAAAGAGCTTAATGACAAATCATCTCTGTAAAAAAAGAGATCCAAGGGCCTGCCTAGTGGTGTAGCAGTTAAGTTTGCGCGCTCTGCTTTGGCAGCCCAGGGTTCACTGGGTCGGATCCCAGGCGCAAACCTACGCGCCCCTTGTCAAGCCATGCTGTGGCAGGTATCCCACTTATAAAGTAGAGGAAGATGGGCATGGGTGTTACCTCAGGGCCAATCTTCCTCAGCAAAAAGAGGAGGATTGGCAGCAGATGTTAGTTCAGGGCTAATCGTCCTCAAAAATAAAAAAGGCTACATTATAGGAAAAACCGACATCAAGCTGGCAACACCAAGATGTATCCCAGGAAATTTTATTTACTTCAAAGGAAAAAAGAAAAGACCTTTCAGGCATTGAGGCAAAAATCCCCTATTTGGCTGGACTCAACTTCCTATGTGCAATGCTGGAAGAGAGATTAACAGCGCACTTGACCACAGAGGAGAGAAACTGACACATATGGATTACGTACCTAACCAAACACACAATAGACAAGTATTAAAATTCATGAAATATAATTCCTACAGATCCTTTTCTAAGAAGATAAATGAGATAAATCTATTTATTTATAAAACTAAGCCTAAAACACCTTGAGATTCTGGTTACCAGATAGAATGTTAATGCCATAAAATATGAAAATTAGAAACAAAACTATCACCAACAAAAATAGGAAAGTAGAGAAAGTGGAAAGCTGCAGGGCAAATGGACTAAAGTCTTCATCTTTGATAAAGTTAGAAATATAAGCACTAAGAATAGTAACAGAATCACTCAAAATTAAAATATCTTGCTTTATAGATCTCACCTTATAACCATGTAAATACTTCAGATAATTATAAAACAAAATTAAATTTTATGAAACCAGTACTTAAAAGTAAAAAAATAGACACAAATGGTATCTGACTGATGAAAAACCACCTAGGGAAGAACAATTCTGAGTGGCTATAAAACCAGTAATTTGTATGTCTTCAGTAGAACTGACTGAAGAAAAACAGAACGACAAAGAAAAAGTTTTAGCAATTTTTAGTAATTGTATTACTGGTGGTAGTGTTGGTATTGTTATTCTGAGACTGCTGGGTAATACAGGGTGAAGCAAAGAGTGATTACGTAATATAATCTAAGGAATTATTCCAAGTGTCTTTTTAAGATCTGGTAAATAAAGGGAATGAATCAAGCCTTTATCCCATCTTTCTGATACAAACTGTGCCACCATGTAACCCAATAAAAGATGATGAAAAGCCTCTTTTTTGTAGAAGTATTCCAGGTGATAAATGAAGGAGAATAGAATTAGAATGTCATCATTTTACAACCCACAATTAATGAATAGATCTAAGCATTGGGTGTCAACACCTTCTACCATCTTAAAAAAGAGACACTCAGAGATTATGTATCTCTTCATGAGGACCGTGCATGCTGCCATCTACAAAGTGGTCTTGCCACCACCACCAACCCCCCAAAAATAAGAGCCAGAATATATAAATCCTATAGATCCAACAACTAATTTATTTGTGGGAGTATAGGTACCAGAGGAACATGTTGAACTATGACATTAGGAAGCAATCAGCAAAATCTAGACTGTGGAAAACCTTACAGGAGAAATGACCCAAAAACTAAATTGCAAGGCGAAAGAGAGAGAGTTGAAGGGGCAGCTGAGAGCCTATAGATTAAAAGAGACTTAAATCCATCAAAATATGTGGATTTTATTTGAATCCTTATTGAAACAAAATTTTTATATCATTTATGAAATAATTGGAAAAAGGAAGAGAGAGAAGAGAGGAGGAGAAAGTGGAATAAACTAATTTCATAATGGGAAGTTAGTCAAAACTAGAGATTTAAAGGATTAAGTATATTACACAAAATTATAGTTAAAATAATCCCTAGAAAGACTAAAAACTGAGTACAAACATTCCAAATTGCTAGCAGCCATGTGCCCTTGAGTGCTCGTGTACACACACACATGCATGCACGGGAAACAAAGAACATTTCGCTTAGGAAAATACACTAAAATAAAGGAAGCATTAAAAAAATGAACAACATAATATAACTAAGATAAATTGTATTAATCATACCAAATTTTAACAAGATAAACTCGTCTATCTCTGCAAAGAAAAGCTCTCAGCTGTGGTTCTAAGTAGAGCCCAACAGAAGGATGTGTGTAAGTGAAAACTCAAACTCAGGACAGTTGAAAATCAAAGAAAGGACAAAGGTGCCCACATGCAAATGCAGACAAGGGGAAGCAAGCGTCATGGTCATAACATCGGACAAAGCGGAATTCAGGTACAGACACGTTAGGAGAACCAAGAAAAGTGCTTTATGGTGATGAGCGATAAAATACTCAAGGCAGATCTCATAGTGATGCATACCTGTGTGCCACGTATCATTGGACCAAAATGCACAGGGAAAGATGTACGGGAACACAAGGAGAAATAAAGGCACATCAGCAAGGGAGGCCAACGCGCTGCTTTCAGATTGTGACACGTTGGGTAAGCAGACAAAATAAATAGATGACCCAAATCACATAAGAACAATGTAGATCCAATTAATATGCATCAAACTCTAAAGAGTGAAAACTAAGTATTCACCTTCTTTCCAAAGGCCAGTGAATAGCAGGCCTTCTAGTTATGGAATTTACCCCGAATATGTAACTCCAATATCACAGGAAAAAAACATTCACAGTAGTATTCATTGTGGCATTATTTGTAACAGCAAAATAATGAGAAAAACCAAAATCCCATACATATGAGATTGAATAAATAATTATGGCCATCATCCTGTCAAAGGAAAATGATGCTGATGTAGAGAAAAAAAAATCTCTATAAACTGATATGGAGTAATTTCAATGATGTATCACTAAGGCTGAGAAAGAAAAATCCAAGATACAAAAGATACACCCTTTGTATAGGAAAGAAGGAGAAATAAGAACCTACTATATATGTGCTTATTTTTGCATAAGGCTAAATCAGAAGCTAATACAATGTTACCTATTGAGAGTGGGTGGGAAGAGGTGGAAGAAATAGGGATGAGAACAAGCTTCCTCAGAATAGACCTTTTCAAATAGTTTTGACTTTTGATCTATCTTAATGTTTTGCATATTCAAAAAACGAAATTAAATTAATATGAGTAGGGGAAAATCCTAAAACTAATTTTTAAAAACATGAACCTGGGGCTGGCCTGATGGCAGAGTGGTTAAGTTCACACAGTCCACTTTGGCAGCCCAGGGTTCACAGGTTCCTATCCTGGGCATGGACTTACACACCACTCATTAAGCCATGCTGTGGCAGCATCCCGCATATAAAATAGAGGAAGATTGGTACAGGTGTTAGCTCAGGGCCAATCTTCCTCACCAAATAAATAAATAAAATTTAAAAATGAACCTGACTTTAGGAGAGGCAGATAATTTCACAGCTGAATTCTATCAAAATATTAAACAACAGTAACTTCAATGCTACTTAAACTGCTCTAGCACATGGTAAGAAGAAAGAGTAAGAATCTTCCAGATTCTTTTCATAGCACCTAACACTAACATCTGACAGAGAGAGCACACACAAAAAAGAGAATTAGAGAGCCGTTCAGTTATGAGCCTCAAGGCAAAAATAGTAAATGACCCATTTTCGAAAATAGATTTTAGCATCACATTAAAATAACAATGCCCGATGAGCAGGTGGGATTCATAGCAGGAATGCCAGGAATTTTCATCTTAGGGAATAAAAGAATATATTTTGGCAGTTTAATAAATCAAGATAGGAATAGAAATCAAATTATCATCCTTATGGATGCCAGAAGACAGTGGGTAAAATTCAATATATATTTCTGTAATGGATGGGGAGGAACAGATGGGTGATTCCTTAATATTCGAATAAGAATATATACATCTTAATGATATAAATGTACTTATTTATTCATGTGTCTCTACAGAGTTGTATTCTATGTAAAAAGGAAGTATCTAATGACATGCAAAATGGGTGCCTCTTTCAAGATCTGGTTAATGAGCACATTCCATTTCCCTGGACACAGAGGAACCAGCAAAAGTTTAGGGCACAGCATAAGCCAATGAAATCTCAGCCCTAGATATTTGCTGGAGCTATTGAGAAAGAGGTTTCCCTCCTCTGAAGTGTTGTTAGTAGGACCTTTGAACTGTGACTGCAGAGGCAGACCAAGCCTTGAGAGTTACGCAGAATCCAGCTGGAGCTGTCGAAACGAACTGGCGTTCAGAGAATCCTATCCAACCTCTGTGTCAACACACCTGGGCATAGACTGATCATGGTTTAATTAGCTCATTTCTAATAGGACTTGAAAGGCATTAAGCCAGGTTCAGCACTTCCAGAATATATAAGAAATTCCTGTAAGTCAGCAAGACAAAGATAGGAAACCCAATTTTTAAAAAAAGAGAAAGGATATTAACAGATAACTCACATAAAAACTAACGGGAGTAATGCTCCGCCTCTCTAATTATCAGGGAAAAGCAAATTAAAACAAAACCAGACACTATTTTACCCTCCTTGGTTCTCAATAATTAGAAATTTGAGAACCCTACACTCTGGTGAGGGTGTTGGAAAATAAGAGCCGTCATATATGGCTGGTGGGACTACCAGTGTGCACAGCCATCAGAGAAGAACCCGGCAGTATTCTTGAAACTGAGTATGCAGATGCCCTAGGGCACAGCAATTCCAGCCTGCGTGGAAGTACCCCCACAATAACTGAGTCACGAGTGCAAAGAGAGACGTCAACTGGTGAGCGGTGCAAAGCACTGCTTCCAGCAGTAAGAGGCTAGACATTTGGTGTCCATCCAAATGTGAACTGCAAATAAAATGGAACACTACGCAACGGTTAGATGGAATTAACCAGCATCATGTTTAGCCAAGTGGATACATCTCAAAAATAAAACACTGAGTGAAAAAGTAAGGAACAAAATGAGATTTAAAGCACAATGCTATTTAAGTAGGTTTTTCAAAACATAAAACACTATGCTTTTGAGGTGTACTTATACATGTAAATAAAAGGATGGAAGGTCAGTTGGAAGTGTGTACATTAAATATATGAAAAGAGGAAGAAAAATGAGACTGGGTATTATAAATGAAGGGAGAAATAAAATTTTAAAAATTTAAATAGCCATATACAGACTGAGGATATGCCATAAATCGAGGAATGTGATCAACTTGATCCTGTTTGACGAGGTCAAAAATCAATAATCTTTAGGTCATAAAGCCAATCTTGTTTTTCTAATTTAATTGAAATACCTATAAATAATGATAGTCGTGATTTGGAGTTACAAAACAAGAAACTAAAAATATTCCTCCAAAAATAAATGGACCAACAAAGGGTAACATATTAGCTCAATGAAATGTCTTCAGCCCCTGAAAATTGCTATTAAGATTATAACATATAAGTAAAAGTTGTTAATTAATATATGGAGAACTAGTTTTGAAAATAGAATGCAAGTAATCACATTTCAACTGAGTAAAATGTTAAACGAAAGATTAAAATGCGCACAAACAAAACAACCCATTCAAAAATTTAAAATTTGTGAGCTTAATGGATGCGTGTGGGATCGTGGATGAAATTACCTTTAATGAAAAAAATTTTTTAAATTAATAACAAATGTGAGAATGAATAATAGCAAGAAAGAGGAATTAAAAATAAACTGAGAAATACATGAAAATTGGTTTTGGTAGCAACTCTCTCTGGGTTTTGTCTTGCTTGCTCATCTGACTGTTTTGTGTAATTGTGGAGAAATACATGTGACATGAAGTTTATCATCTTAACTATTTTTAAGTATACAATTCAGTGGCATTAAGTAGGTTCACATTTTTGTGCAGCCATCACCACCATCCATCTCTAGAGCTCTTCATCTTGCAAAACTGTAATTCTGTACCCGTTAAACAATAACTGTGTTTTCCTCTCCCCTCCGCCCCGGGCAACCACTTTCTCCTTTCTATCTCCGTGAATCTGACTACTCTAGGGATCTCATATAAGTGGAATCATGCATTTGTCCTTTTGTGACTGGCTTATGTCACTCAGCGTAATGTCCTTGAGGTTCATCCATGTGGTAGAATGGGTCAGAATTTCCTTCCCTTTTAAGGCTGAATAATATTTCATTGTATGTATGTACTATCCGTTCATCTGTCAGTGGACACTTGGGATGCTTCTCCCTCTTGGTTATCAGTGTCACTGCCCACTACAAACGTATTCTGAGATCCCAAAACTCTAAAGGCCTCCTGAAGAGATAAGGCAGCATCTCTGCCTCTGGGATACTTTGTAATAGAGTTGAGAAGGCAACATATGCACAGGAGAGAAGAGAGGGAGGGACAGGAAAAGAGAAGGAAGGAAGGAAGGAAGGAAGGAAGGAAGAAGGGAGGGAGGGAGATAGAGGGGGAGTCAAACTAGGTTCCTAGTCTTGAAGCACTTTGCTCACTCAAAATGCTCTTCAGGTTCAATGTCAGTGTGGAATTGGAGGGTTTTAAATAATACAAGGATTCCTATGGAGGTTGAGTGGGAGGTGGGGTCTTGAGTGCTCAATTAGAAGCATTTTTTCAAGTGCCTAGAGCCCAAAGTTGACTAACACCACTGGCTCTGCTGCCAGACTGCCTGGGTTTGAAACCCTATTATGCAACTTAATAACTGCGTGACCTTGGGCAAGTCATTTAATCTCTTTAGGCCTCAGTTTTTTCATCAGTAGAATGGAAATAATAATAATATCTACCTGTGTTGGAAAAACTCAGCCTTTCCTTCTGTGTTTTTCCTTTAGTCTCACATGACTACCACATTCACAACACTTCTGACACTTCTGGCCACCAAATGTGTGTAAGGGTTTTCCTACACCAATCAATTCTGTGACACTGGCTGGGTGTCCTACAATTTAACTCATTCTGATACTATCTACCTAGAAATAGTATCAGATCCCCCAGGATAAGGGCTCAGTCCCACAAGACTGCCCCCAACTTCAGATGCCAATTGTAAGTAGTAGGTCTCTGGGTTACTCACAACTTCTGTCTAACTTGGCTACAAATTGGAGGTTCCTGTGACCTCCTTCCCCTTGAATTATTTGCTAGAACAGCCAACAGAACTCAGGGAAACACTTCGTTTACCAGATTATTAAATGATATATAAAGGATACAGATGAACAGCCAGATAAAGAGATACATGGGGCGAGGTCTGGGAGGGTCCCAAGAGTGGGAGCTTCTGTCGCCATGGAGTTGGGGCGTGCCATCTTCCCACTATGTGGATGTGTTTTCCAACCTGGAAGCTCCCAGAACTCCATAGTATTGGGATATTATGGAGGCTTTCTCACACAAGCATAAGCAATTATTAAGTCCATTTCCAGCCCTTCTTTCTTTCCTAGAGAAGTAGGAGGGAGGGACGCTGAAAACTCCAAGCTTCTCATCATGGTCTTTCTGGTGATCAGCCCCAAGCCATCCAGGAACCCACCCAGAGTCACCTCATTAGAACAAGAGATGCTCTTAGTGCTTTTACCACTCAGGAATTTACAATGGTTTCAGGAGCCTGTGTCAGGAACCAGAGGCAGAGTCCAACATATAGATTTCTTATTAGTTCACAATATCTTATAAGGGTGCTGTGAAAATTAAATGCGTTATCATATACAAAAGGACTTAGAACAGTGCTTGGCGCATAGGAAGCCCTATGCATTAGCTACCATTTTAATTATATGGAAGAATAGTGCTTACACTATAAGTTTCAGACATGTTCTCTTGGCACTGAATTTAGATCTCCTAAAATATATATCCAGATATCAAGCCCTCTCTGCAGAGAGAGAGATAAATTAAGAGCAGCAATAAATGCTTTCTCCCTAAGGAAACTTGCCTCTTCTACTATTTGACTTTCATCAGGGAGCATTCAATGATTTGCGTCTTCCTGGTCCCCTTTCCACCCAGGCTTGGATATTCACAGAAGCTGGAAGTAAGGATTGGAAAACCGATCTTAGCTTAGTTTCCTGTTCTTGTCTTTTAATGTTTTCTCCTGAAGTTCAAAGTTACATAGCTGTTTGAAGACAGACTTCAGCCTAAGATTTCTGACTTTTTCAGTCAACGGATGAGGCCATCCTTCCTTCTGTAAGCCAAATAGCTATTTTCTTTTCGGTAATAATATTATAATGATGAGTCCTCTCTTTACTCT